>NW_020455689.1:251300-259898 GCF_003342845.1 Nothoprocta perdicaria | reverse complement strand
AGGGAGGGAGGGAGGGAGGGAACACTGTATATATACCTGTAAATACTCCCTCCCCAGGACTGTAATCTGAGTTGTAGAACTCTGTCAACTGTAAGAATAATTCAGGGTGATGAGAATTCAGTTTAAATGACTTTTTTTTCTTGTTTTATTAGCAGCACTGTGTGATGCACTACAGCAATTACTCTCCTTATGTGACTATAGAGAGATGAATACAGATACAGTTGGTTATCAGAATTTTTTTCCTACCAACACTCCGAATAGAAAATTTCTAATGAATTACTCTATTTCCATATTTCCCATATCTTCTTCTGACTCTTTGTCCTTTTTTTCTTCTGCCCAGTCTGTCTTTATAGAGCTCTCCAGGGAAAGATTTATCTAACCATAACACAAAGGGCTTGTCAAACACATGTCAAACACAACCCTCTGTCCTAAAAATGAGTGCCATGCAGTTGTCATTGCAAACATGTGGTGTTATTCAGACCACACTTTTCAAGGGGCCCTGGAAGTAATTGGATCAAGAAAGAAAGAAGTGAGTTGGAAAGATCTAGAAGGGATTGCTAGAAGCATGGGATGATGACAGTAGGTCCATGAAATGACAAAGAAAATGTTTGCATGTCCTGACTCACTTTCACTGTAATAAAGAAACAAGCAATATTATAAAATATTTTCTTTTCTTCCAAAGTACACATAAATTCACTTTAAAATATTGAGTATGCCTCTTTTGATAAAAAGAAATAAAAAATGGAAAAGTCAAGCCTGTGATTTCTGTGGTCTACTGATCTACAGTTAGGGTAAATCTGTCCTACTTTTGAAATGACTGTGTGGCTCATACTGAACTTCTACTGGGCCCACTATCAATCCCTGGTATATGTCTTTGGAGACTGGCCTCCAGCTGCACTCCATGAGGCTGATCACAGGCCTGTGGGYTGAGCAGTTCATTGAGAATGACCACAGCCGTGGGCTCTCCCTGAATCCTCCTTCTACAGGCTGGGAAATTGAAGCAGGCCCTGAGAGTTGGGTGCTGCCTGAGAAGTGACAAACTTTTTCTCCTGTGGTGATTCGGTCGCACACAGGGGAGCATGAAGGAAGCAAGGAAAACTTCAGAGGAATGCAACATAATTTGAATACAGATAAACAGATAAAAGATCATCTGTTTTTAAAAGATACATTTTTTTTTTTTTCAGGCTTCAATGTAATTAATATATCCTTGCATTTGCACAGCAATGGTAAAGCTGTGCTGCTCTGACTCCAACTGAACTATTTTTGTGAACTTGTCACCCAGCTCCTCTTTCCTTTTCTCTTAACCACAACCACATTGGCATATGTCACTCCATCATCCTGAGGATTTCTTCCACCCTTGGGAAACAAATAGATTCTCATTTGCTGTTCTTATCTCTTTATGGCAACAATTTTCTATGGCTCCTAGAATGGCTCTACACAGAGTCTTAGGGGTACCTTCTAATGACATGATGACTCACAAGTCATGATACAGGAGAAGTGACATCAGGACTCRTATTGCTCTGAAATTCCCACTGTCAAGAACCAAATATCCACAAAGGAGACAGAGTAGTTCTAAGAGTTATTTGAATAAATGGAGAGTCCACTGGGCATACCCTTGTGGGCTCTCTCAAATTACAGGAGGGTGCAGCCTCCTTTTATCCTAATTTCCCAGCCAAGGGATGCCCTCTCCTTTTCCCTGCTGGCTAAGGTACTCGAAAGTTTCAGACTTCCTGGCCAGCCTAACATATGTGACTCCTTGATATGTTCCCCCTCCCTGCTCATACAACGAATGTCTAATTAAAATGACTTTATGCCTCCCCTGGGTGTGAAAGTTATTATGCTTTGGCTCATTACGCTTGTGCCTACTCTACTAAGCTTYGTTCTGTGGTCATTTGTTGATAAGRATCTCTAGGGCTCCTTCCTGTTTCCTCCGAGGTCAGCTGCACCTAGYAGTGTATGTATAGCACAGCCTCCCTGCCTGGACTCCCTAGTCCTGTTCACCAAAGAATGTGGAGKGTTTCACACATTTGTAAAGACATAGGCTCCCTTGTTTTGCTCACATGCATCTTCCATGCTGCTCTCCAKCTTTTCTGGCCATGTCACATGCTCCTGAAAGGATGCCCCTGAGCAGCATGCATGTACCACCCACCAGCATATCTGCTGTCTCAGAGATGGCTCCTAAGGAACGGACCTCCAGAGAAGTTTGGCTTTTGTTGTGACTGAGCACAAGTGAGAGGAGTCGACAGAGGAAGGGGCTGCTCTAGTCTTGCCATTTTTGAGAATCAGTTTGAAAAACCTTGAATGCAGGAACAGGGACTGCAAGACTACAACTGCTCCAAAACAGGCCTTCCAGGTTGGTCTTGAGTAGGAAATGGTGTGGGCCAGGACTCGACCAACCTTGACAGGGCCTCAAGTATAGTGCTGCTGTTGGAGCAAGACGTGCTGGAACTTGTCGGCCACAAGCCCTGGGAAAGACAAGATAAGGCTGGGTCATCCTGACCAAAGGGAGCTGTAGAAGGGAGTATTGTTTCAAGGTTGTAGATAAACTTAGTCTGCTTTAGGTTTGTGGATAAGACTTARTTTTTTGCTCAGTACTTTTTTTATAACCTGCTTGTARCTGCTTTTGCATTCAACCAATCAAGGAGTGCCTGATTTGAAGAAGCACCCAGTCCGCGTAAGACACGCTACCTTCTGATCTATATAAACATGTGTGTAACAACAATAAAATGGACACTTGCATCAAGCTATGTCCCGTCTCTCAGTCGCGGCAAATTGGTGACCCCGACGTGATCCAAAGGATCGGCGGAAGGATCTAGAACCACCTATCTGTGTGGCATGCTGCGAGTYCCACAGGATGTTGAATGAGCTGCTGAAAGGAAGCAGGAGCCGGCCGGCATCAATCCCTCCGGAGAAGAGAGGTGAGCTGTGGGAAACATGGGAAGTCAGATATCTTCCGCAGAGAGAGACGTTTATGAGCTTATGAAAGCTCTCCTTAAAAAACATGGAAAGAATATTTCTGGGCATGACCTCAAGCTGATCCTTAAATGGGTACAAGTGAAGGTGCCCACCGGAACCCGCGTCTTCTATCTTTACGCAGGAACTCTGGGATGATGTGGGGGTGAAACTATGGGACGCAGCAACAGTAGGAAATGCTGAAGCCCAGCGCATGCTCCCCTGGTGGAGGATTGTTTTTGAGACTCTGAAAGCACAAGAGAAAACTCATGAGGATAAAGCAGGGGAGGAGGAAAGATCCCCTCTCACAGCTCCCCTGACGCTGCTGGAGAATGAACCCTTGAGAGTGGGTGCTGCGGGATACCCCCCTTTCGATCCGGGTCCAGTCAACCCTGAACAGGAGCCAGTTACCCTGCTAACTCGCGAGATGTATGGGCTAATATAAAACGCCAGGCCTTGAAAGAAGGCGAGTTAGAGATCGTAAAAACAATTGTAGCCCCCATAATTTATCAGGGTCGGGGGGCGCGGTGGGAGGCTTTGCCTTTCTCGGTAATTAAGGAGCTGCGGCATACTGTTAATGAGCACGGGCTTTCTTCACCGTATTTTGCAAGTTTGTTATCTTCTGTTTTTGATACCTATGTTTTGACTCTGCATGATTTGAAGTCTTTGGCACAATTGCTCCTAACCCTGACACTGTGACTCCCTATGGGAGTCACACTGGYGGGGGGGACTCCAAAAACTTCTTACGACTTATGCGGGTCACGGCAACGCTGCCATAGCTGCACTGACTATAGAATACCTTACTGGCACGGGTCAGCACTCTGATCCAGTGGCTCAAGCCCGGAATATCTCACGGGAAGCTCTTGAGGCAATTCGTGAGGAAGCGAAAAAGCCCTTCTCAAGGTCCCTGATTCACAAAAAAACTTTACTATGCAAAAAAAACTTTACTATGATTACCCAGGACTCCCAGGAACCTTATATGCAGTTTATTGATAGGCTGAAGCAAGCTCTGGAGCGTCAGATAGACAATGTGGAAGCGCGGGAGATTTTATTGTTAAAATTGGCTGTAGAAAATGCTAACGTAGATTGCAAAAAATTGCTCAAGTCTCTCCCGAACCTGAACTCCACACTAGTGGAAATGGTGGAAGCTTGTAATAGACTTGGTACTATGGATCGTAAGTATGAAGCCATGGCTGTCGCTTTCACGGCCATGCAAAGCCCCGGGAGGCCCGGAAATTGTTATGGTTGCRGTAAACTTGGCCATCTGAAAAAGAATTGTTTGACTATTAATGCTGGTGCCAGGCCCCTGGGATTTGCCCGAGATGCTGGAAAGGGCACCATTATGCTAATCAATGTCGGTCCAAGTATAATTTTCAGAGCCAGCCGATGCAGGGAAACCGATCGCGGAGCGCAGGGCAGCGACGCGCGCAGACAGAAGTGCCTCGGCCAACATTTCAAACCATCCAGAGGAAGAGGTAGGAGCCCAGGGCCAGAAGCCAGCAGAGCGAATCCTTCATTGTCTCCTCTGCCTGCCTCCTACAGCCATGAGAAAGTGATGCCTCCTCCTCCTCCCTGGCACAGGGAAGCAGTGGAAGCGGCAGCAAGCGAGGTTGCTTCCCCCCCTCCTTTCCCCCCTTCCTGCATGGAGCAAAAGTTGCTCAGTTATCTTACTCCCAAGGTTAGCCCACTGGCAGCAGCTGAGCGGTCCTGAGGCAGGGGGTGGCGAAACATTTGAGTCTACGGACATTTTGCAAACTGTGTAGCTTGTAGTGGTGATTCACGGTTTTCGAATGTTTTCACATGTAATTAATATTGTTTCTGCTAGCATAAGTTGCAGGACTGATTAACCGACAAGAAGGAGGCTGCTTGAAGGAGGTAGCTTATCCTTGGCTTTTCTCAACGACCTCTGTATTTTGTGAAGCATCACCATGCTCCTTAGCTTATAACGTGTATCAGATCTCCTACAACGTTGCCTGGTCCTCTGATGGAGAGAAATCAGCATGCTGACAGCCTCGCCGGGGTGGCCACCCTTCCAGACGTATTCCAGCAGGCGCCGTTGTCTCACGTCTTCCTTCGCCAGAGTGCTTACACTTTGTGCCAGATGCTACTTTATATAGGTTTGCAGACGAATGTCACTAACGTTCACTCTTTTCGGTACTCTTGGACCTATGGTCTGCAGTACAACAAATAACGTTGCTTTATATTACATATTCGCAGTCATACGCGTGATGCCTGATGCCACTTTCTAGCTGCCTTTGCAATGCTAAAGGAGCAGACCTGTAAGCTAGTTCACAGGTTAAACATGAAGCAAGGGAGATGAAGGTAATAAAGGTAGGACCGTYGTAACAAGACCAGAGACCCTCACTGGTGGCCGTGTATGCGCACACCAGGAAAAGCTGCATAATGATAAAGGTGGAGCTTTGCCCGCCCCTGGTCGCCTCCTGACACGTATGGGTCCTACGTGACAAGACGCGCCAGATATAAAACAATTGTGGATCTGAGACGGGGAGAGACTCCAACTGAGACCTACGTTGTCTCTGCGGGGACGCCCGCAAGCTTGGAGCCTGTCGGCCACCTCTCGTCCATGGGAAGAATGGTCTCGCTATCTGGCTAGAAAATATTCTGTCTTAAGTAACTGCTCTGTAGCTGCTTCATTTTGCAGGGAGTTGCTAAGTAATCGTTATGCCTTAGCGCGTGAGAAATTAAAACGGACAATGAGCCAGGCTATCTGGCCCGATCTACACAATTGTTATTATAATTTAGATATAGAGATACGGATATATAGGTATATAGATACAGATATAAGATAGGCATACTACACTACAGAATCACGCTGTTATTGATTTTGCTTTTAGGACAAGAGCATGGAGGTGAAGACTTTGAGGGGAAATTAATGATTGTGAAATCGGGAATTGATAAATGGCAAAAAGGCTTGGACTTAACATAATGATTTTTAGATTTGTTCAAATAAGGGTTAATGATTCTGATCACTATTGTAACAATGCACATAGCCTTGTCTCTGAGGTGGCCTTGAGGAGAGAAAAAAAAAAAGAAGTCTGTTGAAGAAGTGAGCCAAGCAGAGAGGGATGCAAGGGGGGAGCACCGAGAAATGAACGGACCAACTGACAACCCATTTTTCTGGGGGCTACTTGTATTTCATGGTCTTCTCAGGCACATGGAGAGTCCTGTTCTGGAGGAATGTAGAGAGAGACTATAGGGGTAATGGCACATCTGAGCTTTCTTTTTCTTCAACTCAATAGACATCAGATCCAAACAGCAAGGGTAACATAGTGGCCCCGCTGAGATGTCTTCTCTTGTGCTTGCCTTCCTTGATTTCTGCATTAGGARAGACCAGAGCTAACTTGAGTCTCCGAATCCTGAGCCTTGCAAAAGGTCTGAGCACGTTCCCCTTGCCTCTGCTTAATTTCCCTCGAGTTGTTATGGTGCATAACTGAGGGCCTGCTGAAAGGAATAGAGGAACTGCATGTGTCAGACACAGCTTCTTCTCTAAGCAGTAGAAAAGTTTGCTTCCCTGGTGAGCACTTAGATATTCTCTTGGCATCACGTCTCATATGTCTCTCCCCTTTGCAGATGCCGGAGATGAGGAATTCAGTGCTCTCGGGCACTGAAACTGCTCTTTCCCAGACACRCTCTAGTCATGTCCTTGTCTTTCCTGAGTGAGTATGTTTCCTTCTGAGAGCCTGGCTGGCCAGGCAAGCAGCTGTTCACAGCATGTTTTGTAGCCTGGTGTTGCCCGTCCTTGTGCAGGCTGCTCAGAAAGCCATTTCTGAGGAACCCTTTTAAATGTGCTTCCAAGTACAGGTTTTGCTTAGTGGATGCCCTGGGACATTTTCGTGTCTTCTGTAATACCTACATGAATCAAATGGCTCCTGACTGTGTTGTCTTGCATCAATATTTTTTTTTCTTTTTATGGGRAGACCTATGTAAGCCAAAGTGAATCCTGTACTGAGTGGGGTTTTGCAGGGCTTTGTCCCGGAGGACAGATCTTTTTTCCTGAAGGAGTGTTTGCCAGCAGGTCAAGGGAGGTGGTCCTGACCCTCTATTCAGCTCTGGTGAGGCCGCACCTGGAGTACTGCATGCTGTTCAGGGCTCCCCAGTATAAGAGGGATGTGGAGTTTCTAGAGAGGGTCCAGAGGAGGGTAACCAAGATCATTAAGGGACTGGAACATCTCTTGTATGAGGAGCGACTGAGTGAGTTGGGCCTGTTTTCTCTGGGGAAGACAAGGCTGAGAGGGGATCTGATTAATATGTGTAAGTACATGAAGGGGGAATGTAGGGAGGAAGGGGCCAAGCTCTTCTCAGTGGTTTCCAGTGATAGGACAAGGCGCAATAGGTGTAAGTTGAAACACAAGAAGTTCCATCTCCAGTTGAGGAAGAACTTCTTCACTGTGAGGGTGACAGACCCCTGGAACAGGCTGCCTAGGGAGGTTGTGGAGTCTCCTTCTCTGGAGGTCTTCAAAATTTGCCTGAATGCCAGCTTGTGCCACATGCTTTAGATGTCCCTGCGGGAGAACAGGGGGTGGACTAGATGATCTCTAGAGRTCCCTTCCAACCTTAACCGTTCTGTGATTCTGTCCTGGCTCCTGTGGTGCTCACTGTTTTGTTCCATTATGTGTCTGGGAGGTAGAGGTTCTTTTTTTAACATGTTCACGGACATGAGCTTGGGAAGGCCAACAAGAGATCTGGAGGGCARGACAGGAATTAGAAAGCTTGTTTGAAAGCTGTATGAAAGGAGAATAAGGTGTCCTGCCTGAATATGAGCTTGAASAGGTGATGGGTGATGATCCCAAAAGCACACAGGACATTTGGTCGGAAATTGGTTTGGCATTTTCACAGGAAGCACAAGGAAGTTCTCCTTGAGATTCAGAGGTGAAAGGTCATGGCTCTCCAGGCGCTGGATATCTTCATGATCTCTCTCTGCTTGATGGTACACGGCTCCAGCATCTAGCCTATTCTACGTACTCTGATTTGAAAAAAGAGGGACTACCGGGACCTCCCAGATACCCCTGTATCCTAATTATTCAAACAAGGTGTAAAGGAAGTGCAGTGTCCTTCCTTTAGACTGATGAGTTTTCCCCTTTCCAGAAACAAGCTTGAGAGTAGAGCTAGAAAATCACTGGGGGCACCTGCAAAGCCCATGCAGGAGGAGAGGAGAGGAGAGGAGAGGAGAGGAGAGGAGAGGAGAGGAGAGGAGAGGAGAGGAGAGGAGAGGAGAGGCTGCTCACTCAGTAGGGCAAATCTCAAGTGAGCCCAAAGGGAACAAGACCTCAGTGCAGCAGAACACTCCCACCTGTATTGACACCTCCAGGTTCAACTTCCCCGCATTTCCATGCCCTGGTTTCAGAAACAGGCCTCAGAAACATCCCCAAAACAATGCATTGGTTTGGATTGTGTCTACAGAGGAACTATAGGCATATGAGATCAGTAGACAGATCTTAGACTGGCCTCTTTTGCCTTAAAATATTCTCCTCAAAGAGACTTTGTTAGGCCACACATACATCCCAGCAAGTTTCCTTTTTCAGACTGCAAAGGAGAGTGCGAAAAGCACTACCCCAAGAAATGATGATGTAAAGTAGAAATGACAAGATAGAGAGAACACAGGGTCCAGAATGGCCAAAGACCACC
>NW_020455689.1:239418-250559 GCF_003342845.1 Nothoprocta perdicaria | reverse complement strand
CAGCCATCCATGGCAAGGATGGCTGCATCCACAGAAGGCAAGGAAGARCAGAAGGGAGGAGGCCACCAGTTGAGAAAGTGGAGAATAGAATTGAGAAGTGGMTAGAAGAGTTTTGTGATGCTGACTAGGATCTTCCTTTATGCCCTGTGGATTTGTGGGAAAAAACATACAGTTCTATGGGCAGGGAGTGTGAAAKATCCCTTCCTGGTGCTTCCTTTGGCCACTGGCCAAACTTGTCATGGATTTACTAGAAAGGATGCAGGTCATGCTCTAGTTTGGCAATGCATTTGTTCCTACTGCCTTCTCAGGAAAGACGTCAGAAGGCCCTCTTTCTAATGGGTTCTGGAGGGAAGGTACCTGCTAGGTTTTTCGGGGACAGGGCATGCAGAGTTGTGGTTGAGCTCAACACATCAGTTAGATCAAAAACACAATTTGCCGATGTGCTGATGTGCTAGGATTCCCTTAGGGGTATAAGAGAGCTGTCAGGAAGGCTCAAGTGAAGGGGCAAAAGAGAGGGTAAGAAGTGATCTTTATGCACTGGAAAAGAACAGATGCCAGTCCTAATCATTGTTGTTTCTTTCCTGTGCCACACAGGTCCAGAAATATCACCTCAGAGTAAGGCAGTAAGGGACTCAGACCTTTCCTCCAATCTGAACGCCTCAGACAATTTCCCTTTCCTTTGCCTTTTTGCTGAAGAGACAAGGAAGGCAGCTGTGAGAGACTGAGAGAAAAGCGCACTTTTGGGAAGTCATCTGAATAAATATCTATTTTTCCTCAGACATGTTTTCCAGAAGCATCTGTAAAGTGTTGACCTGCTGGAAAGCAGCTCTCTGTGGAGGGATTTGGGAGTCCTGGTGGTTAACAAGTTAGCCATGAGGCAGCAGAGTGTCCTTGTGGCTGAGAATTTCCCAATGGAATTCTTGCCTGCATTAGGASGAGTGTTGCCAGCATGTGGGGAGTGGTGATGCTCCCCTTCTCCTCAGCTCTGAGGCCACATCTGGAGCTGGAGCCTGGAGAAAAGAAGACTGGGAGGGGATCTTATAAATATGTACAAATACCTGAGAGGCKGAGAGGAGAAGGTAGGGAGGATGGGGCCAAACTCTTCTTGGTGCTTGGCAGCCTTAGCTAACAAAACAATTTCATTATCCTTAAATAGGATAGGATATGGGTTGGAGGGCATTTGGGAGAGTTGGCTTCTTCTCACTCTTACAGATAAATCCCTAAAACAATATAATTAAAAATAACACATCCTAACTAAATTATATTAAAACCAGCATCTACTTTACATCTTCCATGGGCGCATCTGCGTTGCATGCTTCCTCTTGAAAACAAAAGAAAAGACTAATTCACTTCTCAGATTAGAAAGAGGGAACAATTCATTTAGTGTGGATCTTATGAATTTTCTCATAGGCATCTTTTGCCTTCCAGATGTATTTGTGTAATGAGGTGTCCAATACCAGTGGTATTGCCCCCACAGTGAGGAGTTCAACCAAGACAGGTTGTACTGGGGAATAAGATGGACTTCTAGAGTGATCGGGGTCATGTGAGGCTGGTATGATTGTTGGAGCTTTTGGGCAGAATGCTGTGATGTTTGAGCATCCATTTATTCCCTTGCAGCTGTTGACACTGGTCACCACACCCCACACCCATTCAGCCCATCCTAAATTGAATCCAGAATTGAAGAACTGAACAAAATTATGAGAGTCATGGATCCTTAGAGGTTTGTTGCATTTTAATGGTCCCTTGGGTATATTTGGTGCTGAATCCATGAAGCTCACGTCCTGAGAGGAGGTTGAACAAARACTTCAAGAAGCTGAAGTCAGAAGGAAATCCAAAAGTTTCTTGGAGTGTTAATGAGTCCCATTGAGGGTTCCCATAGCTATCTCCACCACAAGCTGTCCTATGGTGTCCCATGACTCTGTTTCCCTGAAAAGAGCATGGGACTCTCACCCATGGRCTTCCCTACCTCTACTCATGTCTCTCTGTCCTCCCCTTTTCTCCTCGAAATGCAAAACCAAGGGATGATCACAGAGACCTTTCAGAGAGACCTGGAGCACCACAGGCCTACTCTTTAAGTTCTTTCAACCTCTCTACATGGACACATTTGTCCCCCACTATATGAAGGACTTGATAGTTCCCTCGAAAATCTGGCATGATATGTCCAGATTGACTATCAGAAACAACACCTGAACCCTGGGAAAAAGAGCTCCCTTTTGTTCCTGTGTAGGGATCCAGCGTAGCTAAGAGATGGGAAGAGGTGTTTCTAGAGTGGGACATTTCCACATCTTGCAGTTAACCATCCCCCRGTTTGAGAGACTGCAATGTTGAAATCAGTCCCTCTCCATACTCAGAGAGAAAGTACAGGGTGACCTCAGTGAAGGCTTGCCAGGAGYCAGAAATTTATGCCTTCAGCAGGGTCTCTGCCAGACTCCTGGGATGGAAGCAGCTCATAGAAACCCAGCAGCACTGCCAAGAGGCAGGTCTGGGTGATCATGTGCTCCTCCCCTAGAGGAGGAGCTCCTGATGTGCTCTTCTTCCTCCACCCCTTAACCTGACCACTCCATAAAGAGTACCTAGACAGGGGCTAATTAAGCAGGTACCAATAAATTCCATCTAGTATGCAAATATGAGTCAATCATCTTCCCCCCTCTCCACCATAAATAGTGCAGGCAGCCCAGAACCCATTGAGCTCTCCTGCACTGCAGTGGACTGTACTGCAGAACATCCTGCTCATCAGGGACATCTTGCAAAGATACTCCTCGAGACTGAAAGATTCCTTACAAACAACAGATCCTGAGTAAGTGACTAACAGAATGTTAAAGCTTTGCAAAACTTTGAAAATTTCCTTAGCTGACTGATTGTGCACATAATCCTTTAGACCTAAACTCTTGACCATGTCTGAGACTAGGAGTGGATCCAGCCAGCCTCAGGCTCCTCTGACAAGGAGTCTGGAAAGCAAAGTGGTCCTTTCTGAAACTCATGATTCAACAGAAGGATCTCCTTGACACTTCCACCTGACCCTGTTCTTCATGCAATACACAAGTGAGTAAACCTCGCCATTGTTCCTTTTTAAATCAYTGTCTTATTTATCATGGAACTATGTTAAATTACTTTATCTTAGGAAAATAAATTGCTGTTTTTTCTTATGAGAGAACTACATCACTCCTCACCATCCTCAACACTCTTGAGGAGTGTTGCCTAGGAGCAGCTCCTCTGCAAAGAGCAACAGGTCTCTAGGCACTGCCTGCTCTTGCTGCCATAAGATGACAGAAGGCAGAGAGATGTGACTGGGATCATCATCCCAACTTCTATAGGATGGAGAAGGAGGAGAGATTTCCAGCTTGAATTCACTGGCACACAGTCAGAAGGATAGGGTGTACTGCTACCTTCTGCCAGGGGCACTGCAGGGGATGGATCTAGTGGAATCACACAGTAATCTCCAGAGCTGTGACTGAGAGCAGTTCTGAGGGGCCAGTAGGTGGGATGTGGTCTGTGAGCACTGAAAAGGCAGAGATGTGGGAACAGAGACACTGTTTTGTTCAGGGACTGCTCAAGGGAACAGAGTCAAAGTGTGGATGTAAGCTACACAGTTTAGCACCTCTCCTCCTCTCCCATTGAGCACTCAAACCTTTGGAGTCTACATCATGAGTTATTTCTTTGGTGGTTGCATATCCTGAGGAGGAGAAACACTGCAGTGCCTTCATGTCTCTCTGTCCCTGTCTCCCTCGTCAGTAATATTGCTCTATTGCTCTATGTCTCCCCACCTGTCTCTGCTGCTCATGTACTTTCCCTTGGACTCTCTAGTGAGCAGCAAACAAATACCGTTCAGACAATGCACTTGTGGCATCTGCCATGCAGACCTGTCCTTGACAAGGAGGTGCCCGAGATCCCGCTGATCTGTGGTGTTTTGCGCAATGAACTGTGGGGTGAGAGGTGCTGTCTGGGAATGAGCCACTTCTCTCTTCAGGACACCCYATCCACAGGACATTTGACCATTTGACTCTGAAAGGTCTTTGACATTTGACACTGCACAGAAAGCAAAGATCAAGAGGGTTAATATCTGCTTTTGTGGAGAGGGCAGAGCTGTAAGAAATATAAAGCACTGCTCAGAGAAGGCTGTCCTAACTTGTCAATGTCTTTCTCTCTTTGGACAGTCCCCATACATAGATGTCGAACAGAAGCTCCTTCAATGAGTTCCTGCTCCTGGCATTCTCAGACACGAGGCAGCTGCAGCTCTTGCACTTCTCGCTGTTCCTAGGCATCTATCTGACTGCTGTCCTGGGCAATGGTYTCATCATCACAGCAGTAGCCTGTGACCACCACCTCCACACCTCCATGTACTTCTTCCTTCTCAATCTCTCCCTCCTCGATATTGGTACCATCTCCACCACTATCCCTAAATCCATGTCCATTTCCCTGTGGGACACCAGAGACATTTCCTACTCAAGATGTGCTGCCCAGATGTTTTTCATTGTCTTTTTCAGTTTGGCYGAGTACTTTCTTCTCACTGTCATGGCCTATGACCGCTTTGTTGCAATCTGCAGACCCCTGCACTATGGAACAGTCCTGGACAGCACAGCTTGTGTCAAAATGGCAGCAGCTGCCTGGGGCAGTGGTTTTCTCTGTGCTGTCCTGCACACTGCTAATACATTTTCTCTACCACTCTGCCAAAGCAATGTCCTGGGGCAGTTTTTCTGTGAAATTGCCCAGATCCTCAAGCTCTCCTGCACAGGCTCCTACCTCAGGAAATCTGGAGCTATTCTGGTTACTGCCTGGTTAGGTTTGGGGTGCTTCATTTTCATTGTGTTGTCCTATGTGCAGATCTTCAGAGCTGTATTGAAGATCCCCTCTGAGCAAGGACGGCACAAAGCCTTTTCTACATGCCTCCCTCACCTGGCCGTGGTCTCCCTGTTTCTCAGTACTACCATGTTTGCCCACCTGAAGCCCCCATCCCTTTCCCAGCCACATTTGGATCTGGTGCTGGCTGTTATGTACTCAGTGGTACCTCCAACACTGAACCCCCTCATCTACGGCTTGAGGAACAAGGAACTCAAAGATGCAGGAAGGAGACTGTTCCAATGGGTACATTATCAGCACCAATAACTCACTCATGTGCCTCTAACCCTCACTCTCAAGGTATTTGATTGATATCTAATCTAGGTATTGTTCATTTCATTCTTAAGTAACTTTTCTTTGGTGCATTCTTGTGATTTTTATTCTTGCCATTCTGTGAGTGTCCAATAAACCTTATCATAGAAAAAAGCTCAGAGAAGACGGGCAAAGGGTGAGGTGCCCAAGAATCATATAGCATGTAACTCACTGATAACAGCTGTTATATAGGGAACTGATTTTATCCCAACACACAAGTTGAACAAGGATGTCCTTCATGTCAGAGAATCGGCTATAGCTCTTGAATGGATTAACTRGTATAAACATTTCTTCCTGAGTTGATGAAATGAATGGGAATATCTCCCTGCGGTTAGACAGACCAGCATGAGGGAAATGTATTTGTGGTTTAGWCCAACATAGGGTATAAAACCTAAACAACTAACAGAGGAATTTTGGAGAGAGCAATGTACTTGTGCCAGCTTCATCCCATGTATTTATTTCTGGTGACTAGGGACGCATATTAATAGAGACTGGTAATGGTAATCACATTGATACTGTGCTTGAACTGTATAGGTGCATTTGTGATTTCAGTAAATTGTGGAATTATGCTGCTAAATCAAAATCACTTGTAACATAAACTATCTTCAAAATGAGCTTGTTCTAGTAAACCTTGCACTCTCTGTATGTATGTTAAAAAAGAACCTCCTGAGAGAGTACTGGACTCTGACAGGCAATTGCCCAGCAATCACTCCAAGGGGCTATGGTTCTCCTGTGGGTCCCATGCTATATCTGCACGTAGGAACCACAATATCATGTGTTTGTGCTGGAATGCCAAGCATGTGACATAATGCTGCTGGGCTATTTTTCTGTCACTGAATGAAGTGTCTGCACGGAATTATATTAGCTGTTTTAATGCAGAGATCTACATGATTATTTTAGTCTGCCTCAGTGAGCATCACCTAGGAGGAGAGAGTACAAAGGAGAAATCAAGTCATCCATTGAGCTGGGCAACTGTTCCCAAGAGGGGCCAGGCTCCTGGAACATAGGAACTCATGGCAACATGGCAGGCCTGTCAAGAATCAACTATATCCAGAAAAGGCAACTCTGTGAAGAGCACCAGAGCTCCAGGCACTGCCTGCTGCTGGTGATATGAAAGAAGAGAGAGGTAAGTGAAAGGCAGTATGGAGTGGGAGGATAGAGAAGAGCTCATTTTGGGAGAAATCTGCACAGCTCTTGACACAGTAAGTCTCTGGCAACGGAGCAATGCTACTGGGGAGCTTGGAGGGGACTTCACCACCTGTCTCATGACTGCTTTTTTAGGCTATTTCACTGAGGTTCTTGAGTGCAGAGGAGGAGGAGGTGCTTCAGCGCAGGGATTCCCAGACACACTTCTGAAGGACAGGGCATGCTATCTTGTCCCAGGGATGCTGCAGAGGCATGAAGCCGGTGTACACCCAGGTCTTCCCATGATTGCAGTTTAGAGCGGTGTCCTGTGCCACATGGTGTCGTGTGTCCAGGGCAGTGATTTTGCCAATTGCAAGGGTAAGCACTCAGCCTGCCTGGGGAATTTATCATGGGGCAGCCAGCAAAAGATCTGGGTCAGAGCCAGCAAAAGATCAGCTATTAGATTAACTCCGTAGGACTTGCATACACAGAGATATCCCTGCCCAGTGTATCAAGAGAGCAGAACTGAGCACAGAGAGGATGGAATGGGATCAGAGCATGTCTATGAGTGCTGGCAAGGAAAAGACACTGGCAGGGATAGCTCCAGGCAGCAAGAAAAAGGCAGGAAATGAGAGGAACTAACAGAAACATCATGGGAGGATTTGTTTGGACAAGCCATGGCCAGTCCTGCTCGTGCAGACACTTTCGTGTGATCAACCTCCAGTTTCTCCTCTCCCATCCAGCATAATCTCTGCCCTGAAACCCGTGGAGGTCAGGGAATCATAGAATCATAGAATGCTTAACGTTGGGAGAGACCTCTAGAGGTCACCTAGTCCAACCCTTCTGCACACACAGGTTCACCTAGAGCATGTGGCACAGAGTTGCATCCAAGCGAGTTCTAAAGATCTCTACAGAAGGAGATTTCACAACCTTTTCTGGCATCCTGTTCCAGTGCTCTGTCCCTGTCACTGGTAGGAAACTTACCTAAGAGGAAACTCTTAATTTCCTATGGAACTTTGGATGCTTCAATTTGTGGCCGTTTCCACTAGTGCTATCGCTGGCCACCACTGAAATACATGCAGGATCTGTTTCTGTCCCTGCTTTCCCCATTAGGTGGAGTTCATGTGGGAAGTTGACCTCATCACTCCCTAGAAGAAGTTCAACGGACTCAGCAACACCTGTGCCAAGTATCAGAGCAAGGCTTTCCTCCCTATAGCGATGGGAAGGTCCTAGCAGTGTGATATGAATCAGAGGCATTCCTCAGACCATCCCCAGCTCCCTCAGAAAGGGCGCAGCATCCATGCCTGCTTCTGGTTCTAGAGGCCCTTTACAAAGAGCAGCCAGACTGATGTCACCATCCCCGAGAAAATGGAGTCTTTTGAAAGGATAAACCCACTCTAAAACCAGTGCTGAGCTCCTGCTGTCCCACAAGCATCACTGATGTCTGCCTCAATGCTCTGCCTGGAGCACTAGCTGTGCTGACCAGCATGTYACAGTACAGCTGGCCCTTGAGGGGTTTTTATGCATACGATGGTCCTCATCTCTTTTTCATGGCTCCCTGCRTTTGACTCACTTCTAAGCAGAAAGAGAACAGAAAAGGCAGCATATGTATTGCTATTTCCCCTCACAAAACTCAGTCCAGGGAGGAGCAAATGTGGGGAGATGGAGGTATGTGGCGAAAAACGTGGAGCAAAGGTATTAACTAGATTGAAGCACAAGAGGCAGTCCCAGTACACTGGGTGTGCAACCAGCTGTTATAGCAAGTCAGGAAGTGAGATGGAGTATGATTGTAATGTGTTGTTTGATATAGTAACAATAATCATAGTAATGAAACAATTCTTAGGACATGGGGAAGAATTTCTAACAGTCACACTCCAAATATCTCAAGGGGAAAGAAGGGTGACAGGCTGCCTTCTTCCTAGGAACATAAGCCTTTGCCTTCAGAGAGACCATGAAAGCTCTGCAATATTCTTGGAAAGACTGAACACAAGTCGACTTCTTCCACCACCAGCTTGTTCGGCTACAGCACTGAAGGTCCCCAGCTCAGTAATTCTGACTCCCTGAAATGGAGACAGTGCTCTGGGCCCTGCCTGGTCCTGATGTACAGGAAAGCTTTGGAGAAACCTTGGAGAACTCTATGGAAGAACATTTCAGATCCAGGTTGGCAGACCTAGCTGCCATACACATGCCTCCCCAGTAGCAAGGGTCTGTGGAAAGTGGAAGGCAAGCCATTCTCTGGATGAGCCAGCTCACAACCTTTCAATACATGCTTTAGGAAAGTGGTGATAAAGAGAAAGATATTCAAACAGCACCTCCCTCCTCAAACATATCCCAGCCCTGACCAAAAGGAAGTCATTTTTTTTTTTCTGGAAAAAAAATGCAAGACTCCAGGCACATAACTGAGGAGACTCCTTTTTATTAAAGAAATGTTATACTGGATGTCAGGTCTGGCATAAAGGCGTCCATTGCTGAGCCTTGCTTATGCTCACAGGAATGCACAGGCAAGAACAACCCTACCATCACCATGTTAGGAAAGTGCTTGGGCCATATGCAAACATCAGAGGACAGCAGTACAGCATGGAAGTGAGGAGAACGGCTCTGAAAGGAAAAGGCCTTGTTGCTGTTGTCAAACACATCTCTAGGAAAGCTTCAGCCCTACAGGAAAGCTGCAGTGGGAAAATCTAGACTGTGGTTGTTGGGGAATTGCCTTGAGAARCACAAGGTCCGTTCCCATAGGCTGTGTCCAGACTTTCCTTTCTTCCATTCCTGCTCTGCTGTGAGCATAGGAGCACTGTAGAGGGAAAGGACTGGCACACAATGATCACTGGCTGCCACCATTGCAACACAGGGGTCAGAGAACACACCCTGAGTGTTGCTAGGGGAGCTGAGCTCTCCTAATGGATGTGGGATCCATGGTATCACCCCATTTGTACTCACATAAGCCTTGCTCTGTCCCCCATGAACTGCCTCACACTGCAATGAGACACTGCAATGTCATAGAATCATAGAATCATAGGTTAGTTAAGGGACCAACCTTAAGGYTAAGGTTGGAAGGGACCTCTAGAGGTCATCTAGTCCAACCACCCTGCACATGCAGTGTCACCTAGAACACGTGGCACAGGGCTGCATCCAAGTGGGTTTTAAAGATCTCCAAAGAAGGAGACTTCACAACTTCTCTGGGCAACCTGTTCCAGGGCTTTCACCCTCATCGTTAAGAAATATTTTTGTAAGTACCTGTGGAACTTTTGGTGCTTCAGTTTATGACCGTTTCCTCTAGTGCTATCGCTGACCACCAGTGAAAAGAGGTCAACCACATCCTCCTCATTCCCTCCCTTAAGGTATTTATACACACTGATACTACAAATATCAGTATTTATACACACTCTCAGCCTTCTCTTCTCCAGGCTGAACAAGCCCAGCTCTCTCAGCCTTTCCTCAYAGGACAGAAGTTCTAGGCCCCTCATCATCCTCATAGCCCTGTGCTGGACTCTCTCCAGCAACTCCACATCCCTTCTGTACTGGGGAGCCCAGAACTGGACACGGTACTGCAGCTGAGGCCTCACCAGGACTGTGTACAAGGGGATGATCACCTCTCTTGATCGGCTGGAGACGGTCTTCTTAATGCACCCCAGGATCCCATTGGCCTTCTTGGCCACCACGGCACACTGCTGCCTCATGGTCAACTTGTCATCTGCCATGATGCCCAGGTCCCTCTCTGTGGGGCTGCTCTCCAGAAGGTCAGTCCCCAGTCTGTACTGGTATCTGGGGTTATTCCTCCCCAAGTGCAAGACCCTGCACTTGCCCTTGTTGAACTTCATGAGATTTCTCACCACCCAGTTGTCCAGTCTGCCCAGGATCTGGGCATCATGGGTGCCAGCTGTCAGGAAAACAGTACTGCATAGAGGGGCCTGGGGTTCCTGGTGGACAACAAGCTGGATATGAGCCAGCAACATGCTCTTGTGACCATGGAGGCTAATGGTATCTTCAAGTGCATTAGGAAGAGTGTTGTGAGCAAGTTGGGGGATCCTCCCCCACTACTCAATCCTGGTGAGGCTACCTCTGGAATACTGTGTCCAGTTCTGGGCTCCCCTAGGATAAGAGGGACATGAGACTGTTGGAGTAGGGCTACAAAGATGATGAAGGGACTGCAGCATCTCTCCTATGAGGAAAGTTTGGGAGAGTTGGTCCTGTTCAGCCTGAAGAAGAGAAGACTGAGAGGGGATCTGCTTAGCATCCACAAATATCTTAAGGGTGAATGTCAAGAAGATAGGATCAGACTCTTTTCAGCAGTACCCAGTGATAAGATGAGAAGCAATGGGCATAACACAGAACACGAGGAAAAGCTGCTTTCCTGTGAGATTAACAAAGCACTGGGACAGCTTTCCAGTTGTGAAGTTGTGGAGTCTCCCATCCTTGATGACATGCAAAAGGCACGTGGACACAATCCTGGGTAACATGCTCTAGGTGGCTATATTTGAACTAGGTGATCCCCAGAGGTTCCTTCCAACCTCAACCATTCTGTGATTCTTTGTATTATTCTATGTTTCTGTGTGGACAATGACCTTCCATCTTCAGTGATTCTAATGAGACCTTAGACAACAGAATCCCATTTAGATATCTGTTATGCACACATCAGCTTTGGCAAGAGGAATGCCACTTCCTGTGAGTTTGCAGAGTGCATGTGAGGGATTAGAATTCTACTCCACCCCAAGGGCTTCAAAAAGTGGCATGAGATGCCCAGACTGACTCCTCTGAAGAATGGTTAAATCACAGAATCACAGAATATTCAAGGTTGGAAGGGATCTCTAGAGATCATCTAGTCCAACCTTCCTGCTCAAGCAGGCACACCTACAGCATGTGGCACAGGG
>NW_020455689.1:206512-238514 GCF_003342845.1 Nothoprocta perdicaria | reverse complement strand
TCCAGCCAGCCCTCGATCCACCGCACCGTGCACTCGTCTAGTCCACTGTCCCAGAGCTTCCGTATGAGGATGTTATGGGAGACGGTATTAAAAGCCTTGCTGAAGTCAAGGTAGCTCTCCCCTCATCCATCCAGCCTGTCATCCCATCATAGAAGGCTATGAGGTTCATCAGACATGACTTCCCCTTGGTGAATCCATGCTGACTGCTCCTCAACACCTTCTTCTCCTTCATATGCCTGGAATGATCTCACTCCTTTTCCCATCTCAGTTTGCTACCTAGCTAAGAAGTAGGAATAGGGCCTCTCAGATTGGGACAGTCCCACATTTCCTAGATAACCCTCCTCTGATGAAACAGTTCCTAATGATGGCTCCAGTCTTTGGTTTTCAGAGGGAGACCATAGATAATTAATTTAGTCTGCTTCAACAACTGTTTCCCAGGAGGAGGAGGAGGGAGCAAAAGGACAAATCAAGTCATGCCTCCACCTGTGCCACTCTTCCGAGCATGGCCAGGYTSCTGGAGTGGAGCTCATGGCAACCYGGCAGCACTGTGTCCAGGAGCAGCTCTGTGCTGACAGCTGTGACCAGGAGCAGCTCCTCYGCAAACAGCAGCAGAGCTCCGGGCATTTCCCACAGGTGCCAACTTGAGACATGCAAGATGAGCGAGACAAGTGAGACTGAAAGAAGTTAAAGGATGTTCAGAGGTGAGAGGATGTCTGATAGTTCCGGTGGAGAAATCTTCTTAGTCTCCAAAACAGTAAGTCTCTCCCTTGCTAGGCAAAGACCATGAGGTACCCTGAGGAGTCTTCTAAAGCTACCACTTCCCATGGTCGATAGGACCTATCAGGAGGGCTCTCCCCATTTCCCTCATGTGGAGGAGGAGGTGTTCAGAGCAGAGTTTCCTTGTGACACTGACAAGTGTCCCTGCCACTGCAGGGTGCTCTGTGCCTGGGGCAGTGACTCTGTTGCCTGCAAGGGTCAAAACTCAGCCTTCCTGGGGACTGCAGGGGAGGCTCTGGGTGGAAGGGGAGACCTCCTGTAAGGCAGGTCTCCATTTGAGAAGGATCTCAAACTTCTCAGTGCCCTCTGTCTCTCCCTGTCCCTTTCTCCTTCAGCAGAAATATGCTTGTGCATGCCGATTCTCTTCTTGCCCCAAGACTGTCTGGCCAGGGTGGGATTCAGGTGCAGTTCAGACACTGACTCTGTGGATCCTGAGATCATCCGAGGGAGGGTGCAGAGTTTGCTGATGTGCACTTTGGTTCTAAATTCCTCTGTGCTCAGCCATATCCTTTCTCTCTGACGTGAGTGCAAATGTCCTGTACCTCAGAGGTGCAAGCAGAGGGCGGCTCTGAACAAGGGGGATGGACAAAGAGCTCTCCTCACTCAGCATTAACACCATGGGGACTCCTTTTGCTCTTAGGAATCACAGTGGCTCACCCTGAGTGAGTGCAGGAGCACTCCAGATGAKTTCTCTGTCCTCACAGCAAACTCAGCACAAAAYGGAACTCAAGTCAGAGAGCTCAGTGAGGCTTTTGCTGAGATGGGGAGAGAGAAAGAGTTTGCTTCAGGGAAGGGAGTTGTGTGAAAGTTCTGCTCCTAGAAGTCTGTACTAACTTGTCTACCTCTCTTCTTCCTTGGACAGCCTCCCTCAGTGCTGCAAGATAGCAGATGTCCAACAGCAGCTCCTTCAATGAGTTCCTCTTACTGGCATTCTCAGAAACGCGGGAGCTGCAGCTCTTGCACTTTGCAGTGTTTCTCTGCATCTACCTGTTTGCCCTCCTGGGCAATGGCCTCATCATCACAGCCATAGTCTACAACAACCACCTGCATTCCCCCATGTACTTCTTCCTTCTCAACCTCTCTCTCCTGGATATTGGCTCTATCTCCACTACTGTTTCCAAATCCATGGCCAATTCTCTGTGGGACACTAGAGCTATTTCCTACTTAGGATGYGCTGCCCAGGTCTTTTTCCTCTTTTTCCTGATTTCAGCAGAAGCTTCTCTTCTCACTGTCATGGCCTATGACTGCTTTGCAGCCATCTGCAGACCCCTGCACTACGAGATCCTCATGAGCAGCAGAGCTTGTGCCAGAATGGCAGCCGCTGCCTGGGGCAGTGGTGTTCTCAATGTTCTCCTGCACACTTCCAACACATTTTCAATACCACTCTGCCAAGGCAATGTCATGGAGCAGTTCTTCTGTGAAGTTGCACAGCTCCTCAAGCTCTCCTGCTCAGATGCCTACCTCAGGGAAGCTGCTATTATGGTATTTAATCTTTGTTTAGGTTTTGGGTGTTTCGTTTTCATTGTGCTGTCCTACGTGCAGATCTTCAGAGCTGTGCTGAGGATCCCCTCTGAGCAGGCTCGACACAAAGCCTTTTCCATGTGCCTCCCTCACCTGGCTGTAATCTCCCTTTCTCTCAGTACCATCATGATTGCCTACCTCAAGCCTCACTCCATTTCCTCCCCATCCTTGGATCTATGGGTAGCTGTTCTGTAYGCGGTGGTGCCTCCCACAGTGAACCCCCTCATCTACAGCTTGAGGAACACGGAGCTCAAGGATGCAATGATAAAATTGCTTCAGTGGGCACAATGTCAGCACCAGTAAGTGTCCCATGTGCACCTCCTCCTCATTCCCAGGGTAGCTGCTATCAAGGCTAGTGTTCATTTCTTTCTTATGTCTCCTGGTTAAGTTCCCATTAAAGGAAAACATCTTTTTYGTTCATGTCACTTGTCCTCAGGAATCCTTTAAATYTGACTCAGAGTCCTGTTGAAACAGAAAGGCAGACTTGTCCCTTCATCAGCAGAGATGTGGGGACCTCCTAACCTGCTCGTCTCAGCTCACTCAGATGCCCTCAGTGCAGTGCAGAGAGTTTCCCTTGTGGTGTCTCTTTCAGCAATGACACCCAGGGTTCTGACAAGTAAACATGGGCTGAAAGCATGGGTCCCATGTCCAGCAGAGGGGTGCAGCTCTCCTGTCCATAGTCAGGGTGTGATCTCACACTCATAGCTGCGAGGTTGCCAGCCTGGTGTCCCTGTCRCCTCGTCTATTCCCTCTTCAATGCTGCAGTGCTCGCAGTGAACTGGGAGTGGAGGGGTCGAGATTCTGTATCTAACCTGTGGAGAAGGAGTCTTGGCTCTTCAGGAGCATCCCCTCATTGCTACAGGAGGCATTTCCTGGCTGCAGTCTTCCCATGGGGGCTGCAGTTTTCGGAAAATACTTCCAGTTCCAGCAGGARGACTTTCTCTTTTCAGAGTTGTTCACCTCATTTCCACACTCTCCTGTTGTGCTCTGGTGTGTGGTGAGACATGTACTGTGAAGAGAAGAAGAAAGTGTTTTGTGCAGAGGAGACCTAGTGAGCGACTGAAGTGAGCACAAGCGAGAGTCTCTTTCTGCCGAATCTCTTTCAGAGCTGCAGCGATTGTGTGCTGGGTGGTGAGAACATACGAACAGGCATGCACGTTCACACACTGGGAATGGATGGCCACTGTGCTCTACCTCTTTTTCATAGAGGAGGAATGTCTGTGTGGTGACTCTAGCCAAAGGAGCGCAGGTCTTCCTTGGGGAGCTGTGCACAAGGAGCTAATGGACTCCTCTAGGGCTCTGCACATGCACATCTGTCAGTTGTGGGAGCAAACACTAAGCAGTGATGATGCGTTTTCTGGAGAGGGAGGAAGGAGCAAGTATGTGCCTGTGTGCTCTGGAGCTGCAGGCCATGTCTGCAGTGTGAGCAGAGCAGAAGGAGCAAAGGTGCACTAGGAGTGCTTTGCAGTAGGARTGAATGTGTGTCTCTTGTGCTCTGTTGTGCCAAAAGACGCTGGGACTGAACAGCCACCTGCAACACAGTGTGCAAGGAGGGAATGTGCGCCTAGCATGTTCTGGAGGTGAAGCGAGTGTGGCTTGTGTGGACAGATAAGAATTGGTGAATGAACGCACTGAAGCTACTGGAGAAGGAGGGATGCTTGTGACGTGTGTGCTGTGCAGATGTAGAAAGAGCTTCCTGAGTGAACACAGCGTAAAGAGAGCAAATCTGCCTCGTGCGCTTTGGACCAAAAGGGAATGTGCGTGCCTTGCGCTCTGAAGAAGCAGTGAACATGTGAGATGCAAAAAGAGCAGAAGAGGCAATGTGTGTGCTGGCCTTTCAAGAAGGAGAGAAGGGGTGAGACATGTACTGTGAAGAGAAGAAGAAAGTGTTTTGTGCAGAGGAGAGCTAGTGAGCGACTGAAGTGAGCACAAGCGAGGATGAGTGTGCACCAGTCCATTTCTGCCTTCAATCTGCAACGTGTCAAGACTTGAGTCTTGGCACAGCCCAGTGCTTCCTTAGGCATATCCTTTGCAGCCTCATTCCAAGGCATAGTTGCACTTCTTCCCTCTACTAACTCTTACCACCACTCAGTCAACATGTAGAAAAAAAGGCCTCGTATCAGCCACCCCATTTCTGGCTTCTGCCTCAACAGTGTCAAGGCATGATTTTTGGCACAGCCCCACCCAACCTTCCGCATACTCCTTGCAGGCTGACCCCAACTACACATCTACGCATCCTCCTTCTCCAGATTCCAACACGACACAAAACTGTTTCCAAACCCCAGCAAACGGTCCACTACACAAAACCTCCAGTCATTCCAATGCAGGCCAGACCCAAAAACATTCCCAAGGATGAGTGTTGGCACAGCCCCGCACTTCTTTTCATAGAATCATAGAATCATAGAATGCCGAAGGTTGGAAGGGACCTCAGAGGTCATCAAGTCCAACCCCCCTGCTCACGCAGGGTCRCCTAGAGCACGTGGCACAGGGCTGCATCCAAGCGGGTTTTAAAGATCTCCAAAGAAGGAGATTCCACAACCTCTCTGGGCAGCCTGTTCCAGTGCTTTGTCACCCTCACAGTGAAGAAATGCTTCCTTAAGTTCCTGTGGAACTTCCGATGCTTCAGTTTGAAGCCATTTCCTCTAGTCCTATCGCATGGCATGACCTTTGCAGCCTCACTCCAAGGGAGAAGCTGCACTTCTTCCCTCTTCTAACTCTTTACTGCTGCTCGAGCAACATATAGAGGCAAGGCCCCATTTGTGGCTTCAACCTGAAAGGTGTCAGAGCATGAGTCCTGGCACAGTTCCTCACTTCCCTAGGCATGTCCTTTGCAGCCTCACTCCAAGTGGGGCTCTGGGCGTTATCCTCCTCCTAACTCTTCCCACCACTCAGGCATCATGGTGAAGCAAAGCCTTGTACCACCAACTCCATTCTGGCCTTCAACCTTTAACGTGTCAGAGCATGAATCTTGGCACAACGTAGAACTTCCCTAGGCATCTCCTTTGCAGCCTCACTTCAAAGTCGCTGCTTCACGTTTTCCCTCTCCTACCCGTTCACCACCACTCAGGCATCACGTGGAACCAAGGCCTCCTATCACTCACCCCATTTCTGCGTTCAACACGAATGGTGTCAGGACATGKGTTTTGACACGGACCACACTTCCCTAGGCATCTCCTATGCAGCCTCATTCCAAGTGGGGCTCTGTGCTTCCTCCAYCTCCGAACTCTAGCCTAGCAGCAATTCGCAAGTGGAGCATTTCGTGAAGCAAATGCCTCTCACACCCCAAACAAGTAGTTGACCCCAAACCGAAAGTAGATGTATAATGAGTCTTGGCACAGTCTCGCTCCTTCTTACACATGCCCTTTGCATCCTCACTCCCAGTATTCCTCTACCCTTCCTCCTTCCCCTCAATCTACGCCTAAGCACAACTGTTCCCAAAACCCAGCAAAGAAACAAGGACACACCAACCACTAGGTACCCCAAAGTGGTCCAGACCCAAAAAGCTACGAGAGGATGAGTGTTAGCATAGCCACACATTTCCTCTGGCATGTCCTTTGCAACCTCACTCCAAGCGGGGCTCTATGCTTCTTCCCTCTCCTAACTCTATTAGGTGATCCTCTCCTAGCTCCATTTCTGCTTTGAGCCTGAAAGGTGTTAGTGCATGAGTTTTTGCAGAGTGCTGCACTTCCCCAGGCATGTCCTGTGCATTCTCACTTCAAAAGGGTGTTTGCATTTCCTCCCTCTCTTTGCTGTACCCTATCACCAATTTACAATTGGATCATTTTGTCAAGCAAAAGCTTCTCCCCATGCAACCCCGTATCGGACCTCAAACAGAAAGTAGGCGAACCATGATTCCTGGCTTAGTCTTGCACTTTGTTACGCATGCCCTTTTCAGTCTGTCTCCAAGTATGTATTTACCCTTCCTCCTTCTCCTGATTCAAACCCTAAGCCAAACCCTTCCGAACCCCAGTAAACGGTCAATGACACACCAACCACCAGACACCCCAGTGCAGGCCAGACCCAAAAATTTGCTCAGGGCTGAGTTTTGGCACAGCTCCACACATTCTTTGCCATGCCCTTTGCAGTCTCACTCCAGATTGGGACCTGTACTTTCTTCCCTAACTCCATCCTATCACTTATYCTAAAATGCCACATTACATCAGGTTAACTCCTCCCATGTTCAACCCTATTTCTGACACCAAGCCAAAGGTTCATTAAGAATGAGTCTTGGCACAGCCTCCCACTTTTCTTTGCCTGACCTTTACAGCCTAGATCTATGCAGGCTTCTGTGCTTCCTCCCTCTCCTAATGCTTCCCCTAAACACTCCCCAAACAGATGTAGAATAGGAATAGCTGTATAGATGTATAGATGTATAGACGTATAGATGATTAGATGTATAGATGATTAGATGTATAGATATAGAATTAGATGTATAGATGTGAATAGATGCAGCATAGAATTTGCTACACACCAACCAACACTTCCTCCAGCATGGGTCACATCCAGAATTTTGCCCAGGGCTGAATGTTGACACAGTCCCGCACCTCCTTGCACATGTCATTTGCAGCCTGAGCCTACAGTTGTAGGTGTCTAAGTGTACACCTATGCTTTCTCCTTCTCCTGATTCTTTACCACCAAACTTGCATCATGTATAGCCAAGGTCCCATATCATTCACCCCATTTCCGGCTGTAGCCTGAGAGGTATCAGGGAATGAGTCTTGGCACAGCACCACACTTCCCTAAGCATGTCCTTTGCAGTCTCACTCCAAATGGGGCTCTGCACTTCCTCCCTCTCCTGACTCCATCCTATCACTCTTCCTGGTCTAGCATTACATCAAGGAAATGCCTCCCAGCAGCATTCTTCTTTTCTGAACCCTACCAGAAACCAGGTGAAGGATGATTCTTGACCCAGCCTCACATATCTTTTTGCATGCCTTTTGCAGTCTCACTTCAAGAGGGCCTCTGCAGTTCCTTTGTCAGCTAAACTTCAACCTAGCACTGCACACTAGTACAAGCCTACAACAAAGTACCACAGGTGAAGTGGTCTAGAAATTATTCGTTATAATTTCTTATAATTACAGGCTTATAATTCGTTATAAGCCTGTAATGTATTTATCCTGTTTCAGCTGTAAATTGCTTATCTTGCTTCATAAAATGCTTCATGGGATTTCCAAGTTGCCAATCCATAGTCCTGTATGGGTCACTCTGATGGCCACTCATCCCTACCCCATTTTTGGCTCCTTCCTACAGCTAAACTAGGATCAACTGATYGCTTTTCATTTTTTACATCATATATTTGAATCCCTAAAATGTGTCCCTGAACCTGGGGCACTAAAAAGAACAAGAGTCTAATGTGTGCTACATAACGTTCCTATCCAATTTGCAGGTAACATCCTGTATGCATCCTGTCCACAAACCCAATAATGAGCCTTCAGGGCCCAAGTTCCTTTTGGGAACGAACTTCCTTTTGGAAGAACCTTCCTTTTGGGACCTTCCAGGTACTTCCAGGTTTTGGGGCATCATAATATAAGGTATTTTCTCTCCCCAAAGGGCTCCCCCTACCATGAGATATCCTGTACCTCTTCCATATTCGCACCTCCATGTGCCTGCATCTACCTGCCAGGTGCAGTTGTACTCTGACTGGTTGGTATTGGACCAGAAACTTTGGAAGAAGGTCCTAGTCTCATTTTGGTGTTGCCAGACCCACCAAAATCTCCACACTATGCATTTTTTATTGATGCTGTTACTTGACAGTCAAAGATCTTAAGTTTGAACTCCTGATCTGCAAACACCCTGACACAGTCAGCTCCCCAGAAATTAAAATAAGAACACCTTCCCCAAGAACCATCAGTGAGTTTTACATGGCTTTGGTTCCAATTGCTTTGATACTTGGCAGAATTGATTGGTTTACAGTCTGGGTAGAGACAGGAATATCTGGGAGACAATGTACATTCATAGATGCTCTTCCCCATAGACATACCCCTTTCCCTTGGTTTGCTTATGCAATAAATCTCTTTTTGTGGATATCGAATTCGCCATGGGGTTCCCTCTTTGGTCCAAAAGTCCATACAGTTATGGACTTCACTTAGGTTACTAACGAACCACCTGGATTCGATTGGGCTGGCCACCCATGGCCAGTCTTCAGTCCTTCCTGGACTCCCACAGACCCAACACTTAATGAGATTAAAGACCTCAGCCACTTCCTCCCCTAGTGTCAAGAATCAATTTTCTTTCTCCTAACCCGCTTCCCAATCAGCAGTACAGAAGTGTGTGCATCATTGCCAGATGTGTCATTCTCAGTTCTTTTGATCATGTGCAGCTGTGTTTCTATGGAGTCAGCCAGGGTTTTCTCTCCTTTTCCTTGCAATTGAGAAGTCCAAATTTCTGGAGCCTTGGAAGTCTTATCTCGAGTATGATGAGTCCATCCATGCTCAGCTGTTTTGACCGATGTTTCTGGTTAGCAATATCTGATATGGTTCATATCACTTCCCCACCAGCAGTACTTCTCACTCTTTGACCAAGATCCAATCTCCTGATTGGATCTTACAAATGCAGAATCCAAGAGCAGGATCTGTGCCAGCTGGGCTTTCTGTTGGAGAGATTTTACAAGACATAGTATTCTGGTCACATCTTGCTAACTAGACCTAGGAATTGTCATAGTGCTTTCTTAGTCCTGGATGATGGGAATTCCCTGAATTCTTTCTGGGTCAATACATCATAAACTTCCAGACAAAATGTGTCCCAAATATTTGACCCTTCTTTTCTCAGTTTGTGCTTTCTTTTCATACACCTTAWGTCCTTGTTGAGCCCTCTCCCCTAAAAAAATTGAGACACTTCACAGTGGTTTCTTTCATCTCCCCTCCTGCTCCCCTGATAGGAGCAAGTCATCTACCTACTGTGGTAGCCTGACTCCTGGGGATGGGGTAAATTCCTTCAATATCTTCTGCAGGGCTGGTCCAAATAGGACCTGTGCAGTGCCTTGATGCATCCTTGTGCGACAACCTTCCATGTCAATTGTTGTTTTATTGCTTTTCTTTTTCCTCTCTCCTCTTGTTCCCATTCAAAGGCCTGCTTCCAACAGGGAGTTGATAATAGGTCATAACCCTTTACTTCCCTCTCATGAAACTGCTTTTTATTTTAAAGACTACCTGGCCTGGTTGCTTGAAAGTAATTTGGAGAAGTTCCATGTCCAGTTTCCCATATTTTCCTGGAACCGTCCTTCTTCTGTGTTCACTTCAGCATAAGTTTTGTCAGATATTTTGAACAAAGCTATGATTTGTTAGTTTCTTTATCATTCTTTATGATACTGATTTTCATTCCCAGCAGATTGCACACAATTTGGGACAAATTCATTCACCTCAAATTTATCCCCCACATCTACTAATAGCAGCTGGATAAGATGCACTCCCTCATCTATTCCACAATGAGTGCATCTGTTTCATTTTGGTCCTCCTGCGAGTGCTCATCTTCCCATAATTGATGAGCCTTTTGCAAGATTATCCTTCTTTCCTAGTGTCCGAACAGAATCCCTAAAAGAAAATCCCAATCCTTCGCAGCGTAATCTACATTTCCCAGATACTCATCCACCTTCTCCCCCACTCCTATAGGATCATYGAAATAAGGGAGTAGTGTTTTTTTATTTTTTTTTTAAATTCCCTTATATCTTGGGTGGTCAGGGGCACAACCAGAAATCCAATGGAAGTTCCAACAAGGGGCGCCATCAATCCTTTTTATTGTCTGCCATCCGTGGAAGGTGGAAGGATCCCAGACAAGCCCCTAGTTKTGCGGAAAATCTTCTTGTCAAGAACKGGATGTCTGAAAAGGAGACAGAGGAGTCCTAAAACTTTATTCAAATAGAGGGAGAGTCCATCAGGCCATACCCCTGTGGGGTCTCTCAGATTACAGGAGAGCGCAGCCTCTATTCTTATTTCCCAACTGAGGTAAGGCCTCTCCTCTCCCCCATGGCTAAGGTACTCAGAAGCTACAGGCTTCTTGGCCTGCCTAAGATAAATTGCTTCTTGATATGTTCCCCCTCTCTGGTCAGTCATTTGTTCATAAGGAGGTCTCTGCACCCTTTCCTSTTTTCCACCCCAGGTGTAGTCAGCTCCACCCAATTTTGTACGCAGAGCATGATCTCCCTGTCTGTATTCCCTAGTCCTGTTTGTTCAAGAATGTGGAGTAACTCTTTTAGTTGTAAAGAGAGAAGCTCCTTTTCCCCTTATTTGTAAAGTCACAGGTTCCTTTTTCCCCACTAGGGTTAGAGTTAGTGTAGGATTAGGAGAGGGAAGAAGCATGGAGCCCCACTTGGAGGGAGGCTGCAAAGGGCATGACAAATGATATGACATGTGGGGCTGTGCCAAGACTGATCCTTGGGCAACGCTGTCGTTCTAGCTTGCATTGAGGAGGGTGCTATGAGGTCTAGTCTGGACCTGATGCTAGGGTTAGTTAGGGGAAGGAAAGGGAGAAAGCTCGACTTGGAGTGAGGCTGCAAAGGGCATGCCAAAGGAAATGTGGGACTGATCCAACACTGATCCCTGGGCCTCTTTGTGCTTTGGGCTAGAAACGCTGCAGGTTATGCGAGGCCTCTGCTTGAGTTAAAGCTAGAGTTAGAGTTAGGGGTAAGGTTATGGCAAGGGTAGAGTTAGGGTTAGGAGAGGGAGGAAGCTTAGAGCCCCACTGGGAGTGAGACTGCAAAGGGCATGACAAAGAAAACGTGGGGCTGTGCCAAGATGGATCTTTGGGCAATGTCCTGGTTCTAGTCCTCTTTGCAGTGGGTGCTATGGGGTCTGGTCTAGACCTCATGCTAGGGTTAGGGTAATGAAAGGGAGGTAGYGTAGAGCTCCATTTCAAGTGAGGCTGTAAAGGGCATGCCAAAGGAAAAGTGGGGCTTGCCAGCACTACATGTGGCACCTTCTATTTTGGGCCAGAAGCATAGTGGGTGGTGGAAAGCCTCTAACTGACCTAATACCTGAGTTGTACTTAGAATAGTGGTAGGGTTCAGAGAAGAAGCAGTTGTAGAGCCTCAGTCTTAGTGAGGCCGCAAAGAGTATTCCAAGGGAAATGAGAATCTGTGCCAATGGGGATCTCTGAGCCACTTTCTGCTTCAGGCCAGAAACAGAGTTGGCCTGGAACTGATGCTAGGGGTAGAGTTGGGCTTAGGAGAGGGAGGAAGTACAGAGCCCTACTTGAGGTGAGGCTGCCAAGGGCATTTGGAAGGAAATGCAGTGCTGTGCCAACACTGATCCCTGGACATCTTTGTGCTTTTGACCAGAAATGAGGTGAGTGATGGGAAGCCTCTATGCTAGTGTTAGGGTTAGGGTCRTGGGAGGGTTAGGATAGGGAGGAAGATTAGAGCCCCATATGAAGGGTGACAGAAAAGGGCATGCCAAGTGATATATGGGACTGTGCCAAACTGATCTTCGGGGCAATGTTGTGGTTCTAGCTCGCATTGAGGTGGGTGCTATGAGGTCTTTTCTAAGCCTGATGTTAGGGTTAGGTTAACAAAAGGGAGGTAGTGTAGAGCTCCACTTGCAGTGAGACTATAAAGGGCATGTCAAAGGATATGTGGGTCTGTGTCAAGAACGATAAGTGGGCATCTTTGTGGTTCTGGCCCACACTGAAGTGGATACTATGAGGTCCTGTCTAGATTTGATCCTATGGTTACGGATATGGTTAGGAAAGGGAGGTAGTGTAGAGCTGCACTTGGAGTGAGGCTGCAAAGGGCGTGCCAAAGGAAATGTAGAGCTATGCCAATGCTGATCCTTGCTCCTCTTTGTGCTTCAGGCTAGAAATGTGGTGGGTTGTGGGAGGCCTCCACCTGAACTAAAGCTAGGTTTAGGGTTAGTGGTAGGGTTACACCAAGGGTTAGGGTTAGGAGATGGAGGAAGCTTAGAGCCCAACTGGGAGTCAGACTGCAAAGAGCATGTGAAAAGTAATTTGGGGCTGTGCCAAGACTCGTCCCTGGGTAAATTTCTACTTCTGGTCCAGATTCATGAGGGTCATGRGACCTTTTCTAGATCTGCTATTAGGGTTAGAGTTAGGTTTAGGAGCGGGAAGAACAGAGCCACACTTGMAGCAAGGCTTCAAAGAGCATGCCGAAAGAAATGCAGGGCTGTGGCAAGACTCATCCCTAAACAACTTTCTCCTTTCCAGAAATGAGGTTGCTGGTATGAGGCTTATTCTAGACCTGATGTTTGTTTTATGTTTGGTGTAAGAAACGAAAAATAGAGGCCCACTTGGAGTGAGGCTGCRTAGAGCTTGACAAAGGAAATGCAGGGCTGTGCAAGCCTGATCCCTGGGCCAATTTGTGTTTCAGACCAGAACCCRGGGTGCTCGTCACCTGTAGCCTGAGGGCATCACCAAGGCCCACATGACCCTAGGCAAAAGGATCACTAGATAGAAGGCCCTATCCAACCCATGCCTGCATTACAAGGGAACTCACAATGTAGAGTGCTGTGCTTAAAATCTTCTCCTGTAGCTCTCCCTGGCCTGACTTTACTCTGACCCAAACGCATCTTCACTGCAAAACTCCACAAGCTTTCCCACTTGTCTGCCTCCCATGCAGAAAATGGCTTCCAGCTCCCGAAGCTCTGCTGTAGTGACAAAGAGCACCTCCATAAGCATCATAGCACTATGCTTAACACCCAGCTCTTGGCTCAACCACACTGCTCCTAAACAGATACCTGAGCACATGAAAATGTCCACGTGATGCTCCTCATTCAACTCATGCCAACATGACAACAGACCTCAAAAAAAGTGCAGCGTTTACATCTCCTGTACTTCCCCCTCACCTGACTTTTCTCTCAGCTATACACAGCTTCATTGCAACACCCCACATGTCTTCAACTTACTCTGTCTCCCAGAGCCCAAAGCTCTTCCAGCAATGCATAGATGATACCTGCATGTGTGCTTCAGGAACCCATTTCGTACTGAGGATTCCGATACCGAGGCGCAGTTTGGATTTATTAGCACCAGGAAAAGTTTTTAGGTGCTACCTGAGCCTTGCCTTTCCATCTGGCTCTCAGATTGGACATAGGACCTTCAATAGTGCCCTACAGCATATGTCTGGAGTGTGACTGCATGCATAGAGGAGGCGAGCAGCTGAAGGCTCGCAAAGAACGGTTAACACAAAATGACAAAGCAAAGATTTTGGGTGATAGTTGGGACTTTCTATTGCATTTTGTGGTCTTGTTTTAGGTTGGATCTTGAATTGTGTCCCACAGCATATGCTGCATATGTTTAGAGTGCTACTGTGCAYCTAGCAGAGGCGAACATCTCAAGGGACACAAGGAATACCACGAATTAGCTTCAGACAGAAGATCAGAGTTTGGCAGAGAGGATGGAGATGGAGCACTGTGGCTCTTGCCTTTGAAAAGAGAGCAGAGGAAGGAAGCAAGGCCAAAGTCATGTGTTCTGCTTAGTGCTTAGTCTTGGCATAGGGTCTGCCCTGCTGGTCTCTTTTGCATAGGTTGTCCCAGGCCCTATGTTACCTGTCCCACCATTACATCAAGCTCMCTTATCTCCCCAAAACACCTCCTCTCTCTTGGACACCTTCTGGGAGTCCTCACGCTCCTGCTTCCACCTCCAGAAGCTCTTTAGAAGCAACACAGAGCCCTTCCTCATCAGCATCACAGCACTCTCCTTTCTACTCAGCTCTTGCCTCTCCCACAAGCATCATCTCCACTGCCATAACCGTGTCATAACGCCTAAGTGATGACACTCATCGATCTCATGCCTGCATCACAAGTGATCGCACAACGCACAGCATAATGCTTACATCTTCTCCTATAGTTCCACCCACCTTGACTTTACTCTCTACTACTCACATCTCAGCTTCAGCTCCCCACATACTTTGCTYGTCCTCCACCTCCTACTGACCAAAGCCCTTCCAGCTATGTCTGGGAGAAAACTGCAATTCGTGGTGCACTTAACAAATGCCTTTGACCTGAGGCTTGTGGCACGCTTGGGACATAGCGACAGAAGGGAAAGATTTGAGCTGGTAGCTGAGTCTTCCTTTTCACATTTTGTGCTGTCATTTGAGGTACATTTGAGGACCTGGAATTGTGCCCTACAGCATATGTTAAGAGTGCTACTGTGGGCCTAGCTGAGTCGAGCATCTCAAGGGACACAAGGAATGCTATGGATTAGTTTCAGAGAGAAGCTAAGAGTTTGGAAGAGAGGGTGGAAATGGATCCTTGAGTACACCGCTGTGACTCTTGCCTTTGGAAAGAGAGCATAGGAAGGAGGCAAGGCCAAAGTCAGGTATTCTGCTTACTGAAGAGTTTTAGCATAGGGTCCTCGTGGCTGGCTTCTTCTGCATGTGTTGTCCCAGGCCTTATGTCACCTGCCCCACCATTACCTCAAGCTCCCTTATCTCCTGAAAACACCACTTCTCTCTTGGTCTCCTTCTGAGAGTCCTTCCTCTCCTCACGTTCCTGCTTCCACTTCTCAAAACTCTGCAGAAGCAACACAGAGCACCTCCTCATCAGCATCACAGTACTGTCCTTACTACCCGGATCTTGCCTCTCCAACGAGCCTCATCTCCACTCCCCTGAGCACGTCACATTGCCTAAGTGATGCTACTCGTTGATTTCATGCCTGCATCACAAGTGCTCTCACAATGCACAGCGTAACACTTACATCTTCTCCTGCAGTTACCCCTGCCTCGACTTTCCTGTCAACCACACACGTCTTTACTGCAGCATCCCAACACACTTTGCCCCTCCTTCCCCTCCTACTGACCAAARGCTTTCCAGATATGCCTGGGAGACATCTGCACATCTTGCTGCACTTAATTAATGCCTTTGACCTCAGCCTTTGACCTGAGCCTTGTGGCACCCTTGGGATATAGCAACACAAAGGAACGATTTGAGGTGGTAGCTGTGTCTTCCTTTTTGTATTTTGTGTTGTCATCTGAGGTAGGACTTGTTTTGTGCCCTTCTGTGTATGTTTAGAGTGCTACTATGGGCCTAGCAGAGGTGATCATCTCAAGGTACAGAAGAAATAGCATGGATTAGCTTCAGAGAGAAGCTAAGAGTTTGGGAGAGAGGGTGGAAATGGAGTCTTGAGTACAGCATTGTGGCTCTTGCCTTTGGGAAGGGAGCAGAGGAAGCAGGCAAGGTCAAAGTCGCGTGTTCTGCTTTGAGGTTGGTCTAGCATAGGGTGCCCCCTGCTGGACTCTTTTGCATGGGTGATCCCAGGCCCCATGTCACCTGCGTCACCATTACCTCAAGCTCTCTTATCTCCCCAAAACACTTCCTCTCTCTTGGACGCCTTCCAGGAGTCCTTCCTCTCCTCGCACTGKGGCTTCCAACTCCAGTAGCTCTTCAGAAGCAACACAGAGCACCTCCACATCAGCATCACAGCACTCTCCTTAATTCTTACTTCTTGCCTCTCCCACAGGCTTCATCACCACTCCCCTGAGTGCATCACAAGGCTTAAGTGATGCTGCTCATTGATCTTATGCCTGCATCACAAGTGATCTCACAATGCACAGCGTAACGCTTACATCTTCTGTAGTTCCCCCTGCCTTGACTTTCCTTTCAACCACACACATCTTCCCTGAAACATCCCACACACTTTACCCTTCTTCCGCATCCTACTGCCAAAGGCCTTTCAGCTATGCATTGGAGATAATTGCAAGCCTTGATGCACTTAACTAATGTCTTTGACCTGAGRCTTGTGGCAGCCTTGAGACATAGTGACAGAAGGGAAAGAGTTTAGTGGTAGCTGAGTCTTCCTTCTTCAATTTTGTGCTGTCATCATCTGAGCTACCTCAGATGGCCTTGAATTCTGCATCAGAGCATAAGTTTAGATTGCTACTGTGTAGCATTGCTACTGATTGCTTCTCTCCTCCTAGCAGAGGAGAGTATCACAATGGACACAAGGAATACCATGGATTATCTTCAAAAAGAAGATAAGAGTTTGGGAGAGAGGGTAGAAATGGAGCCTTTAGTACAGTATTGTCGCTCTTGCCTTTGGAATGAGAGCAGAGGAAGGAGGCAAGGCCAAAGTCACATGTTCTGCTTAGAGGTCAGTCTAAGCATAGGCTCCCCRCTGCTGGACTCTTTCGTATGGATGGTCCCAGGCCTTATGTCACCTGTCTCACCATTACCTCAAGCTCTCTTATCTCCCCAAAACACTTCCTCTTTCTTGGACACCTTCTAGGAGTCCTTCCTCTCCTCACACTGTGGCTTCCAACCCTAGAAGCTCTGCAGAAGCAACAGAGAGGACCTCCTCATCAGCATCACAGCACTTTCCTTAATTCTCACTTCTTGCCTCTCCCACAGGCTTCATCATCACTGCCCTGAGCGCATCACAAGGCCTAAGTGATGTTGCTCATCAATCGCATGCCTGCATATCAAGTGATTTCACAATGCACAGCGTAACACATAGAATCACAGAATCACAGAATGGTTAAGATTGGAAGGGACCTCTAGAGATCATCTAGCCCAACCTTCCTGCTCAAGCAGGGACACCTAGAGCATGTGGCACAGGGTGGCATCCAGGCGKGTTTTAAAGACTTCCAGAGGAGGAGATTCTACAACCTCCCTGGGAAGCCTGTTCCAGGGCCCTCTCATTCCCACAGTAAAGTTCTTCCTCTTATGGAGATGGAACTTCCTGTGTTTCAACTAATATCCATTACCCCTTTTCCTATCACTGGCCACCAATGAGAAGAGCTTGGCCCCTTCCTCACTACATTCCCCCTTCATGTTCTTATACATGTTAATYATATCACCTCTCAGTCTTCTCTTCTCCAGAGAAAACAGGCCCAACTCACTCAGTCTTTCCTCATATGAGAGATGTTCCATTCCCTTAATCATCTTTGTTGCTCTCCGCTGGACCCTCTCGAGAAGCTCCATGTCCCTCTTATACTGGGGAGTCCAGAACTGCACACAGCACTCCAGATGTGGCCTCACTAGAGCTGAGCAGAGGGGCAGAATCACCTCCCTCGACCTGCTGGCAACACTCCTCCTGATGCAGGCCAGGATCTCATTGGCCTTTTTGGCGACAAGGGCACTCTGCTGCTGCAGAGGTCAACCCCTAATCTGTACAGATACCTGGGGTTATTACTCCCCAGGTGAAGGATCCTGCACTTGTCCTTGTTGAACCTCATTAGGTTCCTCTCTGCCCATCTCTCCAGCCTGATACTCTCCAGTAATGACCCCTGGGGGACACCACTGGCCACAGACCTCCAACTGGACTCGGCCCCATTTATSAGCACCCTCTGAGCTCTGCCATCCAGCCAGTTCTTTATCCACCTCAGTGTGCACTCATCCAGACCACTCTCCCAGARCTTTCCTATGAGGATATCACTGGAGACGGTGTYGAAAGCCTTGCTGAAGTCAAGGTAGACCACTTCGACATCTTTCCCCTCATCCAGCCAGCCAGTCATCCCATCATAGCTATTATGTTCACCAGACATGACTTCCCCTTGGTGAATCCATGCTGACGACTCTTCATCACCTCCTTCTCCTTCATATGCCTAGAGATGCTCCCTAGGATGAGCTGCTTCATCACCTTTCCAGGGACAGAGGTGAGGCTGACCGGCCTGTAGTTGCCTGGCTCCTCCATCTTGCCCTTTTTGAAGACTGGAGTGATGTTGGCTCTCTTCCAGTCCTCAGGCACCTCCCCTGCTCTCTGTGACCTCTCCAACATGATGRAGAGCAGCTCAGCAATAACCCCCGCCAGTTCCTTCAGCGCTCTTGGGTGCATGCCATCAGGGCCGATGGATTAATGCGCGGCCAGTTTGCCCAAGTGATCCCTAACCCAATCCTCCTTGACAAGTGGAAGGTCTTCCTTTCACCCATTTATCTCTCTTTCACCTGATCCTTGCAGTTCATGGGGACTAGTCTTAGCAGTAAAGACAGAGGCAAAAAGGCATTTAGTAACTCTGCCTTCTCAGAATCCTCTGGCACCAAGGCCCCCTTCCCATTCAGCAGCGGACTTACATTTTCCCTAGTCTTCCTCTTGCTATTGACATATTTAGAGAAGCCCTTCCTGTTGTCCCTGACATCCCTCACTAACTGTAATTCCAGATGAGCCTTGGCTTTCCTTGTTGTGCATCTATCTTCTCTGACAATGYACCTATATTCTTCCCATGTGGCCTGGCCCTTCTTCCACATGCTGTATGCTTTTTTTTTTCATTAAGTTTGCCCATCAGCTCCTTGCCAATCCATACAGGTCTCCTGCCCCTCTTACTTGTGGGAATGCACTGACCCTGAGCTTGGAGAAAGTAGCACTTGAATATCAGACAGCTCTTCTGGACCCCCTTGCTTTTAGGATCCTAGCCCAGGCGACTGCTCCAAGGAGCTCCTCGAAGAGGTCAAAGTCAGTTCTCTTGAAGTCCAGGGCTGCAATCCTACTTCTTGCCCAGCTTCCTCCACACAGGATTGTCAATTCCAACATCTCCCGGTCACTGCAGCCAAGACTGTCCCCAACTCTCACATTTCCCACTAGACCATCTCTCTTTGTTAGTACCAGGTCTAGCAAGGCCTCTCCCCTTGTTGGCTCATCAACCACCTGCATCAAGAAGTTATTTGCAATGTTCTGCAGGAACCTCCTGGACTGACTTTTCCTGGTTGTGTGGTTTTCCCAGCAGATATCAGGGTGTTCGAAGTTTCCCAGGAGGATCAGGGCCTATGATCGGGAGGCTTCTTGCAGATGCCTGTAGAAGGTCTCATCCACTTCCTCATCCAGGCCTGGTCAGGAGGCCTGTAGTAAACTCCCATCACAGTGTCGGCCCTGTTGGCCTGTCCTTTAATCCTCACCCCCTGGCTCTCTACCCTCACTCCACCCTCTCCCATGCTGAGTTCTATACATTCAAGTTGCTCTCTCAGGTAAAGAGCAATTCTGTCACCTGGCCTTCCTGGCCTGTCCTCCCTAAAAAGCCTAAGGCCATCCATGGCCACATTCCAGTCATGGGAGCTGTCCCACCATGTCTCAGTAATTGCAATGGGATCATGGCCCTGTAATCACACATGCATCTCCAGTTCCTCTTGTTTATTCCCCATGCTTTGTATGTTTATGTAGAGGCATTTGAGTGGGGCTCCCAAGGTGCCTTTCCTCCTTTTTGGACAGCTGCAACCTGACTATGTGGGACCATGTGTAATCTGAAGTTATCAGATTTTGCCCTTTGGCCTCTTCAGTTCCAGAGTGCCCTTCACAGGCCGTGGCACTAGGCTACTGTGAGTGGCATAACGGGCCATCTGCTACCATCTYGTCTGCTGCCCCATTGATATCTCCCCTCCCRCCTTGAATCTAGTTTAAAACTCTCTCGATGAGCCCTGCTGTCTCCTGACCCAGCACTCTCTTCCTGCTTTGAGAAAGATGGATCCCATTGGATACCATCATGCCTGGTGCTTACATGGCTTCCTGTTACCAAAGAAATCRATATTATGATAAGGACATCAGCCACGGAGGCACATGTTAATGGACTGTACCCTGCTATTTCTTTCTATATTGCTGGCAGCACTGGGAAGAACAGAACAGAAAATGACCTGCGTATCTGTATTTCTGATCATCCGCCCAGCTCCCTAAAGTCCTTTTTGATCACCCTCAGGCTATGCGTTGCTGCTTCCTCTCCACTCACATGTAGGACCATCAGAGAATAGTCTGTGGGGTGAATCAGTCTGGGAAGTCACCTGGTGACATCCCTAATCTGGGCCCCAGGAAGGCAAAAGACCTCTCTTAAGGTAGGGTTGAGTCTAGTTATTGGACCCTCTGTTTGATGAATAAGGGAATCTCCTACAACGATAATTCATCTATTCTCCCTCCTGCCCATGGTGACAACCAGTACAGTTTGCCTTTCTGACTGTAGCACCTTTTTCGGGGGGGAGGGACTCACTTCCTCACCCAGCACTGACTTCCCTACCTCCTTCAGGGCCTCATATCTGTTGGCCAGGGATACCCTGTAGGGTGAGATGGGAGAAGGTTTTCTCCTGCCACCTTGAGCCTGGACTTTTATCCATACATTCCTCTGCTGTTTTCTTTCTTCTTGTCTTGGCTGGGGGATGGAACCTGTAGCAACATGTTGCTGGGCCCTTCCTAGTGCCTGCCCCCATTTCTCCCTCTCTGACCTAGAGAGCCTCCTTAATTTTCAACCTCATCTTTTAGCTCAGCTAGCATGCTAAACAGGTCCTCCACCTGCTCACACCTCACACAGGTGCCCTCCCCCAGGTCGTCCATAAGAAGTGTCAGGCTGTGGCACTCCTTGCAGTCAAACACCTGGACGGTAGCATACTTGAGCAGCTGCTCAGTCTGGGTGCCTGTCTCCTTCTTAGTGGATGCTAACGCAGTCCTACAATGAGTGATAAAGAAAAAAGAGTGATAAAGATTACAAAGACCACAAAGCAAGAAACCCCACAATTCTTACAAGGGGACACTTTCTTTTCTGTACTAAATAGAGGTCGCCTGCTCTCCCATGCAGAAACCAGTTCCCAGTTCATCTGGTGGGGTGAACAGAAGTTCATGCAGGATGCCCTGGAGCACTCACCCAGCAATCGCTTCAAGGGGTCAAGGTTTCCTGTAGGTCCCCTGCTGTATCTGCTAGAGACATGTGATTGTGCTGGACACCCCAGGCATCGGACAAGGCCCTGCCAGCACTTTTCTGTGCCGTCAAATCAAGGYTCTGCACTGAATTACAAGAGTTGCTGGTTAATCCTGGAATCTTCCCATGTCTCACCCTCATCGGGTGTGGGGTTCTCATTGCAGTTGGCACCTGGGTTCATTTCAGATGGCCAAGGCAATTTCCCACCTGGACACCAACTCATGATCTAGCAGGATGCAGGTCTCCCAGTAGCTCCAGCAGAGCAAGCAGGTGCTAGCACATTTCTTGGAGCTCCTCAAGGTGTTTGAGCAGGAGCTACTGTCCTCAGATGTTTGAGGGGGAGCTACTGACTCTCACCCTCCATCTCCAGGGACTGTAGTGGAGCTTTGATGGAGCTCATGTGCAAATCTCTGTGCTCTGCTCACTTTTGTTTTGGCAATGGGAATCCCACCACCGATGTGTTTGTGGAGTTTACAGGAGGGATCTGAATACAACTTCAGACCCAGTCCTAGGCAGGACCTGCCCAGATTCCTATTTCTGAATCAGCACCTGAACCATGTGTCTGTCAATGAACTCTCCACTTGTCCTCTCCTGAATGAGGAGGAACGATTCATAGCCTGCTTATGATCTGTAGAGGCCTTGAGACTATTTTGAAGCTGAGAACTAAGCTGTTATCTGGTTGTAGGGAGTTTGAAGGTGGCTACACAGTCGCAAAAACAGGGGCCTTATCTGGTGGTGAGGAGCAACTGAGGAATTTGGAGGCGACCGTGCCAGAAGGCATGGCGCCAACTCAAACACAGCCAACCTCTAAGGTAGTTTGGAGGTCAAACCTGAGACAAGGGAGAGGAAGGTGATGAAGGCAGGACCCTCATAACGAGACCAGAGACCCCCCACTGGTGGGCGTGCATGCACACACGGGGTACGGTTGCGTAACGAAAAAGGTGGAGCTTTGCTCACCCTCTGGTCGCCTCCTGACACGTAGGGGCCCTATGTGGCAGGACGCACCAGATATAAAAAATAATCATGGATCGGAGGTGGGGGGGAGACTTCCAACCGAGACCTACGTTGTCTCTGTGGGTACGCCCGCAAGCTTGGAGCCTGCCAGGCACCTCTTGTCYATGGCAGGGGAGYGATCGGTCTCACTATCCTGMTGACGAGTATACTCTCGTAAGTAATTGCTTGGTAGGTGCCTCATGTCGCAGGCAGTTGCTAAGTGGTTGTCTTGCTTTAGTGTGTTGTTAGTGTGAATTGTCCTAAATAAACCAAGGGGTTGATTTTGCTCTCAGTGCGTGTGCTTTCAATTGCTGGACTCTGAAACCATCTGGAACAGCTTCTCAGTCTCCTGTCCAGTTAAGGGATGTAAAATGGGGCTTCCAGAATGGGACATTTCCAAATTACATAAAAAGTCATCCTCACATGGAATATATTACAATACTGGAATCTGTCTTTCTGCACTAATTTGGAAACAACAACAAGTGATTATTTTAGCTTGTTGAAGTGCACTTTTCCCAGGAGGAGGGAGCACTAGGGAGAGAGAAGGGGATGCGTTCATCTGGGTCTCTGCTCCTGAGCAGGGTCAGGCTCCTGGGACAGAGGCAGCTCGTGGCAACCTGGCAGCACTGCCCAGAGACACTGTGTGCAGGAGCAGCTGCTGTGCCAAGGGCAGCAGGGCTGCGGGCACTGCCTGCTGCTGCGCACAGCAGAGGAGAGAAGGCAGAGATGTGAACAGCAGTGTGGAGTGGGAGTGCAGAGCAGAGCTTGTTGTTGACAAAATCTTCACAGCCTTTTACACGGTGGGTCTCTGACTGCAGGGCAATGTTGCTGAGCATCCTGGAGGGGTCTTCTGTACCCATCTAGTCACAAAATTTGATTTCCAGGGTTTCACTCCAGGGTTTCTCCTTTGTAGAGGAGGAGGAGATGACTCAGGGCAGGGATTCCCTGCCACTCTCACGGGAATACTGAATACTGCTCCCTTCTCCCAGGCACTTTGCAGGGGTGTGAGGTTGGGTATGCACACAGGTCTGCATTGGCTGTAATACAGAGCAGTGTCCCTACACCCCAGGGTGCTGTGTGCCCTGGACAGTGTCTTGGCTGCCTGTGAGGGTCAGCACTCAGCCTGCTCAGGAGCTTCCCACGGTACTGGGGGAGCAGCTCTACATGGAAGGAGAGCCCTCCCCCCCCGAGAAGCTGCTGCATGTGTCAGGGCTGCTCATATCACTATGATATGAGCATAGATCACTATGAGGGCATTTTCATGGTGGAGCTTTGCAGAGCACTTCTTGCTGCATGATGGGAATGGACATGCAGCATCTTTACCAACACCTGGAAGGATGAGGAGGTTTGCAGGTGCCTTTACCATCACTCAGCCTAGAGATTGCACTAGAATCACCTGGCCAGTCACATCAGGAATTTCTCATCTACTCCTTAGCGTCTGTAAAATGGAAGATGCTGCTGGGCAGTATCCTTCTGTGTGGAAGTTTCTGTAGGGTAGAGTTGAGACCACAGTAGAATAAGGTCTGTGTGACCTTTCTGGGAAGGAGATTTACAGCTAGAGTCTGATGTCGACCCTGTGGTTGCTTCTGCAGAGGTGTCGCCAATGAAGGGAGAGCATGAAGATCCTTCTAGTCCTTGGGGCTCAAAGCAGCACGGTCTGTGGGGCTGGGGAAAGAACTGATTGTCCTTGAGGAAAGGCCACCTTTGAGACCCTTGTGCCTTGCTGGGGTGAGCTGTTGGGCTGTGTGCTGCTCTGTGGAGAGGGATAGCTCTTCTGTAGGACATTCATGACCGTTGAAATTGCCATGGAGAAGCCACAGAAGGGCTAAGGATATGGGAATGCTGCTGGGGTGGCTGTGTATGGGCAACTGAGATAAGTGCTGTATGTCTTTGTTTCAAAACTGGTGGTGTGTTTTCTGTCTGTAGCGGAGCSACATTAGAGTCCTGATCAGCAGCACCATGCGCTATGATGTCACATTCTCTGCCTGACTCTTGGAGAATTCAGAGAGTATGACCTGGAGCTCCAGACACAAAAAATAAGCAGACAAAAAAAGCAGACCTGGAGCTCCAAACACAAAGCCTTGCTGAGAAGGTGAGAAGTGGTGCTTGTGTGTGTGCGGATGTGTTTGGGAAGTATCGGGGAGGGGTGGGGGAATAGAAAACATTTTGATCAGGAAAATCTCTCCTAACTTGTCACTGTTTTTCCTCCCTGGACAGTGCCCTCTGCTCAGAGGGAGCAAATGTCCAACAGCAGCTCCCTCAACGAGTTCCTCCTCCTGGCATTTTCAGACATCCGGGAGCTGCAGCTCTTGCACTTCCTCCTCTTCCTGGGAATCTACCTGGCTGCCCTCCTGGGCAACAGCCTTATCATCACAGCCATAGCCTGTGACTACCACCTTCACACCCCCATGTACTACTTCCTCCTCAACCTCTCCCTCCTCGACCTTTGCTCCATCTCCACCACTGTCCCTAAGTCCATGGCAAATGCTTTCTGGAACACCAGAGCCATTTCCTACTCAGGATGTGCTGCCCAGGTCTTTTTCCTCTTTTTCTTTGTGTCAGCAGAGTTTTCTCTCCTCACAGTCATGGCCTATGACCGCTATGTTGCCATCTGCAAACCCCTGCATTATGGGACCCTCCTGGACAGCAGAGTTTGTGTGAAAATGGCAGCCGCTGCCTGGGCCAGTGGTTTGTTCTATGCTGTCATGCACACTGCAAACACTTTTTCCATTCCACTCTGCCATGGTAATGCCCTAGACCAGTTCTTCTGTGAAATCCCCCAGATTCTCAAGCTCTCCTGCTCAGATTCCTACCTGAGGGAAATTTGGCTTATTGTGGTTACTGCCTGTTTAATGTTTGGGTGTTTCGTTTTCATTGTGCTGTCCTACGTGCAGATCTTCAGAGCTGTGCTGAGGATCCCCTCTGAGCCCGGCCGCCACAAAGCCTTTTCCATGTGCCTCCCGCACCTGGCCGTGGTCTCCCTGTTTGTCTGCACTGCATTTTTTGCCCACCTGAAGCCCCCCTCCATCTCCTCCCCAGCTCTGGATCTGATGCTGGCTGGTCTGTATGCGGTGGTGGCTCCAGCAGTGAACCCCATGATCTACAGCATGAGGAACAAGGAACTCAAGGATGGCCTGAGGAAAGTGATTTCATGGATGTTTTTCAACAATGATAAAATTGCTTTTGCTCTCCACAAATGACTCCTGCTGCATCATGCCAACACCAACAGTTGTTTCTTCCCTTTATTTTTATTAGGACTAGTATCAGTAATAGTATTTGTTATCATGTTGCTACACAGTTGCTTGTTTTCATTCCACCTTGCGTGAGACTGCTATGTCTCACCTGCTACCCACATCAAATGGTGTCTAAGGCTGGATCAGAGTTTTTCTGCCTCATAGTATCTCTGCAATAAAGTGGATGCTGCCCAGTGCAGTGCTTGAAGCTTGGGCTTTTCCTCCAAGGCTGCTATCAAGAATGTGTCCCTCCTGGAACAGCATCTGCCTGGCATGGTAAGAGTGTGAAGCATCATGTAGGGACACTTCTCCACAATGAAGTAAGATAACATAGAGTAGAGGTGTTGTGGGAATGGCTGGTGAGATCTGAGGAGTGATTTGGAGACCTCAGAAGAGCATGGGACTGGCTTGAAAGGATTTTGGAGAGAAAGAAAAGATTACATTTAATCCAAGGGGGGGCTTAGATATGGTTACAGTAAAGTGAAGACAAGGTGTAGAGCCAGACATTCTTGCTGTCCTGGCTCTCTACCAGGCCTGGGAAGTGGCTGGGGAAGGTTTAATGCTTCCCACTTCACAAACTCCTAGTGCCATTCTCCCTTCTGACAGGTGGCACCAAAAAGAAGGCTAGGATCCCTTCTGGTGGCCTGCACTGAAAGACATGGGACGAGGCAGCTCTATCAGTGGGTTGCTCTCCCTCAAGCCCTGTCCCCAGCACACATCCTTGAGACAATCTCTCTTCCCAACCCTGCCTTTATTCCAAAGGCCTCCCAAAGCAAGCACTTCCCAAGCACTGATCCATGCCCATGTCCCATGGCAAGAGGGTGAGTGAGCTGGAATTGTGCAGCCTGGAGAAGGTGCAGGACAAGGGGATGGGATCCTATCAATATGCGCCATGAAGACGCACAGATCACCAGACTGACAGTGATTTGGAAAGAAAATCATCAAATCTGATGATTGAAAGGGARATAATCCTCTGATTCCTTTAAAGTGCAAGGGCCCTTTAGCCCTAGCCCTTTAAAAGCATGTTTAGACATGCTTTTAAAAGTATGTTTAGACAAACTCAGCAGCCTAAGCTGGTTAGACATAAGAACTACAAAACCAAGGCTTTTAGCCTGTCTCCTTTAACTCTAATCCCTTTAGTCCCAAGTTCTTTAGCCCTAGCACTTTCACCCTAGCCCTATAGCTCTTTACCACTAGAGCACTAGCCCTAAGCCTTCAGGCCCGAGTCCATTGGCTGCAGCCCTTTAGACTTCAGCCCTAGCCCATTAGCCATAAGCCCTGTAGCCCTTAGCTCTTTAGCATCAGCCCTTTAGTCCCAGTCCTGTAACCTTAACCCTTAGCCCATAACCTAAAGTCCTTTATCCCTAAGCCTTTTTCCCTGTAACCACACGCCATTTAGTCCTAGCCTGATAGCCCTTTCCTCCTAGCCCCTTAGCCATAGCCCTAAAGCCTTAGAGCTTTAGCCCTAAGGCCTAGGCCTTTCGACCTAAATTCTTTAGCCCTAACCCTTTTAGCCCCAGCCCTTTAACCCTACCCCATTAGCCCTAGGTCTTTAGCCCTGTAACCCTTGCCCTTTAATTCTAGTCCTTTAGCTGTAAGAGATACCCCTTTAGCTCTAAGGCTTAGTCCTTTAGACCTAAGGCCTTTAGACATATGACCTATAAACCTAAGCCTCTTAGCCCTAGCCCTTTAGCTCTAGCTGTTTAGCCATATTCCCTTTAGTCCTAAGCTCTTTAGCCCAAGCCCTTTAGGCAAAAGGCCCTTAGAACTAAAACCCTTTAGCCCTAAGGCCTTTTTCCCTAGTCCTTTAGACTGAAAACCTAGCCCTACACCTTTATTCGCAGCTGTTTAGCCCTAGTCCTCGAATCCTTTAGCAATAAACACTAATCCTAGTGCTTCAGTCCTAAGCAAAAGTGCTTTAACCCTAAGGCCTTTAGATGTAGCACTAAGCCTTTTACAGCTAAGCCCTATCCCTTCAGCCCTAAGCCCTAGCACTTTAGTCGTAGGTTTTTAGCCCTAGCCCTTCACAGCCTTTGCTTTAACTCYTTGGGCCTAAGCCTTAGTTTTGTACCCTAAGTCCCTTACACTTAACCCTTTCCCTTTAGCTCTACCCCTTTAGCCCTAAGTAATAGCCCTCTAGTTCCAAATCTACAGACTTGGCCCTGTAGCCCTAATGCTTTAGTCCATTAGCCCTAAGCCCTAGCCCTATAGCTGTAGACTTTAGCCCTACACCTTAGCCATTGTGCTTTAAACTTAAACACTAGCACTTTAGACCTAAGCCTTACAGCTGTACGCCTTTGGCCCTAGCCCTTTAGACCTCAGTCCTAACACTTTAGACCAAAGCTATATAACACTAAGCCCTTTAGCCCTAAGCCATAACCCAAGCCCTTTAATTCTAGTCCTTTTATCTGAGACTTTATATGTAGGGGATCTAAGTGGTAGCTACACGGACCTGATTGATACAAACATATACTAAGGAATGTAGGGCAAGGCCACATGGGTCTGAGAGCTGGTCTGATGGCCTGAGGGCTGTGGCTTTCTGATGAAGAGGATGGAAAAAACCTAGACTGAGATGGGTAAACAGCACATCCTTGAAGAAAGCAGGAATATTCCGGACTGAGCGAAGTAGCTAACTTTTGCTGAAGCTACAGAAGAAGAAAAAAGTTGTTAGCGAGAAAATAGCACCAATGGGAGAAGGACACAAGTGCCTTGCAATAAACACCAATTAAATGCTTGTTGCTAAGAACAATGCTTGCATGTCATGAATGATCAGTATACAAGAGATTATAAAAGCTTTGTGCTGATATAATATAATTGATTCTGCTGTCCACCCCTCACGAAGTCTGTGCCCTCATTCCCTCATTTATATATTACCCCTTAAAGCCTAGCTGTTAACCTTTAACCAAGGTCCTTTAGCTCTTGCCCCTTTAGATGTAATGCCAAACCCTTTGGTCCAAATCCATTTAGGCGAAAACTCTTTAAGCCCTAAGCTCTATTCCTTTAACTCTAAGCTCTAGCACTTTAAGCTTAGCCCTTTAGCCCTTAGCTCTTTAGAACTAGACCTGTAGCTCTTTATGACCCTTTTCCCATAGCGGTGTATTGCTAAGTCCTTTAACCATAAGCCCTATCCCTTTAGTCCTAGTCCTTTAGGCCTAAGCTCTCACCCTATAGCCCTAAGTTCTAGCCCTTTAGCCCTAAGTCCTTTAGATGGAGCACTGAGCCTTTTACCGCTAAGTGCTTTAGCCTAAAGCCCTTTAATCCTGTCCTAATCCTAGCGTAACACTCACCATTTGGCCTTTTAGCCTTTTTGTCTTAGCCCTTTAGCCCTAACATTTTGCACTTTACCACTAGTCCTTTACCGCTAACACTAGGCCTTTAGCCCTAAGAGATTTAGCCCTAGTGCTTTGGCCCTCACCCTTTATCCTTAAGGCTCGGCACTTTTGCCCTAGCCCTATAGCTCTTTATTACTAAGCACTAGGCTTTTAGCCTTAAGACCTTTAACTCTAAGAGACTTAGTCTTCTGGCCCTACCAGTTTTGACCTCAGCCCTAGCCCTTTAGCCGAAAGCCCTTTAACCTACAATCCTATAGCTCAGGGCCTATTATATTTAGCACTAAGCTCTAGCACTTTGGTGCTAGGCCTTTTGTCCTTTCCCTTCAGACCTAAGTACTTTAACCCCCATCCCTAAGCCTTTGGACCTAACCCTTTAGACCTCACCGCTTTAACCCTTATCCCTAGGCCTTTGGACCTAGCCGTTCAGACTTCAACTTTAGCCCTTTAGCCCMATGATCTTTAGCTCTTAACCTGTTAGCCCTAGTCCTGTAACTCTAAAGCACTAAGCCCCGTTCACTCTAACCATAAGGTCTTTGCCCTAAGCTGTTTAGCATGAAACACTTTAGCCCTAAGTCACAGGCATAGACCTTCAATCCTAGCCCTGTAATCCTAGTCCTGTACTTGTAGCCTGTTAAGGCAAGCTGTTAAGCCTTTTGGCCTTTTATCCCAAGCCCTTTACACCTGAGCCCTTTAGCACTAACCATTTTGCCCTAGCCTATTAGGCCTTGTGCTTTAACCCTATCTAAACAGTAGCCTTTTAGATGAAAGCCATTTACACATAGCTTTAAACACTTTGGCCCAAAGCCCTTCAGCCTGAAGCCCTTCAGCCTAAAGCCCTTTAGCCCTAAGCTCTAGCACTTTAGTCCTGGTCCTTTAGAACTTTAGCCCTAGCCCTTTGGACCTAAGTCCCAGTTTTGTACCCTAAGYCTCTTACCGCTAAATCTTTCTCTTCAGCCCTACCCATTTAGGTCTAAGTCCTAGCCCTTTATCCCTTTCCCTTTGGCCATAGTCCTGTAGTCCTAATCGCTTTTGCCCTTTAGCTCTAAGACCTCGCCCTTTAGCCCGAGGCCTTTTAGCCCTAGATATTTACCCCCTAATCGCTAGCTCTTTAGCCTTAAGTCCTATACACCTAAGACTTTTAGCCCTCAGCCCTAAGCTATTTAGGCCTAGTCCTGTAGCCCTAAGGCCTATTCCTCTAGCCCTAAGGCCTTTAGCACCTTGGCCTTATCCCTTTAACCATAATCCCTTTAATCTTAAGGCACTCAGCCCTTTAGCCCCATAGCCCTAAGGCATTTAACCCTAAGACATAGCCCAAACCCTTTAATCCTAGCCCTGTTCTAGCCCTTTAATACTAGTCCTTTAATCCTGTCCTTTTAACTCGAGCCATTTAGACTTTTGCTGCTTGAGCCCAAGACGTCTGGCCCTTCAACTCAAGCCCTTTAGTCCTAAGCCTATTATCACCAGGCATTTAGCTCCAGCCCTTTAGATGAGCCCAGAGCTAGCACTTTACATCTAAGTGCTTTAGATCTAAGCCTTTTACAGCGAATACTTTTAGACCTAACCCTTTTAGCTTTAGTGCTTTAGCCCTAARCCCTTTTGCCCTAAGGCTTTTATCCCTTTAGCCCTAGGCCCTTTTACCCTAGGTCCTTTAGACCACAGACCTAGCCCTGTACCCCTAAGCTCTAGCTCTTTAAGGCTAGACCCTTAGCCCAAAGCCCTTTAGCTCTAGTCCTGCAGCCCTAAGTTCTTTGCCCGAGCTCTTGGACCCTGAATCGGAGCCCTTTATCAACAGCATGAAGCTCTAGCCCTTTGGGCCTAAGCCATGCTTCTGTACCCTAATTCTTTTAGCCCTAAGCCATAATCCCCAGCCCTTTAGCCCTAGCCATTCAGCTCTAAGCACTAGCCCTTTAGCCCTAGCTGTTCACAGCCAGATTTTTGGCTCTGAAACCTTATCCCTCAAGCCCTAGTCATTTAGCTCTAAGCCCTAACTCTTTAGCTCTGACCTTTTAATCTTGGACGTTTAGCCCTAAGACCTAGCACTTTATACCTAGCCCTTTGGCCCTAGCCCGTTAGACCTGAGCCCTACCACTTTATCCTTACGCCCTTTAGACACAGTATTTTAGTGCAGACCTGGCTCTTTAACACCAGACCTGAAGCCCTTTATCCCTTAGCCCTTTAGTCATCAGAGTTAGCCTTGTACCCCTAAGCTCTAGTTCTTTAGCCCTAGACCTTTAGCCCTAAGCCCTTTAGCCCTAGCCCTGCAGTTTTAAGGCCCTTACCCCATAAGCTCCAGCTCTTTGAACCTAAGTCTCAGCCCTTTAGCTGTAGCCTAAGCCCTAGCCCTTTAACCCTACACATTTAGTTCTAAGCCCTAGCTCTTTATCCCTAAGCCCTAATTCTGTATCCTAAGTCCTTCAGCAGTAACCCCTAGCCCTTTAGCCTTACACAGTCAGCCCGGAGCCTTAGGCCTTTAGCTCTAGCCCTTTGGTCCTAGCACTTTAGCCCTAAGCTCTTTAACCTTTGGCCTTTAAGACCTAGTCCCTTAGGACTAAACCCTAGACCTTTAGTGCTAAGCCCTTAGTGCTAAGCCTTTTCCCTTGCCCTTAACCTAAGCTGTTTGCCCTAACCCTTTAGCCCTAAGCCACAACCCTAGCCCTTTAATTCTAGTGCATCAACACTAGCCCTTTAATCCATGCCCTTTAGCCCCAAACSTTTTAAGACTAGCCTTCGAGGACTTTAGCCCTAGCCCTTTATCCACAGCTCTTTGGCCCTGAGCTCTAGCCCTTTGGCCCTATCCTTTTAGGGCAGCATGTACTTCAATAAAGACAACATAAACACCACTTCTATCTTTATTTGAAAAGAGACACCACACAATCATCTTTATTTGAAAGTAKACACACACTCTGGCTTCTTTACCATCTTTATTGTGCAAAAAAAATCACAATCGGGCCATCCTAGCAACCTATTCCCCACATCTAACCTTTCCGTTGACATGGGACGATCTTATAGGGATGCTATAAGGCTGAGGGTTATGGGCCTAAAGGGCTAAAGGGCTTATACCTACAGGGCTAGGGCAAAGGTCTAGGGCTGAAGGGCTAGACATGGAAGGCTTAGGCCTATAGGGCTTAGGATCCATCCCTTCCTGACGGGCCCTCATCTTCTGCACCTGCAAAAACAAACAACATGCCAATCATGCTCTATATTAAAAAGGAACATGCACGATAACAAACTCCCAGGCTACATGAGCAGCACCTACTCCTCAACGCTCACCTTCACAATCTCACTGCTGCTACYCACAGCCAACAGCACACACTCCATCTTCCTGCTCTACCGGGCAAACGCCACCGAATTTGCAGAGAGCACCTGTTAACAGGGTTACCAAGCGTTTCGAAAACCACCCTGCTTAGAAAACCCCAGCTCCAGGACCCAGATCCCTGCAAACGCTGGTAACAATCGTTGCCTTGCAGAGTGGCCAGGACTGAGGAGAAAAAAACAGTCCTGGAGAGGAAAGGAAAGGAAAGGAAAGGAAAGGAAAGGAAAGGAAAGGAAAGGAAAGGAAAGGAAAGGAAAGGAAAGGAAAGGAAAGGAAAGGAAAGGAA
>NW_020455689.1:200178-206313 GCF_003342845.1 Nothoprocta perdicaria | reverse complement strand
TGGAAAAGAAAAAAAATGCATAGAAGGTTAGACATGTTCGAGAAAAACAACCTGCAACATCCATCCACACAAGTATCCCAGCCACCAACACACACTCTAGCTTCCTGCTTTAATGGGCAGACACCACCAGATTTGCAAAGAGCACCTGCTAACAGGCTCACTGAGCACCTCCAAAAACCGTCCTGCCTAGAAAACCCAGCTCCAGGACCCAGCTCCATGCAGATACATTCAATAACAAAAGCAGCCAACACACAACTGCTCTCCAAAGCCAGGCATCACYCCTACTATTAGAACCACCTGCTGCCAGCATTTACTACTGAAAACGGTATGGCCATGATGAGGAACACCCCAAAATAACCAAAGATGAATCAATCAAACAAAAATCAGTATAAGTCTAACCTAAACCCTAACCTGACCCTAACCCTAAAGCCTAATCCTCCAAGACTCCAAGACAAAAAGCGTAACAATGCTGCTCAGTTCTTGTCTGGGAAGAGGCATCATTCCTCTGCTGACCTGCAGTTCTGCTCATCACTCTCCAAAAATCACAGGACCTTGACTCCTGAGGCACCAAGAGTGATGTGCCTGCAAAAAGGACACCACAGTCACAGACCACACGCAGGTAATGGTTTATGCCATCCATAATGGTGATGTCGGTGCCATCCATGACAGGGACATTGGTGCCATTTAYGATGGGGACGTCGGTGCCATCCACGACACACTCGCAGCCGTGTCACTCTCATCGCGGGAGCAGCCCAGGACCCTGCAGCCTCTGGTGGCACCTYCGCCTGCTGYGCACGGGGATGAGGGAGCGATGTCGCTCGTGCTGTCCSCAAATGCAGCTCCCCACGATGGCTGGGACCCCCCTGGCCCCTCGCCACGTGCCACCCACCATGAGCAGGCACCAGACACGAACCCACTGCAGGGGCGGCAGCAGCACCCGGCACCACCCCCTGGGAACTCCCCGTGCAGCCCCCCTGCGCAGCCTCCCCTGGAGCAACAACCCCAAGCATCCCGGTGCCCCYCCTCTCCCCCCAGTGCAATAACCATGAACCCCCCAGTGCCCCTCCAAGAACTCCCTATCCCACACAACCCCCTGTAACAAGTGGGATCCCCTCCCTGCTGCAGTCTCCCCACTGCAAGAACTAGAAGGGCCACGATCCCACCATGATTCCTGATACTCGCTGGGATGGCTCTCACGTCTCCAACCAGCCCGTGGGGGCTTCGTGCTTTTCAGGAAGGCCAGGCCAGGCTGGCAACCTGCTGGAGCTGCTCTTTACGTGCAGGAGGGACTGGAATGTGTGGAGATTGGGCTGCAATCCCTGCCCATGGACCCCATGTGTCCCTGCCTCAGCAGGGCCAACATACAGGACCATCCCTGCAGGTCCCTTCCCATCCCAACCACACCGTGACACTGCCATCAGAGCTATTTGTCCTGCGCTGCCTTTGCTTGGTTATCCACGTTCTCAGCATGCTTGGCTCAGCAGCGCACTGGCCTCTGGCAACACAGACCCTTCCTCCCAGGGCTTCTTGGAGCCATTGGACACATGGGGCAGAGGTGGASGACTGGGTTGGCTCCTGCCAGGTGAGTCTTCCCTGTGACTGGCATGGGATTCCTCTGAGGGGATGGGGACAATCACAATGGGACCTCTCCTCATGAGACATTCACTGCCCCCGCTGCCTATGGACAGCAGGGGAACATCACATCCAAGTTTGATCCTCACGATTAGTCCAATGTCCTGGAAATGCAAATTTCTCTCCATGATTGATAAGTGGAGACACTGCAATGCATTAGATGGCATTAGATGGGAGGAATCCCATCCCAAACTACCAGAAGGCTCCACAGGAGATACTGATAGCTAGAAACACAGAGCACTCCAGGAGCTCAGGAGCGGCAGCAGGAAAATCCCTGCAACCCACCCGCCTGCTCTTCCTCCTCTCTGGAAAAAAATAACTCCCCTCTCCTGGAAAAAGCACCAAAGGTTTTTCCCTACTTTTGTAGAGAAGTAGAGGCAGGTCTGGGATCCTCGAGAGCTTCATGGCCCACATGATGGCACAGGAGCTCTGTGGCTTTCCCATTGCCACATGTCTTGCTTAAATGGGCAGTTTCTAACATCTCCTTTGCAGCACACTAGCTAGACATTGTCAAGCTGCAGGATTGAGAGTCCTCCTGTTCCTCTCTTTCTGCTCAAAGCCCCAGGTGCTGGTCAGCACTGCAGTCCATTTAAAGTTTGCTCTGTCTTTTCAGGAAAGCTTTCCCTTGCGGCCAGTGAACCTCAGCATTGGCATCTTGGACTTAGCCCACAGTCAAAGAGTGTCATTATTTTTTATGGAACTATTTCATGCTTTACTTTTCTTTCTTTGCAACGGATAAAAATATCCCTGTCTACTTTCAACTAGTTCTCTAAGGAAAACAGTTGAGAGTTGGGCAAATTAACTGTGCCCTCTGATGCTGCCTTCAGAGGAATAGAGAAGCTTCTAAGAGGAGTGTTGGAAGTCCCAGGTGGCTGAGGAGAGAAATAACAGGTTGGGGAGGCGCAGGGAAGAGTGTCCATACAGGGCCTGAGCTCTGGGACCTGCTGTTTCTGCATGTTCATACTTCATTGGGAGTCACTCTGGATTAATACGGATTGGAGGATGTTGCTGTCACTTATTCTGAAAGCTAAATATTAGCAAAAACAATAAAAGCCTGTAAAGGCAGAAATTCTTGTGTAATATGGTTGTTTCCACGTTTCAGCTACGCTCCTGAAACCTCTCCAATTAGCCATGCAAGCCTTGGTGAAAATTACAGGGAGAGACAAGGTTGGTCAGAGCTTTTTGCCTTTTAACGAGCCCCATGGTGAATTTGGTGCTGCAAAGAGACTGAACAAAACGTTCAAGAATTCAAGGTCAGAAGCAATCTTCATGTTCTGTAGAACCTTAATGGTTCCCACTGATAATTGTCAGTAACAAAGACTCCCTAGGGGTTGATTAGAGGAGAAAACTGTAATCACTGATAACAGGTAGGCAGAGGAAATGTGCAGGTGGCTCTGATGCTGCGTTGACCCTTCATGTGTTTTATGAGGCCCAATGTCCCAGCTCGGCCAGTGAGCTTCTTGGAAGACAGATCCTTCTTCCACATGTTTCCCAGGTCCTCCTGGGGATGGTGTGTGGGTTGGGGTGCGCAATGCACAGTGCAGAACAATGATATGATCCCTTCCAGTATGTGAGCAAGGGAACAATGAGGCCTTAGTGTCTCCTATGAGGCGTCGGTGGCCAATTCACCAGAGCCAAGAGGATGCCAACCTCCTTTGGGGTGCTTGGGCTTTGGCAGTACCCTTGGCTGTTTCCAGCAGAGTCTATCCTGTGCTGACTCCTGCCTGCGGCTGTGCCCGTGCAGCCTGCCCCCTCACTTGGCTCTCGCTCGGGATCTCCTTCCCTGCCCTGATATCTCTCCAACCTCACAGGCTGTTCCTTGTGACACAAAGTSAAGGCATGATCCTGGCCTCCTGATGGRTGGCCTGGTGCAACACAGGATTAGCTTTCAAGTGGCATTTCCTCATCCTAATGTCCAATCTGAAATTCCCAATTTTGGGAGATTTTTTGGGATCTTCTCTTTTATACAGAGTTGTCACGAGAGGTGCCACTTGCTCAAGAGTAAGTAGACACTATTCCTACTGTGTCACTGGATCAAATCTCCTTCACTCAGTTCACGGTACCCATGACATGGTCTCCCCACCAAATACATGAGGAAATTTGACACCTCCACTTACACTACTCCCAAGTGCAGGACTGACTGCTCTGGAGCCCAAGCACAGACATAGAGTACACTCAGCCAGCACAAACCAGAGGTCAGACAAGGGAGCTGAACAAGGGAAAACAGAGAGGCCATGTGAGGGGTTTTATGAAGAGCAGAATGAGTCTTGCTCAGAGAAGCCCTTTCTAACTTGTTGATGCTTTTTCCTCATTGGATAGTGCTGTGGTCCAATGACACCTCCCTCAACGAGTTCCTYCTCCTGCCCTTCATGGACATGCAGGAGCTGCAGCTCTTGCTGGGAATCTGTCTAGCCGCTCTCCTGGCCTCATCATCACAGTTGTAGCCTGTGATCATCGCCTCCACACCCCCATGTACTTCTTCCTCCTCAACCTCTCCTTCGTCGACCCAGGCTCCATCTCCACCACTGTCCCCAAATCCATGGCCAATTCCCTCTGGAACACCATGGCCATTTCCTACTTGCAAAGTGTTGTACAGGTCTTTCAGTTTGTCTTTTTCAAGGCAGCAGAGTATTCTCTTCTCACAGTCATGGCCTATGACCGCTATGTTGCCATCTGCAGACCCCTGCACTATGGGATCCTCATGAGCAACAGAGCTTGTGTCAAAGTGACAGCAGCTGCCTGGGCCACTAGTTTTCTCAGTGCTCTCTTGTACACTGGGAACACATTTTCCATACCACTCTGCCCAGGCAATGTGGTGGTGCAGTTCTGCTGTGAAATCCCCCAGATCCTCAAGCTCTCCTGCTCCTACCTCAGAAAAGCTGGGGTTTTTGTAATTACTCTTTGTTTAATTTGGGGGTGTTTTGTTTTCATTCTGCTGTCCTATGTTCAGATCTTCAGAGCAGTGCAGAGGAACTCTTCTGAGCAGGACTGGCACAAAGCCTTTTCCATGTGCCTCACACACCTCGCCATGCTCTCTCTGTTTGTAAGCACTGCAGTGTTTGCCTACCTGAAGCCCCCCTCCATCTCCACCACAGCTCTGGATCTGGTTGTAGCTGTTCTTTACTCAGTTCTGCCTCCAGTAGTGAACTCTGTCATCTATAGCATGAGGCACAGGGAATTTAGGGATGCACTGAACAAGATAATTCATAATATTTCAGCAGCAATAAGCTACCCATCCCTCTACTCAAGTAATATCCAATTCCTCTCAGACGACTCCCGTAATTTGGGCATTCTTGCTGCAGCAGTGAGGTTTATGAATAAGTTTCAGAATTTATCTCACTTCTCCAGAGAAGTCAACCATATATTTATGACTCAGATATCTTCTTTAAATGTGTCTATCAGTGTCAGAGTATTAGAGTCACCCTCTAATAAAAGGGTTTGTTTTCACTGCAGCTTGCCAGTTGAGCTCATATTCCAAAGCTGGTGCCAAGAATATCCTCAAGGACTTTCAGCCTGAAAGGCGCTTGTTGCTTTTCCGGGGTTCTTCATGGGCTGAAGGCAATGAGCACATGGGGTGATGTGTTAGGGAAAAAGGATTGGATTCAGTTCTCAGTTGTGTGTACTCAGTGCCCTCAACACTGATGAATGGTCAAGTAGTATCTACCTGGCACTATCTCCCATATGGTGGCAGATGTCCACAGTGGGGACCTTGCAGGCACAGGGAAGGAAGGTGCAAGAGTCGTTCATAATACCTTGTACCTGAAACCATGGTCTGGAGCTAGGGACACCTGAAGACAGTCTGAGCCATTTGAAATGTCCTGTGAGTGCTCAGAGCATCATTCAAAGACACAACCCATTGATATGGTGTTCCCAGGTACACTGATGTCTGTACACCTGGGTCTGTGTCCAACCCCAACCACCACAACCACTGCAGAGTCACTCTGTGACACCAGAGCACCCCAGCCCACTCAATCTGCAGAGCAGCAGCAGCATCTCAGGGTCCTGCAGGGAGCACMAGGAGGCTCCAGGAACTTCCAGACAGGCCATCCCTGAGGAATCAACCTGGGGAAGGGCTCTCGGGAGCAGGAATATCTCTGGAGAAGAAGGAAGGAACAATTGTGCTCTTAGAAAGAGGAATAAATTGGGAAAAGAAGTGTGTTTCTCTGCATGTCTACCAAAGGCAGGTGGCTGTGTCCCTGGGGYAGCAGGAGCTGCCAGAGGAGCCCCAGGCCAGGGACCCTTTTGCAGTGCTGGCGAGAGGGGCTGGCATGGGGGGCTGTGGGCAGCCCAGGATAGGGAATCTCTGGGATGCAGGAACAAGAGATAGAGTGTCACTGTCCTCTSTGTCCTTGTGCCACTGGGTCCAGTCCCAACTTAGAGTGTGATGGGGCACCTGACACACACAGCCCTGTCCCCTGGAACTGCTGTTCCCATGGTAGTGCATGGGCTGTGGGGTGTCCAACAYTGGACATGGGGGACATTGTTTGGACACATGGGCCTGTG
>NW_020455689.1:0-197982 GCF_003342845.1 Nothoprocta perdicaria | reverse complement strand
AGAGAGAGAGAGAGAAGGAAAAAGACCTGTGCAGCACATCCTGAGTAGGAAATGGCCCTTGTGTCACTCAGAGCCATGGATTTGGGGACAGCAATGGAGATGGAGCCCAGGTCAAGGAAGGAGAGGTTGAGAAGGAGGAAGTACATGGGGGTGTGGAGGCGGTGGTCGTAGGCTACAGCTGTGGTGATGAGCATGTTGCCCAGGAGCGCGCCCAGGCAGATGCCCAGGAAGAGCGAGAAGTGCAAGAACTGCAGGCCCCGCATGTCCACAAATCCTAGGAGGAGGATCTTGTCGAGTGTGGGAATTTGTCATGCTTTTTAGGGCTTAATAAAGTAGAGAGCTTAGCATAAGTAGAAGATATAGTATAGCATAGGGCATAGAGCATAGGGCATGGCATTCAGAAGATCTCGTAATGTCATGGGAAGTTAGGAGCATAATTAATGCATGCCTTACTGATGACCCCCGGAGAGGTTGGTCTCTTCATTGGGCAGTGGGTGAGCTCCCAAGTTTTACTGGGGTATATATGCAGACTGAGCAAAGCAATAAATGCCATTTGCTGCATCCTCATATTGGTGTCTGTGCTCTAGGGCCCTGGGATGAGGACAACCCCAGGTCAGGCCAGCTAGTGAACGAGGCTTGCCGACCCCCTTTGGCAACAAGTGGTGACCCTGACGTGATTGCTGGACTGGCGGACCGTGGGCAGTCGTTGTCTGGGTTCCTGAACCATGAAGACCTTCATTAAGATGATTTCATTACTGGGCGGGGAATTTAAGGTTTCTGTGAGACCAAAGCAGGGGCCCGGTGTGTGGACCGCCTCGTTAAGGAGGGGGCGGTGGCGGGACTGGCTGATTGTTTGCTGCCGTGTGCCTGGGAACGATGCTCGCGAATCTTAGGGGAACGGGCAGACAGGGGCGCCAGGGATGGAGAGCGGGCTGGTTTGGGGAGTCGACAGCCCTCCGCACCTCTGGGTTCCTTGGACAAGGGAGGTGGCCCTTTGAACACCTGGCTGGTAACACCWGCAGCTCTCCCAGGATTTGAYCCTGCACCAAGATCCCCTTGGGAGGAACTCTTCCCCCATGTACAACCCAATGACCCCCCTGCACACCCCCCTGTACAGCAACCCTCACCCRTAGTGGTGACGGACTCACTAGACTGGCTGCCAGGGGCATGGCGCCCTGATAAGTCACCCAGAAAGAACAAAAAGGGGGAGGGTGATGACCCAAAAGCCGTCCTGAGACAAAAGCAATTGTTATCTATGACAAAAGGGGCCGGAAAAACCCCGGAGGGGGTCGGGAAAACTCCGGAACCAATTCCACTAACCAACTGGAGACTAATAGCTACTAASTGTGCCCTAGAGGGCATTCGACTGCAGCGCATACCAACCATGTATCCAGTACGAGTGCAGGCAAGGGGTGCCGTAGAATGGGTTCCCCTAGAGCCAAAAACAGTGCAAGCCCCGATGCAGTCAGTTAAGGAGAACAGAATAAAACACGCATCCTCTCGTATTCTACTAGACAGCATTCATGCRCAAGGGCTTTTACCTGTTGATATCAGACAACTGGCACAGTCTGTCCTTGTTACAAGGGCTTGGCTGCTGTGGAAGGATGCATGGCAGACAAGATGCTATCAGTTCACGGATCAAGGGGAGGAATGTGCTGTAGCTTGTGTGGATCTACCTGACAGTCCCCCAGATCCAGTCTACGGATGCTTTGCAAACTGCAGAACTTGCGGTGGTGGTTCACTGTTTTCGCATGTTTTCACGGGCGATTAATATTTTTTATGACTCAGCATAAGTTACAGGACTGATTAACCGACAAGAAGTAGGTTATTTGAAGGAAGTAGCTGATCCTTTGCTTTACGCTTTTCTCAATGACTGTTTATCCATGGAGGTAAAACTTTGAGGCCTGATRCCTCGGACATTTGAAGTATATGCATATCTCTATTGCTACCTTTCCGCCATGCATGCGGAGAAGGATGCATGACGTTTCTCGCTGCCTTTGCAATGCTAGGGGAGATGGCCTGTAMGCTGGCTCTGAGGTCAAACATGAAGCAAGGGAGTAGAAGTTAATGAAGGTAGGCCCCTCATAACGAGACCAGAGACCCTCACTGGTGGCCGYRTATGCRCACACCAGCGAAAGTTGCATAATAATAAAGGTGGAGCTTTGCCCACCCTCTGATCAACTCCTGACACATATGGGCCCTACRTGACAGGACACGCCAGGTATGAAAAACAATTGTGGATCTGAGATGGGGAGAGACTCCAACCGAGACCTATGTTCTCTCTGCGGGGATGCCCACAAGCTTGGAGCCTGTCAGCCACCTCTCATCCATGGAGGGAATGATCAGTCTTGCTATCCTGCTAGGCACCTGACTACTTAGTTTACAAATGAAGGAGAACGTGTGGGTCAAAACGCCATGTTGAGGCTACTGAACACCTCGAGAATGAATCCACCATAAGACAGAAGTAGGAATTCCTGCGGCAGCAAGACTCTGACAAAGTGCCTTCAAGCCAGGAAAGACTTGGAGATGGCCATTTCTGGAATTGTCAATGCTGAACAGATTGATGATAACTGGGATCCATTTGGACAATGCAAATGGGGATGGCCTTGGTTACAAAAGCTGTTATTAGAACTGTTATTCTTGTTTATAGTATTCATTTGTATCATAGTTTGTATTCCTTATGTAATGGTGTTACCACGTGAAATGATGGAAACTACCATGCTAGGGGCACCTGTGCAGGTTAAAACAGATAACAGGCCAAGCCATCGTTGAGTGTGCCCATGGCACCCTGAAAACCATGCTACAAAAACAAAAAGGGAGAGCAAGGGATACTCCCCTCAGGAACGGTTACAAAAAGGCCCTCTGTGTACCTAACCTTTCAAATTGAGAAACAGACAACATGCCCCCAGTGCAAAGACACTTCAATATTGTCACTCAGGAAAAGTTAGGTAAAGCTTTGGTTGAATTCCAAGATCCTGAGTCACACCAATTAGGAAACCTATACTTTCAATAACATGGGGACGAGGGTATGCTTGTGTTTCTACAGATCAAAAACCAGGAAGGGTTCCAGCACAGGGGGTCTGGACAGCATTGCCTGCTGCAGCATCCTCGATGCCTCATTGCCAAAGGAATAGTGATATCATGGATATCCTGGCAGCCAAAAGAGACCTTTGGCTATAAAGACTGATGGTTGTTGCTGTAATGTTTTTCTTAATCTTTTTTGGGGTCATGCTTTGTGTTCCATGTTTGTTAAAGTTAATGCAATCCATTGTTAAACGCGCTCTGAAGCAACTATTGCCAGTACGATATATGGGAGAAGATGCTGAAGTGACCAATCTATTAACCCTGAGTAGGCCATGGTCCAACAAGCAAGGACTGATAAACGAGAAACCATGGGAGTAGACACAACAAACTAAACAATCTTTTGCTTAGCTATGTCAATCCAAGTTGTAAAGTCTCTAATTATTGTTTTGAAGTCTCTAATTATTGTACTAACTGTATTTTGTTTATTGCTAGTATATCAATTAATGATTGATCATTTAACCAAGTTAAGGCTGCGTGCTCAGCTAAGAGTAGCTGCAGCAATAGAGTAGTTAGTTAAACAAARAAGGGGGAGAGATGTGGAGACCAACTTCAAGGAAGGCAGTGCAGTGTCTATCAGCAAATGGGATGCCTTGTTAATAAGTAATCTGCTGCATGACCATGAAGCTGATTAGATAGTCCTGATGTAATCTTTAGGAGTTGTGTTTCACTTGCTTTTARGCAGAAAAGGTATTGTATCTGTGACATTATAGGTAACTTAGGTAATCTTAAAAAGGATTGGATGGTTATCCTCAGATATGTGAACTTGACATACCATGATAGAACCTGGGTGTTAGCGTCTAGTAATGGAGCAGTAATGTTTGAAGGCGATGCTAAAATTGCAGTGCAACTCATAGACAGTGATGTTAGGCTGTCTGCAGTACAGACTGTTTCTCAAAAAAATCCGGTATACAGGCCAGAAAACTATGAAGACTTCTGTCCCTCAGAATGCYGTTTTACAGATGTCTGGGGGAACAATAAAGCAGGTAGGCGACTGCCTGAATGTACCTTTCTAATATGTGGTGATAGAGCTTAATTCCCAGTAAATCAGGAGGTGGACCATGCTATTTAGGAAAATTAACTATGTTCAAATCTTCTATGGCTGAGCTAATGATTCACACATTGTGGAATTATACTGCATCAAAGCGCCAGAAGACAGAGGTGTGGCAGTTAGATCCAGAATGCGAGGATAACATTGAGTTCTGGTCAAAACCCTCTATTATCTTAGCATCACTTTTTCTTCCCCACTTAGTCGCCAAAAAGGCCTTGCTAACAGTAAAGAAATCAGGATGTTGGTTGACTAAGCAGATGAATCTAACCTCTAATATAATCAGTGAACTAGCTACTGATGTTGATAGTGTTAGGCACGTAGTATTGCAAAATAGAGCCGCTAGTYGTTTTTTGCTTTTAGCACAAGGACATGGCTGCGAGGATTTTGAAGCAATGTGTTGTATGAATTTGTCAGACCATTCAACCTCTACTCACGCACATCTACATCAACTGAAAGATAACATGATAAAGTAGACACCAGCTTGGCCCTTGATGAATGGCTAAAGCATATAGGATTGTCAAGACGGTTACTGGATCTGGTAAAATCTGGTTTAACTATGTTGATAGTCATTGTTGCAAACTTGTTGGTTGTACCATGTTTATTGCAATGTGTCAGGGGAATGTTAGAACGAACTGTCGAACAGGTCTGGATTGCTCAAAATACAAAAGGGGGATGTGTGGAGGGATTTCTTGCAGAAAATGGACATGTGAGCAATCCAGCCCTTATGGACAATGTGAAGCTGGTTGATGTTTAAGAAGTGAAATAAACACTTCTGATGCCTGATAAGGATGCTTGATAAGGAAGGAATGCCTGATAAGAAGGGAGATGAAGTAAACAACTCCTGGCATCTGATAAGGAACTTTGAAGGAGRATTAACACAACTTGAATTTACGTGAACAGCTGCAACCATCCAATAAGACTGTTAATTTGTGCGCAGCAGTTTAATATATTAAGAGCTATCTCGGCTTTAATAAACAGCATTCACTTGATCACAAAAAACAAACCAAAGAGCTAAAAGTTATCATGGGGAGGGGGAAATGTGGCAATTTGTCATGCTTTTTAGGGCTTAATAAAGTAGAGAGCTTAGCATAAGTAGAAGATATAGTATAGCATAGCATAAATAGATGATATAGTATAGCATAGGGCATAGAGCATAGGGCATGGCGTTCGGAAGATCTCGCGATGTCATGGGAAGTTAGGAGCATAATTAATGCATGCCTTACTGATGACCCCAGGAGAGGTTGGTCTCCTGATTGGGCAGTGGGTGAACTCTCATGCTTTGCTGGGGTATATATGCAAACTGAACAAAGCAATAAATGCCATTTGCTGCATCCTCATGTTGGTGTCTGTGCTCTATGGCCTTTGGGTGAGGACAACCCCAGGTCAGTCCAGSTAGCGAACGAGGCTTGCCGACCCCCTTCGGCAACAGTCGAGGGAGCTCCTGTTGGACATTATGCTCTCTGGCCAAGGGGGACTGTCAAAGAAGAAATGGAGAATTAAGTTGACACTTCAAAACAAAACAAAAAAATGAAACAACAACAGGAAGGCATTCCTCCTACAATCCCTCTTTTGGGCCCTGATTACTAAGAAGGTCTTTGTGCAGCACTCTTGACTGAGCTCTACTTTCCATTGCCTGAATGTGTTCTGAGAAGAAGCAGCCTCTGCCCTTGGGCTGCAGAGGAGTCAGTCCTGCTGTACCATAGTATGAATGAAGGAATGCGAGTGACTAGATCTGAAATTCACAATTTCTGATCATGTGAAAGGGCTCTAAGCAACAGGGTTTTGTTTTAATGAATTACATATATATACATACACACACATATAGATGTATTTTAGATGTCTTTGTCACCTCTGGAAGTGTTCTTCAAAAGTACTTCCAAAGCCTTGGAATTTCTACCTCTTCCTGAGAAGAAAGGATTCACTATCACTTGGTGCAGACTGAGGACAGCTTGTCCATCTATTGCTCTCATTCCAAGATATCTTGTGTTCACACCCCTTTAAAGTGGATAATGATCACTCTCATATGTTGCCCTAACAAGAAAACAGTCACTGCTGAGAGAAAGTAAGTCCAGTTTCAAAGTACAAATCTCCAAACTTTCAGGGCACCTGAGAGGTCTCTGCATTCCTCTATCAGGAAAGGTTTCAGCTTCCAAACTGGCCTGGATTCTCCTTAAGGGAGAGCCAAGTCATTTCCCACCCCCATGGAGTTCCATTTCCTAGAACCACACTCGTCAGAAGGGGTCCTGGGAAACTTCAYTCCCATGCAGCCACTCCTGTTGCCCAACTTTCATGATCCTGATGACAAGGGAGCCAGGGAAAGATCGATGGGCTTTCAGGACCGCCTCCACTTTCCCCAGCTTGTCATGCCACCTCGAAGACAGCAGCAGTGCAGGGAAGCTACTCTCAGCCCCTTTGACAGGCAGCACAAAATAGGACCATTGCAGGAGCGATGCCCTCTCCTCTGCCAGAGACCTGGCTGCACAGGAGGTTGCTCATGCCCCAGACTCCAAGGCTGCCAGAGGTCAAGCTCTACTGGGTAGGAGAGGAAACACGGGCTTGCTTAGAGGAAGGTGCCTGCAGAGACAATGCTCTTAGTAATTCCCTCTCATTCTCTGCCCATCTCTGCCGCTTGCAGTTGTCCCTGCTGGAGCGGTTTCTCCATCCCAACATCTTTCCCCTGCCAGTGCTCACAGACCTCATCCCATTCCCTACAGACTCATTTCTGCCCTATGGATAACTCCTGGCTCAGGACACTACCCACTATCTTTGTGCTTACAGATGCTAAGGAGCAGGACCAAGAAAGACCAAAGAGGCCACAAAGGTGATGTTGGTGYTGATCATAGGCTGAGGTGCAGACCCTTTGCACACCAGTATGCAGACCCTGCCTTCAAACCCCTACAGCCATTCCCTAATGAARACAGTGATGCTCTGTCCCTCTGAACTGATCTCTGCTCTAAAGCACCAGCTGTTCCATGCAAGGGTAACTGTCACAGCCATCCTGAGAGATGCTTTCAGCCATGGAATGTGCTAGCTTTGGAAGACCCTTCCGGGAACCTCAGCTGCATTGCCATGCTGCCAGAGACTTACTGTGTTGAGAGCTGTGAAGATTCCTCCCACAATGAGCTTCCCTCTGTGATCCCACCTCACATTTTCTTGAACATCTCTCTCTCTTGTATCRTCTTGTCTTGGCACCCACAGGCAGTTTCTGGAGCCCTGCTGTGCAGAGCAGCTGCTCCTGGACAGAGTTGTCTCTCTGCAGTGCCTGCCCAGGTGTTGTGAGCTGCCCTGTTCCCAGGAGCCTGACCAAGCCCAGGAGCAGTGGCCCAGCAAAGCTGGGATGTTCTTTGTACCTTGTGTACCCTTCAGCTATTCTCAGAACAGCAGTGCTGTCAGCTCCTGAAAAGGCAGCAGGTGATCCCCAGGGAATGCACTTTGAAGAAGACTAAAATAACTACCTACATTGCCTCTTGCAGCCCTGAGAGACTAGTTCTGGCAGTGAGTTTTCTCCCAGTGCATGAGTGCCCRGAAGAAATCTATTTTCTTCCCATTGGTAGAGAGGACACATAGACAGCCACAGAGGTTCCTTTTGTCCTGCTTAGGATAATGATTCAGAGCAATCCATCTAGATGCCTATTCTGGCCCAAGGTACAGGGGAATTCAGCTCACTCTCATGCACACCACAAAGCTACAGGAAGTGGTAGTCCTCTTGCCAAAGTGTAATTAGGAACAAAATAAACATATCTGCATGTGAGTATCTAGTTTAAATTCACACTACCATCAGGGCAGAGGACTCACTCAGGAACTACCAGACATCTCAGGTGCCAGAGACTCYGAGACAAGCTAGTTGTCCTGAAAAGCTTGGATAGAGCACTGCTTAGGCACCCACATTACCGTGTACCTTCATGAAATCATGTTGCCTGGCCCCTTGGTGTCATCCACATGTTGTGTCATCACCCTCAAGATGATCTGCTTCATAACCTTCCCCAATACTGAGGTCAGACTGAAAGGTCTGCAGTTTCCTGCATCCTCTACCCGACCCTTTTTGTAGGTGCGTGTCACACTGGCAAATCTCTCCAGCCTTTCTGGATCCCTTTGCTCTTCAGGACTGTCTCCTAAGGGACTCTCCCAATCAATGTCCTAAACACTCCAAAATCTGCCCTCTAATACTCCAACATAGCACTTTTGCTGACATCCCTCCTGACTTCATCGAGAATTGAAAACCCTTTCATTTCATGGCCACTTAGCTGTACGTGTCATGGWCTTTGCCTAAAGGCAGAGATGGGATCCAGTTATTTGGGCACTGCTAGGAAACCTGAGATGCCCTGTGGCACTTGCCCAGCTGTAACACCAAAGGGCCACAAGAATAACAACTGGCCTTGCCTGTGCCACTATGTCATTCCTCATACAGTCCTGTATGCAACTGGCCTCATTTCAGGGGAGCATGCATCCCTCGTAGAAACTGTGCCCTTCTTCTCAGGATCACACTGGTGGTGGGATTCTCCTTACCAAAACTACACTGAGCACAACACAGATGTCTGCATGTGCACTTCTTGTCTAACCTCCCATCCTCCAACCTCTCCATTGTAGATGGAGTATGAGTCAGTTGCTCACACACAAGTATCTGGTGACAGTGGAAGAGACTGACATCACCCAAGCAATGTGCCAGTGCTTGTTTGCTCTTGTTGCAGTTTGAAGTGGGGGCAAAATTGGTAAGAGATGAATCCTCTTGTGTTCCAGCTGATCCTCAAAGGTTAGAGGGACTGGTGGCAGCTGGACTGATCTCTTCATAGGTATACCGAATACTATGGTAACTACAGACCCAAATCTGGCAGTACCAAATTCATGAACAGCCTGTCAAAGGTAGGTTTGATTGCCTTCCAAACRATGAATYGAGTTCACAAATAGTATGATTTATTCAAATGCAACATTTGGAAACAGGTTTCTGAAGTCTGTACAGGAAACTCTCTACTATAGTTCTCAGCTGGCATCTCATGTACAAATGTGCAATTATCACTCACCCAAGCAGATGAGAGAGGGCTCTCAGCCTCGAGGAGTCTCCTCAAGTGGTGTCATGAATCAAAAGGCGGAAAGAGAAGCCTGTCGAGTGACCCAGAGGTTACCATCGAGTCTTCSGTCTCTCCTTTTCCCTCCTTAGTTCATCTTTTATAAATTTTCTTCTACATTTAGGTGGAGCTTGAGTGACTCTAGTCATATTTACTTTTGTTATTGATTGGTTTAAAAGTCTCTTCAGTCAATTAAAAATCTAGACAGCATGTTCGGTGAGGAGTGGTCATTYCTTGGAAGTGGGTAACTTATGAGATAGCGGTATGTGTTAGAATTATAGTGAGATTCTAATGAGGGAAAGTTTGAGCAAAGTCCATCAGAAGTGACTGATCTGTCACCATTGTTGGCCCAGCACCAGACATCTTATCATACTATGCAGCTTGCAAGCTGCAAAGTACAACTAGGTTGCCACCTCTGCTGGGAGTACAACACAGTTTGACCGTGGTGTCTCCACTCTGCTCCACTCATTGTTTACTCTTATTAGTGTGTGTTAGGAAGGCAGATCGTGTTGCCAAGGGAATCATGGAGGAAGAGATTCTGTACATACCAACCACCTCGGAAGTGGTAACTGTCTCTCAATCAATGGTAATTGTCTTTCAATCCAGAATGACTCCTAACGAAATCTGGAAATGTAGGAAAACCAGTGCCCCAGACCTCAAGCGCTATATGGACACTCTTCTTGCCTGCTACTCAGTTCGGCCATTTCTTCCATTAGTCACCTGGCTCTTCCACTGTGCTTGTTAGAAGCTTCCTGGTTCCTCTGATGTCAGCAACTGAAGGTTACAGCTCATCAGCCCCGACTCCCCCTGCTTTCCTTAGAGAACTAGCTTCAAAGAAACACAAGATTTTTCTTAATTGCAAAGCAGTAGAAATAAAGCATGAAATAATTTCATAAATACTAATTGTGCTCTTTGAGTGTAGGCTAAGTCCAACATGTCAACAGTGGGGCCCACTTGTCACAAGGGGACAGCCTTCCTGAAAGAGAGAGCTAGCTTTAAACTCCCTGAAGTGCAAACCAACAGCTGGGTCTCTGAGTGAACAGAGGAATAGAATAACAATACTGAGGTTTTACAATGGCCAAACATGTCCCATAAAGACAGAGTTAGAAATTATCAATTTAAGCAGGACATGTGGAAATGGGAAAGCCATACACCTCCTGCAGGCTCAGGGTCATGCTGTGAGTCATGTTGCTATTGGAGACCCAAGATCTGCCTGAATTTCTCTACAAAAGTAGGGAAAAACCTGTGATGCAATGCCCACGAGCGTCCACAGGCAGAGTCAAAGGATCCTTCTCTTCAGGCAGGTCAGCAGTCAGTGCCTTCTCAGCAAGTCGCATGACTTTTGATTCTGTTCTAGTATCTTTTAACAGCTGGGACATCACTCGCCAAGTCCGGCTAAGGTGAGTGGCATCACTGTTTCCCATTGTAACTGATTCCCAAAGCTCATGTTCCAACTTCTGCCAGCATTTATCATCGAAAACCCCCTCAATTGACGAGAAGATCCCTCTCTGCTGCCCCCATAATAAAAGTTCAGTCACCTCTTTCTCTTTCAAGAGGATATCTTTCTTAGCCGCCAGGGCCATTATTATTGTAAGCACAGCTCGTGCTTCTACTGATACAGTAGATCCCATTGTAAGTTACTCACCTTAGTGCACTAAAGATCAGCGGTTTTCTTCAACCACCAGGGACTCTTTGATCCCTCCGAGCAGCACCCTTCGCCACCTGCAACCGTTAAGCCATCTGATACAGATCACGTCGGCTTCTGATACGGATCCCAGATCACATCAGGTTTGCGAACGGTTTTGCTGCGTGTTCGAATGAGGAGAAGGAATGAGTGCAAAAGCGTAGCTGTTGTCAGGCTGCAAAGAGCATGTGTAAGGACCTGTGAGGCTGTGCCTGGGCTCATGGTTTGCCTCCTTTGTGTTTGGACTCAGAACGTGGGTTGGGGTTGAGAGGCATTTGTTTGACGAAATGCTGCACTTGCGAATTGGTGCTGGGCTAGAGTTAGGAGAGAGAGGAAGCGCAGAGCCGCACTTGGAGACAGGCTGCAAAGGACATGCCAACATAAGTGTGGGGCTGTGTGAACACTCATCCTTGGGCATGTTTTTGAGTGTGGCCTGCATTGGGGTGGCTGGGGTGCTCATGGTGTATAGGTGACTGTGTGCTGGGGTTTGTGAAAGGTTTTGCTGTGTGTTTGAATGAGGAGAACGAATGAGCGTAGAGGTGTAGTTGTTGTCAGACTGTAAAGGGCATGCGTAAGGACATGTGAGACTGGGCCAAGACTCATGGTTTGCCTCCTTTGTGTTTGGGGTCTGAACGTGTGTTGGGCCTGAGAGGCATTCRTTTGACGTAATGCTGCACTTGCGAATTGGTGTTGGGCTAGAGCTAGGAGACAGAGGAAGTCCAGGGCTCCACTTGGAGTGAGGCTGCAAAGGAGATGTCTAGGAAAGTGCTGCACAGTGCAAAGACTCATGCTCTGACACCTTATAGGTTGAAGGCCAGAATGGAGTTGGTGCTACGAGGCTTTGCCTCTCCGTGATGCCTGAGTGACAGTGAAGATTTAGGAGGAGGAAAAGCGCAGAGCCGCATTTGGAGTGAGGCTGCAAAGGACATGCCTAGAGAAGTGTGGGGCTGTGTGAACACTCATTCTTGGGCATTTTTTTGAGCGTGGCCTGCTTTGGGGTGGCTGGCTCATGGCTGCTGTGGGGCTGCTGCAGACGGCTGCACGTGGCCGCCCATGACAGGAACCCCTGGACTCTCAAGACATTTCTCTTTCAGCCCATGCAGATATGAGTCCTGCAAGGGTGTCCTCCTCCCATGTAACTACCTTGGAGGAATGGAGAGCCCTTGGAGCCCTTGCAGGAATGGAGATGATGTAGGTGAAGATGGCGCCTGGCTTGAGAGCACCAAGAGCCAAGTGCTCCTGTGCTGCGAGTCACCGGCCACGGTGCTTCTCCCTAGAGTGCACGTGCCRTGTCTGGCGGGCTCACCCTGGGTGGAGGAGAACGGCAGGAAAAGACTCCTGAATCCTGCGGAAGTGCAAAGGATGGTGAAGGAGTGTCCCAAAGGTTGGCACATTGCACAGGTAGGAGCTGCACTTGGACACAATACCTGTGGCCCCTGTCCCTGCACAAGGGCCTGCTTGCCTGGCTTTCCCTTCCTTGGGAAAAGGCCTTGGCTTCTCGAACGGGAGAGATGGRGAGAGCTGCAGAGCTCATCTGGGCTGCTCTTGCCCTTCTCTCATCCGGCAGAACACCCGCAAGCTCCTCCAGCGGTGGGAAATGGTTAACTTCTGGTGGGCCTATTCCCACGACACTACACATCATGCTTGGAGGAACAAGGTACTGGCAGCCTTGGAAGCCATTCAGCCCTGCATGGCTGTCTTGTGCAGAGCGAGCTTCCCCTCTCCAAACTGTCATCTCTACTGCTTTTTCTTGCCCCTCTCTTGCATGACAGCCCACTRCGAGCAGAGCAGGCATCTCTGCAGCAGACTCCTCTCTGSCCAGGATGGAAAGGTTGCAGACAAGGAGAGGAATCTGGGACCACCATGTAAGGCTTTTCTTGGCACAGGACACGCTTGGGGCCCCCTTGGGAAGCAGCTTCTCCATCTAAGCATGGGAGGTGTGCTGTAGAAGCCTAGGGAAGAAAGGGAAGGACAGCCAGCCCAGCAGCGCTCCGGGGAGGAATTTTCAAGGATGCGTTGTGCTGGAGGCACTGCATGGGTGTTGGGGGTACCTCTATGCAAGCGTGATGGGAAAGAGCCCCTCATTTCTGCCTGACTTCCTCGGCAGCAATTGGGTGTTCCAGTGCAGAGGATTCCCCATCCTCTCGACCAGCTGAAGAAACAGCCCAAATCCATCCTGAGACGGGGGAATCGCCCCTCTCATGGGAAGAGGATCTGCTCCTGAGCCCTGCGCTGGCACCGCAGCAGCCTTGGGAGCCAGGCGCCAGAGCCGCACAGCCCTGCTGTCCCTGCGGAGCTGCTGGGCACTCCGCAGGGCACRGGAAGCTGCRAGCTCCTCATCCTCAGCAAGGGCCTCAGCGTGGCCGTCAGCATTGCCCTGCTTCTCTCCTCACACTCAGCACCTTTCTCTTGAACTCTGCAGGACTCAGCAGATATCTCGCCTCCTGGAGAAGAGGGAGAGATACTGCTGATCTTCAGGCCGCTTCCTGCACTTCCACTCTCTTACGTTTAGTATTATTTTATTGTATTAAACTCTATTCAGATATTGTTTAACATTTGTTGGAGCGCATGTGAAGCAACAATCTGCAGCTTGGGTTCCTGGGAGGGAAATTAAAGGAAGGTTTGGGAGGCCGGGACTGAATTCCCACTTTGTGCACCCAGATCTGCACACACATGTGCCCACTTTCATGTATTGTGAGGCTGAGCATCACAGCCCTCGCATTCACCCTGCTGGCACCTCAGACTCTGCTAGTGTCACATACTTCTCTGCATATGGTAGTGATGCAGCCCTCTTCCAAGAGGGCTTTCTACACGTGGAGGGAAGGGTTTCTTTGCAGAGTGCTTCCCTAGCATTGGCAGGGTCTCTGCAGTGCCACCGGGGCTCTTTGTACCCTGGTGATTGGAACAAAGGAGCCTGATCTTTACAAATGTGTGAAAAACTCCACATTCTTTGGTGAACACGACTAGGTACTGCAGCCAAGGAGATCTTGTTTTATGTATGCTATTGAGTGCATTGGATCTCAGGGCAAAATAGCAGAGGGGGCAGAGAGATCCGTATCAACAAATGACCACAGAATGAACCTTAGTAGAGTAGGCACAAGTGTAATGAGCTAATGCAGATTAACTTTCACCCCCAAAGAAGGCATAAAGTCACGTTAATTAGACATTTGTTGTATAACCAGGGAAGGGGAACATATCAAGGAGCAACATATGTTAGGCAGGACAGGAAGTCTGTAACTTTGAGTACCTTAGCCACTGGGAAAAAGGAGAGGGTGTATCTTGGCTTGGGAAATTACAAGAAAAGGAGGCTGCACCCTCTTGCAATTTGAGAGACCCCACAGGGGTATGCCCCGGTGGGCTCTCCCTTTTATTCAAATAAAGTTTTACGGTTCCTCTGTCTCCTTTGTAGACGTTTGGTTCTTGAAAGCGAGATTTTCCACACACCTCTGTGTGCCCTGGGCTAGGGGTCCCTAAGGGCTTATTGTGCAGCCTCAATGGGCCTCCGTGCACASAGGGGCACGTTGGTGTTACAGGCTTCACTGCGACCTCCAYGGGCCTCCATGTGCACTGGGACAGGGCGACCCTACAGACTTTCATGCAACCACACCAGGCCTAGAGGTGCAGTGGGCCTGGAGGCCCTGCAGGTTTTTACGAGGCCTCCCTGGGCTTCCGGGTGCCCTTAGCTGAGTGGCCCTACAGGYTTTTGTGAGGAAACACCAGGCCTCCATGCATAGTGGGCTGTCGAAGCCCTATGGGCACTCGTGCGGCCTCCCCAGGCCTCTGTTCACACTGGGCCGAAAGGGCCCTACAGGATTTTGTACATTCCCTCCGGCCTCCCTGAACAATGGGCTGAGGTGACTAAACGAGTTTCGTGTGGTCTCCCTGGGCCACTGTGTGCATTGGGCTGGAAGGGCCCTATGGGATTTCATGAGGCCTCCATGTGCACTGGGGCGGRGGTCGCTATGTGAGGGCCAAAATGGACTTCAGATGGGTCAATATGAATCATAAGAAGAAGCTGCTTTATTGCAGATAACTAAACCTTATATAGAATTATTCTATCCCTACACATGGGCACACACTCCTTGATGGGACAATTCYCTGCTTCATGAGGAGAGCACAYGTTCCTGCTTGGTTGTCGGTTGGACTGCTCACATCTCAGTGCTCCCTCCTTGCATTGCCCTCTACTTGGCTCGCTTCCTCAGCAAACTTCTTGTTTTCTCTCCTCAAGGCCACCTTAGAGACAGAGCTATGTGCTTTGTTAAACATGCCTTTTTTAAACGTGCTTTATTAAGCTATGTGCTCTGTTAATCTTCTCGTACGGCTGGTTCAGTGTGCCCACTCAGAGTTTCTTCTAAGCGCCTTCCTACACCTATGGGCTTTCATGCAGCTACCCCGGTCCCCCGTGCGTGCTGGTCCTGCAGCACCCTACAGACTCTCTTGTGGTCTCCCTGGGGCTCCGTGCGCACCGGGCTGTGGGGGCCCTACAGGCACAGGTACRGCCTCCCCAGGCCTCTGTGCGCACTGAGAAAGAGGTTGTGCACACTCCTGGGCGTCAGTGCGGCCTCCCCGGGCCTCCATGTGCRCAAGGCTGGAAAGTTCCTATTTTGACTTCTACCAGAAGAGGGAACTGCTAAACTGTTTCTCAGTGTGGGAGGTGAATTCGGAGGGATGAGTGCTTGGATAATTGTCTCAAGGTTTTTATATACTGCATTACTTTGTGCAAATTCAGATTGTCTTGACTGGACTGRGYTCAAAGCAATATTTTAAAAATTAACTTGTTTTAAATTAAAAGTGTTGGGGTTTTGGTTGTTTTCTTTAAGTGTGATGCAGTATTTGCTTTTTTTTGCATAAAGTGAATAAAAATATAATCAATTTTGTTCAAATGAAATTATGTTAGATCCTTCTGAATCTGATCATTGATATTCATCATGCAGATCTGTTTTTTTTCTGAACATCAGCATAAGCTCCTGTGATTACTTCCTTACTTTTCCTCGCAAGACTTCTGTCTCTCATACTGAAAATTAATTTAAAACTAATTTYGAAAATKAATATACTTTTGATCCTTTCTCYTTTTAATTAAATCGGAAGACTTGATGAAATATTTGTGGTCATTTGTGACCATTCATGCATTTCAGTTGTCAATTAATGGGATATAAATATGCTTCCAGAGTAACTTGCCAATAGTCTCTTGAGAAATATTACTGCTTTTTTTCCAGAAAACTTCATTGAAGTTGGGCTGGGATAATCTGATAAGGAAATAATACATTAGGCTGCAATTTAGGAAAAATACATTCTTTCCCAACTACAGAATATTGTTTCAAGCATCAAAATATATGTGAAGTCTTTTACAGGGAGTTACCTATTAAAGAATAGTAAACTTTTTTTCTTAACATGCTTCCTCTATGTGAGCTAGAATGAATATAAAAACAAAACTTTCATGGTAGCACCAGCAATGAATAACATTTCCATTTTTGATTAACCTCCATCTTTAGTAACTTTTAAGTTCTTCCTAATAATACATTCTTATCATATTCTTATTATTCTAATTATTATTAGAAGTCTTAATTATTATATTATAATCTTATTTATATATAATATTCTTCTTCATAATGAATTTATAGTTCATCTTCTCTTACCTTTCAGACCTGTTGATACTGAATACAGCATTTTACAAGGTTTGGACTATGTCTTTTGGTAATATCCTTTTTGGCCATTCCTTGAGTGCTGGTGATAACTTGGCTTTTGTACACATCGAACAATTACCAAAAAGATAAGCAAAATCTGATGAATAATGATCATAGTGTGGTTTATGTAGGAAAGAATGAGTATATGCATAAAGAGTAAACATTTGATTGTAAGGATTTTGGTTTGAAGGTTTTATTTTTATTAGTTTCCACAAAATACTCCCTCAATGACAAAAGACAAGATTAATAAATAATTAAGTAAAATTGCAAAGAGATGCAATTATTGTTCAGATATTTTCAAATTCTTAAAATTTTAATATTCAATACTTGAAAATTACAAATACTTTTTTTATTACATCACTACAAATATCTTAATTTAAATTCCTGACATCATCTTGAGTCAGGAATTTACCTTTTAACGTTAAAGGTGCCATAATTAGTTTTAAAATGCTGGAAAGAAGTACAGAGAATAATTAAAAATTTGAGTCTACTGAAAACTTAARTCTCTCTATTCCTGCAACATTAATCTTAACAAAATAGGATTGAGGAAGTAGGAACACTTAGGAACACAACAGTAACAGCGTCAGCATCCGTAGTGTGTGTAGGGCAGCAGTATTTGCTTCACAGGCACCTTCCAAAGCTCTTCGATGGGTCAAGACCRTAACAAAGGATTGTGGTTTAATGCCACAGTTGTGTTCAAAATTTGTAATCATGTCTAGGAAGATGTTTTGTGATCTTGTGAAAAGTTGCATTGTTCATATGATGTAAAAGTTGTTCTGACTTGTTCACTTCAGTGGCAATAAACTATGCAGTCAGTACAGATGGGAGCCATGTGTTGATTTGCACAGAATGAGACAAACTACTGTCTGTGCTTGTGTGCCCCCAAAATGGATTGCAAATAGTTCCTGCCAAGAAGGACAACCTTGCTCGAGTGTTTTTAATGCTCATCTATGACATAGTCACAGAGGCTGCATCTATAAGGAGTTCCCTCTTGCATAGGAGTTCCNATTTGATTGTAAGGATCTGGTTTGAAGGTTTTGTTATTATTAGTTTCCACAAAGTACTCCCTCAGTGACAAAAGACAAGATTAATAAATAATTAAGTAAAATTGCAAAGAGATGCAATTATTGTTCAGATATTTTCAAATTCTTAAAATTTTAATTTTCAATACTTAAAAATTACGAATACTTTTTTTATTACATCACTATAAAAATCTTAATTTAAATCCCTGACATCATCTTGAGTCAGGAATTTACCTTTTAACGTTAAAGGTACCATAATTAGTTTTAAAATGCTGGAAAGAAGTACAAAGAATAATTAAAAATTTGAGTCTACTGAAGACTTAAATCTCTCTATTCCTGCAACAGTAATCTCACCACAATAGGACTGAGGAAGTAAGAACACTTAGGAACACAACAGTAACAGCATCAGCATCCGTAGTGTGTGTAGGGCAGCAATATTTGCTTCACAGGCACCTTCCAAAGCTGTTCGATGGGTCAAGACCGTAACAAAGGATTGTGGTTTAATGCCASAGTTGTGTTCAAAATTTGTAATCATGTCTAGGAAGATGTTTTGTGATCTTGTGAAAAGCTGCATAGTTCATATGATGTAAAAGTTGTTCTGACTTGTTCACTTCAGTGGCAATAGACTATGCAGTCAGTACAGATGGGAGCCATGTGTTGATTTGCACAGAATGAGACAAACTACTGYCTGTGCTTGTGTGCCCCCAAAATGGATTGCAAATAGTTCCTGCCAAGAAGGACAACCTTGCTCRAGTGTTTTTAATGCTCATCTATGACATAGTCACAGAGGCTGCATCTATAAGGAGTTCCYTCTTGCATAGGGCAAAGAGGGACAGCAAAGAAAATTGAGGAGCTAACCTTACACCAGTGATTACCAATGAGAAATGTTAGTATGAAATGGTTTRGGAGAATTTTGTTAAAAGGAGCAATATAAATAAAAATGCTATGCAAATAATTTCTACTCTTTCTGGACTCGTGCAATCTACGTACTAAACAGAATATTCTCATTAGATAAAACCTACTGGATAAAAACATCTAAATCAATAACTAAGGCAAAAGTCAAGCATATGGCCTTAACCAAAATATATAAAATTACACCAAGAATCTTATCTTCCACAAGATGGAGCCATGTGCTTTCTGTTTTTGCGAGCAGCTCAGTCTATCAGTAAGTGATCCGTGGCTTACTGTACAAGGACAGAGGAGTCACAGTGATCTATCATTGCCTTTTTTGTTGTTGTTATTATTATTATTATTATTATTGTGAACCTAAGAAACTGCTGCAATTTAATTCTAGATGATCATATGGTAGCTAAGAATACTGAATTTAATACGAAGGTCTCTGAATCTGGAAAACAAACTATATTTAAAAAAGKAAAGAARAAGAAATCCATTACCTTTCTGTATAAAAATCACAGCCAYRTGCCTAGAGTGTTCTRTCAGCTATCCTTTATATATACACTTTGATGATGACTAATGCAGATTTCCTTGAAATGATTTCTTATCCTTTATGCTCTGTAACATCTGGATGAAGGAGGGATAYGATTGCTTAGATGATAGTTCCAAACAGTATTTTTAGTAGCACTGATGGACTTTCAGTTCTGGGGTGTTTATTGGGTATAATCAAGTGRAAGTATAGCACTTTATCAGTCAAATGGAAGACTATTTTTAAAAGCAGGAACTTAGAAAGTGCAAGGAGTCGTAGCACAAAAATTACATAATGCTTTTCCTGAATAAGCAGGATAAATGAACAGAGTAAGGAYGTTTTGYTTGTTTGTTTGTTTTGGTTTTGTTTTGCCTCCTGTGTGGCACTGGTGAGGCTGGCTGAGGTTCCTAGAACACTGCATGGCGCATTCGAAACTTGTGGAGCCAGAGGCTGCTGTAAGCTGAGCTGAGCAAAAGGCAGACAGCGTTCGGAGTCTCTCACTTAGCTGGATGGTCATGGATTGTTGAGGCAAAGGCCTGGGGAAGATAAGAGTTTTTCCACAACTGACCAAGAATCTCTTCTTAAGAAGGTCAAGTTAATGAGATATTAATRACCTAGTCTATGTTTAACAACCCAATGGCCAAGTGGTGCTATTGCAGAGAAAACTAGTGTGGCCCCAGCTATGGAGGTGATGGTTGCATGTGGCCTCCTGCAYCAAGTAGAGATCATGAGGCAAAATTCAAGAGCACTCTAGGATAAAGACCTTCTTTAATTAGCACTGGAAAAGAGAAATAGTAATTTGGATTGCAGTATAGTTAAATCCCACTAAATACGACTGACATCTGATTTTTTCTTAGTTTGTTGTTGTTGTTTTGTTTGCTTGTTTGTTTTGGAGTATAGTGGGTTAATAATTACAGACATTTTGCAAGCCTTGAATGGATAGTTGTGAATGCAGTTGATATACTGAAGTCAGGTTTCCAAATAGCTTGTTTCCTATTGCATTGCAGCTCCCTTCCTCATTCCCTTTCCATTGCTATGACTTAGCCTCTCCACTGATTCCAAAATACGCTGCCCGCCTATGCTGGATTCAGCCCCTGGTACTGGTGGCTGCGCAGGGGGTGGCAGAGCTGTGATTGGCCACGRATTCCACGCAAGCAGATCGTGTGCCTGAKACACACAGCATGATTGACTTGCTGCTATGTCAAGCATAATAGCTAATTRTTGAGCTTACACTGCAATATTTTCCTCTCTGGGAAGACTAATGTCAGTCTTTATCTCCTACTCAACTGTCAGTTCTCAAGGAAACTTGTTGGAACTTAGTATTTTTTTGAGMCCATGTCCTTTTGTCACATTTCATTGAAATTAGCCACTTCATTCAGAAGTCATTGAGGAGGGGATGAGAAGTGACAGGCTAACCATGTAATTTATTTCCTTACAAAACTAAACTGAAAAGCAAAGTTTTCCAACTTTCAAAATAAGCAATCAGAACCTTGCAASAATAAGGAATGGCAGTCTACATTTAATTGAAATTTACAGAAGCTTACAGAAAATTACCMAAGGAATAAAGTCAGAATGCTGAAAATTCTCCTCACTATGGGTTTGTCTGTACATGCAAGTTTATGGGTATTTATAACATAAATAACCCATAAACACCTCCTCCTATTCACTGCTGGAGGAGCTCTCTGAGGATAAAAACTAGATTGTCTAGCAGTCTTTCAGATTGCTTACTAGCATGAACCAAATAACCAAGTCTGGAAAAAAAAAATAAAATAATTCTAGCAACAACAGTGGAGTGCTATGGGGTTTTCTTGTTCTTTTTGTTTGTTTGTTTGTTTTGTTAGTTTGTATGTTTGTTTTTCAGTAGCAAATGTCTCAGGAAAGCAGTAATTTGGCAGTTAGCTTGCCCCTTATGGAGGAAAAGAGTTGATAACAGAAGACAACTATGCTTTCCCRCAATCTTAAGCTTTGAAATGCTTTTTGTTATAGTGAACTGTCTCTCACATTTTTCAAATAAAACTAAATAAAAATATTGTTTTTAGGAGCACTAGGTGGACAAAGGAGATTATATAGCTACTGATCTTTTCAGTCTGTGGAACTTTTAGAGTTAGACATTGCGACTAACGAGCTTTCCGTCATTTGATTATACATTTCTGAAAGCAGTGAAAGTAGATTTACTTGAAAAAATCTTTTTTTTCAAAGAAATTAAAATAATGCAAGTAATATGTAAGTAAAAATTAAAAATCAAAAAAATCCCCACGCACTTTATATTAACTAAAATTCAAGGTATTTTACTTTTGTTACTTCAACTTTTTAATGTGTTTCTCTTAAGGCCTTTGAGCTATAAGTCTTTGTGCTGTAAGAACAATCTTTGAAGTCGTACGAAATAATGCTGTGGTGAGAAACGGATTTGGGCTGTACGCAATATTCTAYCTAGAAACAAATTTAACYTCACAGTATGTGGCAATAAAGGTTTGATGATGTACGTTCTGTCATTATATGTATGTGAACCATAAATATCAAAGGATAAAAATTCTAGATTAGGACTCTTCCCCTCCTTCCAAGGATAGAAAATGAAAGAACCTGCTTGGCTAAGACTACTTGAAAGATTTTCAGAAATCAATAATTCACATCAATAATGTGAGTTGAATTGCACTCCATGAGGGAAAGCATAAAAAGCAAAAGACAAGCATTGGTAGTCAGGCTTTGTTTTGTACCACAAATAAACAAGATTTTAAGTGAAACACAAAAGCAGTTAAAAGTGTGGACTTCATAATCTGAAAAGAAGGCATGTAATAACAGGGGAAGTTTCTAAAGTAACTTAAAAGAACCAAATGAAGGTGCTTTATTTGCAGGTAAGTATAGTGCAGCCTACACACTTCAATCAAGCCAGCAGTAGGCTTTAATAAGTGATAATAAAGTGTGAAAGGTGGCTTTCTGAGAATGATAGCAAGAGGCATGTACATATTGCTTGTAATTATGTATGCAGTAAACAGACACAAAAATAGACACACTATGTTGCCAGGTATTGTGGCACCCAAACATATTAGTATCCATGTGCTTAAACTGCATTTGCATCCCTGAAACTGTGATCTCAAAGTTCTTAGGATAGGAAATGTGRAATATTTTGATCTGACTAAGAATATACATGCAACTGCTTTGCTTGTTTTCTGGAAGATATCAGGCTGTAAAATCAAAGGAAGATACGGTGGTTGAAAACAGTATATTGCAACACAAGTTTGTTCAACTTATATATAAAATACCCAATCTGTCCAACCTGGGGACTCCTAYGTAGAGTTTCCATACTTTTGGCATGTATTATGTGGGAAATGAAATACTTCTGTGCATTTCAGAAAACAAATGATTTTACAGGTGATGAATTGTGTAATTTAAAAAGCAACATATTTTCCTCCACTTATTTCAACAACAGTCGCACTTCAGCCTGCTCTTGGTAGCTAACTATTCAATGAGTGGTCTGTATGTGCGCATGTACTTCTGTTGCCTTGGCCTGTGTCAGCTTGTTCACATGTTACTTTGTTCTCAATAGCTGCAGAAAGGAGCAGGGGCAAAGAAATCTTGCTCTGGAACGTGGTTCATAGGCAGTAACTCTACATGAAGACAAGCCAAGATGAAATGCGGACAAATCTGCTCTCTTCTTATGAAGGCAGGCTCTAYTTGCAATAAAAAGTAATGCGACTGAGCTCTTTGTCGGCGGCCTGTGGATGCTTGTAAATGTTTGTAAGAAGAAAAAAAAAGGCTCAAATATTGTTACTCCACAAGTTGAATTAGTTTAGAATAAATCCTGTGACACAAGGAGATATAGTGATTTGTATAAGGCATCTCTTCCAGATTTTTCAGGGAGTTATCTGTTATTTTATTCAGTGTTTTTTACTTGAAGAAGCAATATACTTGACTGACAGCATCCTGCCCAGTGGGTATTGAGACCTGGTAACTATTTTTAAAGCTTGTTGCAATGTGAATTTCTGTATTGCAATATTAAATTGAATAATAGAGGAAGAGGGAGRACAGCTTAAAGAATCATAACCATCATAATTTGTTACATGTAAGCTACTGCCCTGAAGTTTTCTGTTGTTCAGCAGGTCGAATTTTATTTCAGGACTTCCAATTCATTTACATTAACCTCCTAGGAATGGTGGAATTTGCTGACTCGGGAAGACTTTCTACTTTTTCTCATACATTTACTGCTGTGAACTCAACCAGAGGAAAAGTGACTCCTAGAAGATAACTCTGTCTCCAGCACAATCTTCTGTTTTCTGAAATTTATTAGTCTTGTACTTTATAGGAACCGCTTAGAAGCCATGTAGTGTAGCAAGTGCTTCTTCCCCACAGCATAGCAGTAAAATATGTGTGGCTGTACAAGTGATACTTGATCAGCTCAGCAGCTGAGTCCTAGTGCACCCCACCTGATGAGTAAATACAGGGAGGCTGTATTTACTGAAAGTGAAAGGCRGGAGCTTGTTGAGGAGTGTCCCGGCTGAGCATCAGACTGGGTCTCTGAAACCGCTGTGGCGTTGTGTTAATATTGCAGGCTCATCAATGTTTTAGCTTGAATAAATGTAAAAATCCCACAAGCTCTGTCCTTTACATAGCTGGTTAGCTGGAAGAGTCTGCTGCAGGGCTAGGTAGCTTTCTGCTGTGATTCACAGATGTGCTTTCTGTCATCTGTATTATTCTTTTATACAGCAAACACTGCTATGTTCTCCTTCTTTTGAAATAAAATGTTCTTGCCTATTGTTTACAGTACTGGAACTTAGATATTTTCAAAAGTATAATTAATTATCAAAAGAATATATGTCTTTTTTGAGGAGCGAGTCTTCCTCAGCAGTACCTGTTTGCATGTTCTCTCAACACAAACTAATTGGACCTTTCTCTTCTCTCCCCACATTCCATGTTGCACTCTCCTTTCTGTAAAAACGACTGAAGTTCAGCCTCAGAGACACAGCTGAAAAATTTCCCTTCACACAAAAAAAAATAGTCTCAGTAGAGCAGGAGGGAGAGTATAAGGGAAATGGAAGATAAAAGTACTTTATTCAGATGTATTTTTAGCAAACAACAAAAAATGCGTAAAAGGATGGAAATAAAAGRCATTCACACACTGAGTGTCTCCTGCGGACAATTCAGCTCCTGTGACAAACTCTTTTATGGCTTTTCAGGCCTTCCTGCTCTGGAGATGTGGTTATGGCACAACAAACACCTGACAAGGTGTTTCTGTCAAGATATCAATATCATTCCAATCCAGAAATGTAAAATCACATATATGCAGAATCTTGCTTCTTTTAGGTACCTTTTGGTAGGAATTTAAATGGAGATTAGTAACAAGCACTTAAAATTAGGTTGTATTTAAGAGAATAAATAGCGATCGGTTGCTCTGACTAATATCATTTGAGATCTTAACTCTAACAATCAGATAACACATTTTAGGAATGCTTCATATTTGTCTAAACCTGCTCCTGTTGAAGTTAATGTGAATTTTATACTCTGATTTATAGAATGTCTCAGCCTGGGTAGTCATCTAGTCTGACCCCTTGCTCAAAGCTGGTTCCACTGTTTATGAGGTCAATGCTGGATAATTCTGAAGATGAAAATAGCTCATAGAAATGCCCGATATATAAATCCTACTTGGAAACAAGAACATAGTCTGAAATACTTGAAGTTTACCTTCCATCCACAAAGTCTGAGACTTTGAGAGCCTTCCRAAGGTAGGCCTGCTTATTGGTAGCACCATCACCTATAATTTTTTATCTGTTTATCAGTCTCATACTCCATATATGAACAGTAGCCACATATTGATTTAAATAATAGTCTTCAGTAGTATCAAGGAAGTGGTGAAATTCCCACTCATTTAAAAGAGTTCTTACAACAAGCTTAAAGTGTGCAAATTAGTATTACAGTGTTAGAAAGACTGAGTTGTTGTTTCTATCCTGCCCCTGGTACAACATACACAGGGGTGTGGTTTTATGTACAGGCAGCATTGCATAGAAAGCAATGAGGCTTGCATCAGGCTCTTTTTGAAGAATGTCACAGCTGAGTTTGATATATTACATTATATGATGTATGAAGATTTTTTTCTCACCTTTTAGTATGTTTTCCATTAATCTCCTTCATATCAGTGAAATATTATAAGAATGAAAGCAAATTTAAGAATCAAACTTCATAAAAGCCATATAAATCTTCATGAAAAATTTCTTCAGTAGCCATGGAACGAGAATAGCACCTTTCAGGATTTTTCAGCAACAAATTTAGTACAGGATTGTGGCACAAACTGTGATCATCTTTTTCTAATTAAAATCTCCTTGTTTAGTCCTTATGTCATTTAAGAAATCTTTCCCTGCAGAGCTGATATTCAGAAATGAGAGATCATAACTGAAAAGTGAACATACCATATGAAACAGCGAGAGACTTGAAGATAATCATGATCCATGAGGGGAGTGTTTGGCAACTTATTTAAGAGTTTTTGCTTGAATATCTGTGTGAAGATAGGCTCTGATGTGATTCTTTTGGTTAGTCATTAAGTTTTCTTCTGTAGCACTGGGTAGAGGACATGTATGTATTTTTGATTTGATATTTTGCCACGCTATCGTGTTTGCTTGGTCAATTTTTTATGTTATTTGAAAGCAGAAATACACTGTGATCCTTGGGAGATTCAAACACAGCTCATGCACAGACAGGTGTGGAAGGATCAGTTTCCAGTGATGCTGCTTGCCTTTTCAGCCTCAGCTCTACCAGGATATCAGTTTGTCAGCCAGCTGATAAGAAGGGTGACAAGAGCCTTGTTCTCTGCTTAGTTTATTAGGAAAAATGGAAGCTTGAGCTCTTCTCCCAACATATCTGCTTTTCTGAGAAGAGAATATTAAGGGAGTTAATGGAAGAACAATTTTCCAGATATGAATCTAGTCCATCAAAGGAAAGTGGCATCCTGATAAGTGGATTGGCTTCCTGTTTTTTTTACATTTAGAGAAGATGAATGAATATATCAAAATGATTAAAATGATACCTTTTTACTCAAATTAGAGAAGGTCCTGGAAAGTAAAAACAACCAGTGAATATACCAGTAGAATTTCCTGGAAACAATTTTCCCTTTATTTTAGCAAATACATTAAATCAATGATTGGGAACATACTGGGCAGTCACAATATCACCATTTCTTTGCATCTTGCTTAAAAAGAAAAGTTAAATAACTGAGTTCTTCTTTTGTTCGAAAACATTGCAAGCCATTCAATTTTGTACATGTGGATTCATTAGTATATCAAACTGAGAATTGAGGGGAAATATTAGGAGATTAATGTAACCTCTGTGTTCAGTTCTAGTACACAGGAAGAAGGAAGAGCAGATGGACACAGGCACAGCAGCTGGTCAGCAGAAAAATGGACAAAGCAACACTTAACGTAGTGGAGGTCAGTAGTCATCTGCATCAGCAGAAGGGCTGCCTCCTTCCCTGCTCGGAGATTTTGGAGGGAAGTGAGGAATAGCACAAAGACCAGACATGTGAGCAATAAACCTATCAGTCTAAAAATTGGTGTACCACACCAAATTTATGGAAGCTATAGATAAAACACAATCCCCTAAGTTATTTTGGGAGAGGATGGAAAGTTTGTTTTATTAACTGCTATTGGAAGAAATTGTAGCGTGAGTAAGTTATGTTGAGCTATTTCTGGTACAGGCAGTTTACTAATTCCTTCCTTGAATGGAGATTATCCCATGACCATAAATTAATTCAGTTTAGATTAATGAAAGAAAAGAAGTAAAAACAAGTTACTAAGATTTGGGATTTCAAGAAGGTACAGCACATCTGTATTTGGTTCCATATGCAAACTTAATTTTGCTCTATTTAAAATGTACATACTGTTTTTATTTTATAATCCAAACATGTAATATTTTAATTAGATGTGGGCTTTCAGTGTACATTTATTTTGGTCATAGTCACACTTTTTTTCTGGTTGTTTCCTTTTTTATGGTTGTAAATTTTTTTTAGAACTCTTCATAGAAAAATTCTGGGAGAAGCTATTTCAAGAATAAAAATCAGTTACAGTGTCCATTTACTTGGAGAAATAATGTTGTTTGAGCCAAGAATCTGAGAAGTGAGTGTGCTGGAGAACCTCCTCTTTCTACTCATTATGGACAGATCTGTGTCATATTTGTGTCCTGGACACACAGCTGATTTCAGATCCYGGTGTGTCACAGAACGAGTGGTGGCGGGGGTGAGTGACAAAATGCACTTCACTCATATGAAAGAAATAATAATAGGATTTATTAATATGGACAATGATTTCACGAGATTCTATGGCAAGGTCACTTATTATTCACTGCATAGAGGCTCAAGATAATACACAATTATCTTGGGATACCCTCCCGTTGGGTCATGAGGTTCAGATTGGACCCCCTTGCTTTCCAGGCTCCTTCTGAGAGGAGTCTGGGTGCGACTGGATCCAATCCTAGTCCCAGACCTGGTCAACRGTTTATGACTAAGGGTTCTTGCGCACAGTTACAAAGTAAAGTTAAAGAAAGAGAGCGCGCTAYGTTCACTTACCACAAATCTGTTGTGGAAAGGAGGGGGTCTCTCAACCTCGAGGAGTAACCTTGAGAGGCGTCCCTGCTCACGGGGAGATCCTGCTGTGCAGCCCGCTGCCATGCCAGGAGAGCTCAAGGGGCTCTCGGGCTGTCCGCATATTTATAGGATAAGATGACTGACTTATAGTCATTCTTTCATTTCAGAGGCCCACTGGCTAGTGTATTAGCCTTACCTCCCCTTTGGGATGCAGTCTTCAGGAATGTTATGTTGAGTCTTAAGTGGGAGAAGAAATCAGAATGGTGGCGCCTACCAGGATTAGATAAATCGCTGGTGGTTAGCAACTGAACAGAGATGCTGTACCATGTAAGGCACASGCCAGGTTGAGCTGGGAAAGGAGCATATCCATCATATGGTGCTACCCCTCCAGCCACTGTGGAAGACCCCACTTTCTGCCTCAGGCATATATGTGCCTGCCTGTTCTGAATTCGGTAAATATCTCAAGCGATACTCGAATGAAACTACTAAAAAGTACAAGTAGCTCTGATCACCTTTTGCAGATGATATTTGTGCAGGTGGCTTAGCAGCACCTCCAGATAGCTTCTCTTCATAAACTTGGCAAAAGAAGTGTGCCTTTAGGGAAGGACCTGATATATTTCAACATTAAATCTTGAAACTGGAAGCTTTATGTTTCTCTGTAATTGTGGAATTTAATACTGTCATTTATTTAGGTMTAGCAAAAGCTTCCTAAGATATTACTTCAAGCACAGATGATAGCCTTACTGTAACACATGTGCTAAATGTAGCTCTGTGTTCTTATGGAGTTCACCGCATTCAGTAGTATAGAGGTGCGGCATTTCATGTTCCATTTTCAGCACAGGACTTGCTTTTCCAGTTAAACGCTTCTTACCTGTTTGTGAAAACAGGAGTACAACACACATTTCTGGAAATGATAGAAATCTTTGAACAATATATTAAAACTGTTGCTGATGTGAGAAATAGTAACAGCAGTTTCTTATTCTGCCATACATAAAGTAGATGTTTGGTTTAGGACAGAATCTAGCAAAAGCATGCACTACTACAAACATAAGAACTAGGTAGAAAAGAACCCATGTTGAGAATGAGAAAGAAGCTTCTGTGATGTGTTCTATTGTTGAGGTATAAATGGAGTGGATAAAAATGACTCTTCTACATCATACAAAGAACTCCTTCAATGAGTAACTTTAAGTGTAAATTCCAGCATATTTTTCCTCAGTAAAACATAACACAAACATTTCTGTAACTTTTGTTAATAGCTATATTTATAATATCTTTAAACAGTAGAAAGAGATCACAGAATGTTACAAAGGAATATTTTTCAACTAATCTGAGTATTTTGAAATCTCAAATGCAAATTACATCCAGTGAATATAATCCATCCATCCCCTATTTAAAAAATGACCATTATCACAGGTGGGTGCTGAGCCGGGCACACACCCTCAGAATGGGCATCATGCTGATCTGCTGCAGCTCAGAGGTCAGGTGTAGCTTCTGCACTGTGAGGCTCCGAGGGCCCCAACCAGCTGCACTTGAGGCCTCTGTGAGCTCCATTTCAGCCTGYGTGGAGGTGACCTCTTCTTGGGAGCTCTGCAGTGGTGTGTTTGCAAGGGAGGTTGTTGGTATTTGCATCAGCTGCAGTAGCTGCTCCAACTATATGCTGCTTTTTGCTCTCCTTTGCTCCCTTGTCCTCTAGTTTTGTGAAGTAAATTACTTTAAGATGCTTTTTTTAAAAAAAAAAAAAAAAAAAAAAGTGGGGGGAGAAGGTAAATGCAGTGGTAAGAGGAAAGAGTGGACACTGTATGTAAGAGATGGAATGAGAGCAGGGCATTATTAAAAGTCACTTTGCAGGCTCTGTGTAGAGGGAATGATAGTTTTGAGAAAAAGAGAAAAGAACAATATATAAAATAATTCTTATATAAAATATGCAATATAAAAAATGTAAAAACTCAGCATTCATAAAGAAGTAGAAATTAAAAACTAATAAGAGTCTTCATTTCTTTGCTGCTTCTTCTTCACTTCTTTGCTGCTGAAGGTATGTTCTTGTTCTGCTATGTCTTTTTTTTTTTTTTTCCTGAAACTGATATTGATATTGGAAGTTTATGTGGAAAGATCGCCTTGGAAAGTGAGTGGCCTGTGTGTGAAGCATGAGTCTCTATATAATCACAATGACAACAAGGAAGATATTTAGACTGATGAAAAAAGAGGTGCTTTTGCAGCTGAATATGTTTTCATATGTTTTCAACCAATATAAGAAGGAAGGTGCCATCTATATTTGTGATCCCTTAAATAAGCATAAGGAGACCTGAAAAATAAAGAAGGAAACCGCAACTTTGTTCCTTGTTGCATGAAGGAGCTTGTCAGTAAGATATGTGTTATTCAGCCTGTGCCAGCCAGAAATGTGGAACAGAAAACACAGGAATAAAAACCCACTTCCCAGATTTCAGAGGCAAAAAAAATCTGTTTCTCATTTGAGAAATGCCAGATGATTATTTTACATGTATCTAAGTTGTGATACAAGGGTTTTAAAATCACCTGCTTACATGATGGATTTTTTTTTTTTTTTTTTAAACTACAGGTGTGAGAGAAACTAATATTTTATTCCTTTCAAATTAGGAAGCTTTTCTTCCAGATTGTAATAAGAACCAATTAGAGTTCCATAATGTCTTTTCTGGCAATGTTCTTCCAATGATGAACTGTTCTTGTCTACTTTGTAAGTATTAATGGTAAATATGTTTGGAGTCACTCTGAGTTTATATTATTTTGTTCACACAGTTTTTTTTTTTTTAAATCATTACTTACTTTATTACAGCAGCCTTTTTTAAAATCATTAATTCTTTAGCTATGGAGGACCTTTGTAAAGAAGATCCTTGTGTTCATAATGTTCTATAGACTAGAAAGACACGGGGCTGGGCTAGAAATAGTACTTTTTGATACTTTTAGAWGAACTGTAGTAAGACTCTGTTTTTTTCAAGGTGAGAAAGGGAGGAGGGGATGAGAAAAATGGAAACATCCGTGACTGCTAAAGCTGGATCCTCTGTGCTGTTCTAACTTCATCGTGGTACCTGTCTCTTACAGTGCCTGCCTAGTACTGCAAGTTACCACAGGATGGGCCTCTGCGTGGCAATGGTACATGCACCTCATGCRCTCCGGGACACCCTCAGCGTGTGGATAGCAGGAAAGCATAAGAATCAATTTCTTTTGTCATCTGCATGTTTTAGTTATTTACATTAAGGAATAGTTTCAGATGAAATATATAAATTATCTTTTCTTGCAGTAAGTGAAAAATCAAAGTATCATTTGGAAGACAGTTCAAGCAGCAGCTGATGATGCAAAACCTTTAGCTCACTCAAACATAGGCTTTATATTTTTGAGCCTAATCTAGGAGATCTAGTGATAAATGGAACTGTATATTCAATGAATAATCATTCAAGATGAAGAATACTGAACATAGTAGTTCCTTTTTTTTTTTTTTTTAATTTTGAAAGTCCATCTATTAAGTTTCTTGATTAGTTTTAAGTTTTTTACAGAGGAGCATAGTTGGATATTTCTAAGTTTCTTCACTATCAGTTATCACTCTACTATCACTTAGAGCTTCTCTGTAGTTTATCAAAGCAGATTTATAAAGGAGGCAAACTAATGACTGTCAGGAATTGCAGACCTTGTGTGAAGATGACCATTCTGTATAAAGTGTTATTGTGTAATAGCTGCATTATAAGGAATTCACTATAAAAAATGTGAATTTGCACAAGTGAATGTATATAAATGTATTAGTACTCTAGGATTAGCTGTAATCTGWTTTGGTCTGACAGTTCCTTCTTGTCACCATTCTGATAATTTTAGCTTGTAGATTGCTTGCAAATTACTTGGTAACTCACAAATTAGACCCACAAATATACTTAAAGAACTGTGGGTCACTGCAATGCTAATATCGCTTGRTTTATCAAATAAGAGGTGGAGTCAGGAAACTATACAAGGAAAAAATCACTCGTATGATTTATTCAAACAAGCTTTTATCATATACKTCATGATTAACTGTTTATAATTATAGCATTTCATGTAGCCTTAGACAGGAACTTTACTGAACTAAACCACATTCAACCATTCACCAATGTCATTTTTATGAAATGTCTCCAATCCTCCTTTCTCATTCAGGCTCTTATGGTGCGTGCCTTTAAGTTACTTCTAATAGTKTTGTATTAACTATACATGGTAGAATTGCCACGGGTGCATGCGGAAGATTGTCCCCTGAGCAAATGATGTAAAACACTCTGTAAAGGAAAACTTCTATTGGGCGGTAGGAAGATGGAACAAAAACATTTTTTTTTCATCTGTTATTGATTATTCCTTCTGTTTCACTTGATAAGAGCAATTCTTTGTGTGGACTGTCACCATCTTTAGTGTCCTGTTATAGGCAGAAAGAAAACCAAGATTTAATATCACATGTTGTTTTCTTTCTTGATTGTATATACTCTCAGCTTCATATTTTAAGGCATGTGTATGGCTACTTATGTATGAGTTATTCCACTTCTTATGTAACTTGTCCAAGAAATTGCACTCCGTGCAACTAGTCCAATAACCTAACGATTTATAGACGCTACTGGAATCTATACAGTTTCCTAGACAACTGATTTTTAGGACAAACCTTTTGGGGGGAACCTACCAACTAACTGGCTTTTTTTTTTTTTTTTTTTTTTTTTAAGAATATATTGAATGGATTTTGAACCTTGGAGTGGAGACATATTAATAGCTTCTGGGTTATCACATAAGAATGAAAAGGAAGGTTTAAAATAAACAGTCTGTTGACAGCTGTTGGAAATACAGCTTCTAAGTGAATGCTCATCAAACCRCTCCAAAACAACTTCTTTTTAATGTGCCTGGTCTTCAGATAGTTTAACAGCACTTCTTTGATCTTTCCTCCTTCCTTGCTACTCCTTCAAAAGCATACGAGGTTTTGTTAAACCTTTCCTTTGTCCTTCCACAGACTGCTTTCTGCTTCTCCCTCCCTGCATGGCAGCTGAAGGAACCCAGAATTCTTTCAGTTTTAACTGACCAGTTGTCCTTGTGCGTGTATGTGGTGTTGGCTTATTGAAGAGCACATAGCATTAGATTTAATGGTCTCAAAAATAAAACAACCTGAGACAAATAATGGGAGCTGCTTAAACAGCTTCTGTGGCAGCCCTACTTGTTATTTCTGATTACGACTATCAATGTGCTGAAACATTTCAATAAATAGCAAAATGTTTGTAAAACAGTAGAAGTTACAAATGCATGTAATGAGTAGTTTTTTTCAACCCTATATTCTTTAGTTTGATTAGCTCTTTGCGAACTTTATTGATTTGTTATGTACAATAAGACATTGATTTCCTAGATATTCATGTAAAATTAGCTTCCAAATTTCTTTCCAACAAATTTCTGTTGTTATCTTTCAAGTCAGATACTGACTTTCTTAATTAAAAAAAAAAAGTGGTGGAGGGGAGGTGGGGAGGAAGCCGAAGAACACAGCTCCGTGGAACCAACTTCTCTCCATTTGGTTTTCCTTGAAGAAATAATGATCATCTCAAAAGTAAGAGTTTAAGTTACTGCAATGCCTGTGTAGATAGGCATGATGAGGCATATTAAGTACTGTATATTTAGTTCTAAATTGCTCAAATGAAGCTTATTTTTTCAGTCATGATATTACCTCTTCATTCTCATTGGAAAAATAAACACATTGTCATAAAAAGGAGGGAAATATGTTACTATTACAAATATGCATTACCTGTGTTATATGTCATTAAATGTTACAAAATAACTTAATGGCATATATCAGGAAATTAGGACTTATTAGTAAGCTCGCTGATGAATGAGGTAGCCTTAAGTTAGAAAACTAGATCAACTCCTTAAATCTAAGTTTTGCCACTAACACCATGTAAAAGGAGGAAATCCTTACTTTCTGCTACAATAAAGGAGATGCTTCATGCTGTGATAAAGGATGATTATTTTAAAAATAAATGAATTGCTTGCTACCCTTGGTCTCAGTAGCAGGATCAGTTCCAACAGCCTAGATTATTTAACATAATTGAAGATATTGTGGGCTTCCTCTGGATATACCTACTTTTATCTCTTCCTTTGCCAATGCTCCATATTTTTGTTGGGTACTGAGCTATTCCTGGAAACCACAATGGGGTGGGGGTGGGGGGGAAGTGTGGTATGCATATGGTGAGGAAAGGAGGGAGTTTACTAGCCTGCTAGTAACTAGTTAACTTCTAGTTAACTTCTGCCCTTTACAACTTTCTTCTACTTATCCTTTTATTATAGTATCCTTTAATGACTTTGTAGTCAATAACAATTCTGTCATTTGGTATGCTGTAACAGAACTGTCACTTTTTCCCTTTCTATTGATGTGCTGTGGATCCACCATGCTGTCCAGCTTCTGTTGCTGTGGGCTATTACCACCACGTAGTCTGTTCCCTGTTGTCATGCAAGCTCACAGGTCTCGCGTGCAGAATCAGCATTTGCTTTCCCTCATGTGTTGCAAAATAGGTCCATACTTGCTATCCTACCAGTAGTGACTCATAAATATGTGATATGACAGAAGGCGCTAGGCGACCCATCTGCTGTCTGGATGGGTGCAGGTTCTTGGGTCTTGGTACCTGTTGGTGGCCACTCCAAGGATGGCAGTACAGTGTCTATCAGCAAGCAGGCTGCTTTGTTAGTAGATAACCGACTTCAAGGCCAACTTGTTCCATCAGCGGACCAAAAAYCAAGGCAGCTGTCTGGCTGCTGCRCRACCATGAAGCTGATTGGACAGTCCTAGTGTAATCCTTAGGAATTGTGTTTCACTTGCTTTTGGGCAAAAAGGTATTGTATCCGGGACCTTATAGACAAACTTACAAAGGATTGGATGGTACCCTCAGATGTGTCAACCAGGCACACCAGGATTGGCAGGGCGGATATGTAGCATACATGTGTGGCTCGCGTGATCTCTCTTGTAAATTATATAAGGATTTGTTGATTACGGAATAAATGCTACTGGACCATCCCACTGGTAGCCCCTGCTCCTTTTGTGCCACTGCCACGAGTACCCTCAGAAATGCTGATAACAGGTACAAAACTTCTTGTGGAAGGTTGTGTGAATTGTTGTAGCTGGTTCTTTCTAGGCTCCAGTAGGCTGGCAAGTCTTGCATGCAGTAAAGAACCTGTAATTTCCGTCTTTGTAATGCATGCCATCTTCTRTACTGAGGCTTGGAAAGGTGTTCTTTCTCAGCTTAAAAAGTAGGGACTTTTTTTGTTTTTAAGAAAAGCTGTCAATCCCTTTTATGTGGCGGTATTGCATCTGAGGCAATTTCTCATATATGCTAATACACTAAGCATGTGGGGTTTGCTTTGTATTTGGAGAGTATTTGTGGCCTCTCCTCTTGACAGATCTCTGGACTCCTTTGGTTCTCTCATTAGATGTTGAAACAGATGCTGACAAACCTATCTTTGTACCTACTTATCTTTTTTCCCCTTTTCATGATCCTCAGTTTGTTGTTAGGACTTTTGGTTTTTGATAGCTGATTAATATATATTACACACGTCATGAAAGCTTTTTTTTTAAGTATATACACACATATATGTAAAGCTCACTTGCTCTATTCAGTTAAGCATCTCTTCTATATTAGACAATTTCCACCTCTTCACACGGCACAACTTACATCAAAGAGAAACTGTGCTACAGAAAACTCAAATCTCTTTGAACTGCAGTTCAGGTAAATACCAGGAGATGCAAGATGGTGTTGCATATAGTATAAAGTGCATACTTAGGGAGGATTATATCACAAAGTCTYGCAACAGGTAAATATATACATTTTAATATAAAATAAATAAGTTGCATTCTTTCAGACAGCTTGCTCAGTTGTGTATAGACTTTTGCCTTTTCATCAACTCTTGATGTATGTTTTACTTCTAAAAATACTGTCAAATTGGAAAGAATAGACTCTCTGCTCTGGAAGTTCCACTGTTGTTGCAGAAACATGATAATTGCAGTTGAAGTAGATAAAACAGGATGAGCATGAAAGGAAAGAGTTTAATGATCTACCTGAGGTTTCACAGAGTTCAGCTGGATACTTGGATTTCATTTTGTGATATCCCATTTCCCAGGGCAGTGTCCATCTTGATGAGCTGTCATATAACATCAGAATTGTGTTCAAAGTGTCCGCAGAAGAAATGCGCAGTGTAAGGATTGCTATGAAATACTGTTCTAAAGAAGTTTCTAATAGTTTTTTAAGTACGGTAGAAGTTTACAGTAACCTTGAACTTGAGTGTTTGTATTTAAGACACTTTTACAACTTTGAATGTTTTATGCTTGGCTGAGAACCACTGAGGAGCATCATCAGTTCTCTCAACAATGGTTTGTTTCTGCATTCCTTTGTAAACTTAATTATCCTAAAACTGTACTTCTCACTTGCAAAAATGTGCATATGATATACTGTATTTGCTATTTTTCAGGTCATGTTTGCTCAGCTATCTATTCTATAACACAATTTTGTCTGCTGTCCAAAAAATTTAATTTCCGTAATTCCAGGTTGAATTTGGCATGATGTGTATATTTACAGCTACAGTGCCTCAAAAAAACATGTCTTATTTGACAGATGCATGACAGAAAGGTCAGGAAAATAAGCAGATGGTCAGGAGAATCAAGAAGGCCTTGCCTGAAAGCAACATGGGGCCCAGCTTTTAGAGTTTATTAGAATATTGAGTGTCCCTTTGAACCCCTGTCCAGAAACCTAGCGGTCATTTCTGAAGAATGTCCCCTATCTCCAGGGGAAATCCCCTATCTCCAGACTGGGGAAAATCCCCTATCTCCAGACTGAGGATAGTGGGGTAAGCAATGAGATAAAGATGTGAGCTAGCAGAACTAGAAAAGGTAAAAGGTGAGATGCAGAAACAAAGGCATAAAATATCAATTTGGAAATACAGAATAAAGTCAAAAAAAAAAAAAAAAAAAGCTGTTTCCTGTTAAATGCCCTCACAAGCCATGTCCTGTGCTAGTTATTTTCACCTACTTTTAGTGGATTTCTCATAATGTAGCTAATAGCTCTGGACAGTTAGCATTGGTTCCTTGCTCTTTCTGACTCTGATTTGGTTTCTCACAATTTCTGCTATTTGTTCTACAGGAGTTAGTCAAAATAACGTATTTCTGATGTCATTTTATTCTTAGAAAACAGATGCAGTTCGGTTCCCCATGCCAACATGACTCTCAGGACTGTATGTCCCTCAGCTTTACTTAGAGATCCCGAAAATACAGGACTCACTYATGAATTAGGCTTGCTCTGACCTGCTCGACGTGTCGTGCTCCAGTCAACGCCAAGTGATCTCTCGGTTTCTCAGCTGTGCATGGAGTGTATCCACCATTTAGAGCTTCTCCCCACCTTGCAGTAGCAAGCACCATCCACCACAAGATTTGCAATAGGCAACAGTACTTTACAGAGSACATAGACTGGAGAAAAGGTTCTGCCTCTGTTTTGCTCTAGACAGTTCCTGCTGTATTAAGGGTAACCCTGTGCTTTACCTGTGACATACATTTTGAAGCACTCATCTTTTACACTGTATCCCCAAATATATTCTGCTGTGGGAATTAATAAAAACTTGCATAAAGTTACAGGAGGGATGGGCGTGTGGAACAGAGCTGAGGAGGACACATGGAATTTGATGTGCTTGTTACACAGCACTGCTGCCCATTTCTTTAAGTTAAGAATTTTCAGAACCATTTTTTTTCTAACTTTATTCAGACAATTGGAACTACTAATGCCTTTATACACACTGTCAGAGGAGAAAAATGCATGAAAATCATTCCCGCTCTCTTTTCTGTGGATACCTAGGGATGCTGAAGAAAAGGGCCTGTAAGCTGTAATCTCGTTTTGTGTTCCGAACTGTTTCTTCCCTTCAGTGAGGGGAAACTGTCTCTAGTTCTCTTGTAATGATTTTGGTAGACTTCAAATTCTCACCCTGGAATTCTGAAATAACTCAGGAGAAGGAGTAGCTTTGCAGTACTGAAAGTTGAGATGCACCTTGTGGTCACAGGTTGGGATTTTCCAGCTGGCAGGGAGAACTTTCAGCCAGTCAACAACATGTGGCACGTAAGTAGGAGTGGATTTTTGATGTGTCATGTTATGATGCTTCCTGTTTGTACGTGCTTGTGTTCCCCTTGAAAATTATCACCCGGTGGAGGAGAGGGGTAGACATTTTGCTGCTCTGTAGCAAAAGCAATAGAAATCCAAATAATCATGTACTGCTTCATCTCGTTGCTTTGGTGGAAGCTTTTATGTATTACCAAGTGGAGAAAACATCCCACGGCTTCCTGCATGAGGTGGATATTGTCATTACCAGCCAGGATTAAGTATTTTGATTCTACCTGTTTTTAGCTAAGGGGAGAAAAACAAACACACACAAAAAAAGGAATAAAAAAATAAAAAAAAAGAAAATTGTGCCTTTATCTTGAGTTATATCAAAGTCTGTATCAAGCCTACTATGTGTGCTTTTTTATTAAAAAAAAAAGGGGGGGGCAGGCAGAACAGGAAATTAAGTTACTCAATATGATACCACCTAATTTCCCTCCCTTTCCTATCCCCACTAGTTTGGCAGAAGTTAATTTTTTTTCTTGGTTCCTTTGCTTATATACTACTTCACCGCTTTTTCTGTTTGCCTGTAMTACAGTTTTCAGAATGGATCCCATTCGCTTTCCAGCTATGCATCTGGTAACTGTAGGAATTAATTATAGCATTTCAAATGATTTCCTCTGTGTGCGGTGAGTGAGTGTGTGTGTGTCTGTGTGTGTGTTTCCCACCACCCCTTCCTCTTCCCTCCCCTCCTCCCACCAAAAAAATTGGAAAAGCTAGACCCGGAAGCCGAATAACTTTTGCTATTTGCTTTTCAATCATCAAGTAGCAACAAAGTTGAATGTTGCTGATTGAATTTTTCACTTCTGCATTATAAGAAAGAAGTTTTGTTTTGACATCAGTCTGCAAGATCTTTTGCTGCTTTTAGGTTGACCTCTTAATGTTGCACTGTTTGGTCCCAAGAGTGTTTCTCGAGGGTGACCAAAAATTGAAAAAAATCCCAGTTTTTCCCTGCAATGTCAGATCACCAGGTCAAGATTATTTTCTTCCCTAACCTCAAAATATTTCTTTTGTAAAAATCTTCAGATGAACATGTCTAAAGCATATTTTAAGTGTGTTTTTTTCCTCCTCAAATTTGCTGAAAGGTTCAGTCTGCTCATGTAAAATATTCCATTTTCTGCTGTCTATGTAACTATAGCTGAAATGGAAAGGGAGGTGCAGTTATCCCAGGCAATGTGGCTAACAGAATTTTGTTGCTGCTCTTTTGTGGCAAAGCAGACGGTATCCCCRGTGAAAGTGGAGCCCTTTTGAGCCCTGATGCATTTGCTCTTGATTACAGCAATCTTTGGAAAGACATAACCCTATTTCAAATATGAGAGAGACTATTAATAATCTGATGCATCTGCCAAGTTATTTTCATTTAACAAAGTCATTAAGTTAATCCATTCTTCCAGAAAGCCCAGTAAGATTGTATTTTGTCTATCTGTACAACTAAACATCCCTTGGAGAGACTACGGAGTATATGCCTGAATACCAGCCAAACTGGGTACTTGGGGTACTAGGGACTTCCTGAATATTGGACACTTTCAAATGTTCCAGATGGGTCACTAAGGAACACTAATTGCTTCTGGTTAGCTTTATTAGAAGTATCTGAAGCTTTTGTACCTCAGGATGATAGAAGCATCTCTGCACTATGAAAACACCTGACTTCCTTACCTTGCTTTCTCCCAGTGCTTCTTTCAACGGTTGTTTCCAAATCAAGCTYTCCTATCCCCTGGAGTTTGTTTCTTGTTACAGCAATATTAGGACCCATCTGAGTTTGCAACTTGAATAACTGTCTGTGAACCCTCTGGCCCTTTTCCATTTCTAGTCATTGTCCTTCGTATACTTGACAGTGACAGTTTGGGTTGGTTGGAGGAAAAAGCTTTCACCTTTTCAGCTTGATAATAAGAATTTTTTTGCCAGTCTGCTGAAGTTCATCTTCGGTTTCATTGTTTGCCCAACAATGTTTGTGGTGGCTGATGATGTCTGCTGCTGCTTCCATCTACTGGTGACCTGAATACTGAATTGGTGTAGGACAAAGCTATAGAAAAGACAKCTATAAATGTTGTCATTTGTTGGACTCTGTTCCAATGTGTGTGTTCCTTCCAACCAAAGTGGTCTTGAGAAGCTAACCAAGACAAAAGTAGTCTGACAGGCAAAGCTTCAAGTATTTTTATCAGTTTAGGCAGTGAGTCTCTATTGTGGTTTTCATTCCATGGTTCCTTTGTAACGTCTGTGGTTGACTTATGATGAATGCTAGTGGCTCCTTGTCGTCATCGTAGCTTGAGCAGCTGCTTAAAAATGCTTTCTGTTTCTACCAGTCTGACTGATACTCAGGGTTAAGGTCTATAGTTATTTACCTTCCTCATAATGCTTGGTGTTTGAAACATTGACTTTGCATACTAGTTACCTACTTAGAAACTTCCTGTCAGAATCAAATATCTGATGTTCTTGATTTTCGGTTTCTAGCTTTTAATAGGAAAAAAATGCAAGAAATATTTACCCAAGTTCTGTTTTTCAGATAAGCATTTCTTTCCCCTCCACCCTACTTAATTTTGGCTTTGGACTGGTAAGCAATTGCACCAAGGTGTTGTAGAGGACGGCATTAAAACACTTTATTTTGTCTGAAAGCATCATCTTCTAAATGCTGAAATCATGTTTCTTCCTGTCATGAGAAGACAGACCAGTGAACTGGGGAGCCTTTGGTAAATGCTTAAAAGTGAGCAGGCTTAATCGCTGTATAGCAATTCAGTAGAGAATATACTTGTCACCTTTATTCTTCCATTATTTATAAGTGTAAAGCTTCACAAATAATGAGATCCTTAAATATTAAATAAATCCTTAAGTATTTATTAGAAGTCCAAGTATTTAATAAAAKATATATTTGCTGAAAAACAGAATATTTGAGTGTATTTTAAACTTGAATTACTATTTTTGCTACTTTAATGTACATGAGACTGGTATGAGGATTATGTTGGTTTAGGTAATTCTAGGTAATCTAGGTATTTTTAGTGTCAATGTAAGCAGGTAATTTTTGGAGTGTATTTTTCAAATTTTTTAAATATTTTAGAGCAAAATTCAAATCAAAATGCCTGTTAACCAGAAGATATATTGAATGCAACCTGTGAAGTTATGCATTCATTACTGCAGAAAAATCTCCAAGAAAAAAAGGCTTTTTGCTCTTCCTGCATAATAATGGCTATAAAGAGGCAAAGGCAGAACTGCAGCTTTGAAAAGTTATTTTTAAGACGCTGTTTTTTAGCAATATGTCTACCATAGAGTTTTCTGCTTCAAAAATAAAACTACACCCTTCTGCACAGTCCAAATCTAGGGGTGTCTCTAGTATGAATAAAATGGCATTGATTAACCATTTTTAATGGAAAGTACCAATTCTGAATGTAGTGCTGCTGGCACACTTTTAGATTGAAAGCGATGTGTTCTGACACTTGTGGTGTAGCTGCACAGCAGAGATATTTGAGAGCTTCAGCAGCAATTGATTTTAGATTTTCTTTAAGCTTAAAAAATACCTGGAATTTTAAGTAAGGTAAGTTGGTCTCTTGTTTTTATAAACACAGAAAAATAAAAGTGCATTAAAAATGCCAAGTGTTTTGCAACTTAACTTCTTATCAGTTTCTTGACTGGAACATTTCAATGAATCAAATGAACATTTCAATGAATTTTTCCTTCCTTTCCTTAGTTTTTCCTTCCTTTCCTTCTTTCTTTTCCTTTCTTTTCTCTTGCTTATTAATTATGAATGAGTGATGGATATAATTTTTATTTCTTTTTGAAAATGTTTGTATGTTTCTTTAAAGTTCTCTCATGAGGAGAACCATTTATCAAGTAAAGCAACTTTAAAACTCCCAAACCAGGAGGTTCTCTCTGAGAATTGTAATGTTTCAACCTCCATGATCTGTTTTACCATGTTATAATGGAGTACACTTTTTCTACTTGTCTTTTGCCCTGTCCATTTACCTCTGTAAAATCATAGGTCTTGCTGTGTGCTTATATGCAGGTTTCTAGTTAAGCTGGAGTAGTTTTGTGCTACTGTAATGTAAAAACCAGCTCAGTTATTTGCAATTCTGAGGGTGTCAGTTGAGGTGTGTGCTGTTATCTCTGCTCTTGATTGAATGAAAGCTAACTAACACAGCATGAAAATTGGTTGAATCTGTAATTTCAGATTCACCTTCCTYGTTCAAACTTAAATTTTAAATGGCTATTCACAGCAGAGTTTAAAGCACTCATAGCTGCAAAAAAATGGAACATTCATCTCCCATAAATACGATCAAAGTGAAATTAGCTTTCATACTGTAACAATGACTTATAGCAGGTTATTTGCCACTGCTGATCTAGCTCCTTTTTTATATATACACACACACACACACATATATATATATGCTTTATTCTTCTCAGCTTTGCTGAATGAACAGAAGAGTGAAAAGAAGAGATTCTGTTTTGGCCTTCACAACATCAATAAAACCTAGGGGTGGAATTCAGTTCTGAGAATTATGAAAGAAAACCACCAGTTTAATATTAAGGCCTCTGGCAGTCATTTGGAAGGCTGAATGCAAGCTCTCAAAGAGGCAGAATGTTGCCAATGGTTACCTGTTAGTTTTCTTATTGCTGTTTTTTAGTATCCCGCCGATGCAGTTGTCCCCCACTGTGGGAATGTGCTGCTAGGACTGAGCTGCCGGAATGGCTGCAGCCTCCATGAGCTCCGTGCTCACCTTGGCCCAGCCTGCAGTCCCCTCTGACCTGGCTCTGTGCAGAGAAATAAGCTTGTGGAAAACAAACCCTGGTTTGAAGAGAAGTGTCTGGTATTCTGCTGCTGTAGTTCCGTGACCTGGCTTGCTGCTGGCTCGCGAGAATGGCAAAGCTTGAGCACAGAACAACAAAATTGYGCAGCTGGTTCAAGAGAAAGAGGTGGGACCTTTCTCCTCAGTAGCAATTAGTTGATGAGTTGGCCTAACTAAAACACACAGATTTAGCCTTTCCTATTTCTTCATAGCTTAATGACTCTTTCTCCTTACTACCTCATTTGACTGCCYGTTAGGCTTGGAAACAAGCTGGAGAGAAATTATGAGTTAAAGATGTCTGATGACTGTTTTCTTCTGCTCATTACGTCTCTTCTGCACCTTTTCTAGCCCTGAAGGCCTGCGTGGGCTTGGTGCTGCACGTGTGATGTTGCCTCACTCCACTTGCAAGGCAGGGCAGATAATACCAACAATGCCGTGCCATTTCATCCACTAAGGGCTCAGATTAATGCAGAAGGTGCAGGTTTTACATAGTGCGCAGGARAGGCTGTTTGCACTGAGTCAGCCTGGGGGACTTGGGTCAGCTTTGGTGAAATTACATTGTCAGCCCTGCCTGATACAGCTCTTCTCTACTCGAAACCACTTCYCTGGACCAGCTCTGTGCACGTTTCCCAGAATAAATGAAGGGCTGCTTTGTACAGATGTAAGTGATGACCTAGCCTGAATTTGAGCCTGTATTGAGCTGCTACTGAGGACTAATGAGCATCATAAGCAATCTAATGACCTTACTGGAGGCTATTTCTATCTTATTTTTGTCAATGCTTGGGTAGAAAGATGCTCATAGGAAGAACTCTTCAGTGTCTGACTCTGTTCACATCAAGTGCTGTGCAGCCTCGTGTCTTGCACAGCATTTGGAGGTAGGGTTTGTTGGAGGAGGAAAAATCTTGAACTTATACCTTGGACTGCCCTATAACAGAAGATGTGACCTGCGAGTGCATGGCTTACCTAACTTGGGAAACCTTAACCTTTTGTTAATGTGCCTTTGCTGATGTTTTCCAAAATTGAAAAAGGAGTGCCCCCTCTTCCCCCCCCAACCCACTGAAACTCACATAAGTAAAACTGCTGCTTTCCCATACCTGAGGGCAGAGCCTTCAATCCATTGCAAAAAAATGCTGCTTCTGGAGTTAACAAATTAGCTGTGAATGGTGGTTTTCTGTGTTAGCCAGCACTCAGAATGAGCAGAGACCTGCATTTCCTTGCTGGTTTTGTAGCTACTGCTAACAGCCAAGGAATCTTAGCTCAAGGACTCTGCACTCTGTCAAGGCTCCTGGGGTGTACTGATGGTGAGACTTGAGCTTTTTACAAGTGTCTCTCTGATGACACATGTGTGACTCTGTGTGTGCAGGGGGGCTGGGCTAGATGGTCTCTAAAGGTCCCTTCCAACCTTAACGATTCTATGCTTCCCTTTAGTCCTCATACCAGGTTTTACTACTCTCTGTTCATAGAGGTTTTCAAACCCGTTTGCTTGAACTCTCAAGCCTGTCTCCGAAAACATAAGCAACAATAGCATAAATCAGAGAAACTCACTGCAATAGTTAACACTGCTGAAAAGTCCTGTGAAATTGCACTATCAGCAAGTTTCCTCAAACTCTGGCTTTTTTCAAATTCCATTTTAACTAAATAGAATTTGCTGTGTGCTCTGAAGGTCAGCAGGTATCATCTGTTTTGGACAAAAACTAGAAAATAAATATTGAGTTTTCTTCCTTGGATTAGCTCTTTTTTTTTCTTTTTTTTTTCTTATTTATTGTTAATATATTTTTTATCTTAGGTACAGTTCACTTTGTTCTTTATCCTGTGACTTCACTGTCCAGTGAATACAGTAGTGGACTGCCGAAAAACTAAAAGAAATATTTAAGCAATTAATGATGCACCTGATGTGTGTACTTGATGACTCTTTCACAAGGTTATTTTCTTGAAATATATATATATTACAACGTTCCAGTCTGTCTATTATAGCAAAATAATAAATGACAAGAAAACAGCAGGTTTTTTTTTTTTTTTTTTTTTTTTTGTGAAATAAAAGCTAAATCTTATTGATTTCAGACATGTTTGAGCTCTTGGTTAGAACATTACTAGCTGCTATTGTCTCGTCTTTGTACACCATGACTGCATTAAAAACAAACCTTCTTCCTCCTACCACATGTAGGAAACTGTTTTTTGACATCACAATTGCATTTCATGCAAACATTGTGTGTCTCCATGAACAGCTGGGTTTTGATATTAAGGGGTATGATATATGCTCATCATCAATTATTAATCTGTCAGTGCTCCTCGAAGTACTGCTATTACTTAAATTAAGAATCGGAAGACTAATAGAATTATTTTTTCTCAGTTACTGTGAAATTTAAGAACATCAAATAGAAGATTTGGAGTTAAAAACATTATTGTATTATAGATAACAAATCCGTATTTCTTTTCCTGGAACTTGTTTGCCTGCATGTAGTGGTGTTTCCTAGGTGATGAGAATCAAGAGAGCTACTGATACTGTAAAACTTGCAGAATAACACGGGAAAATCTCCAAAGAGATTGTTAATACTATGTCTGAAGTAAAGCATTGTAATGGCACAATTAAATGATTTTTGGTTTTGACCTGTAAGTTGGACTTTAACTCCTAGAGTTTGTATCAGTAAGATGACAGTGTTAATATTGAAAAGAACTTGTTAGGCCTTCAAAAAGATGTGTAACATGAATAGACTTTAAGAATATATAAAATTGTTTTTGTTTTTGGAAAAATGTATTTTGTTAGGGCATGGAAATGTGTGCCGTATACTTCTAGTGTGCATAATCTAGTATAATTAATCTTTCTGGCCTCACTAAGTTTGATCTCTAGTACTGGGCTCTTGCAGGACGTCTTGTAGTCTCTTTGTGTACTCGAAGTCTTTGGGAGACCCTGGGAAATATAAATCTGGATTATAATCAATTTGGAAGCGCAGTTTGCCTGCCTGCGCTCACAACATTCACTCTAGCAATAATACAGATACACTTCTAAAATAACGTAGGTGGCTGTTTACAAGTCTGCAAGCAACCTTCAGGGAATGGAGTTGGTGACAGGTGCCCTAGAAATAACTAAGCAGAAAAAGAGAGCGGGTTTGTTGCTATGGAAGCCATTCTGGTGCACAGTGTATCATCCAATTTGGGTGAGCTCTGGAGCCAATCAAACAGCTTTTGTGTGTGTTTGCTTTCTCCTTCCTCCTTCAGATGAAATTTGCCTTTGGGGGCAAATCCTGTGAAACAGAGCACAGCCTAAACTGAGACCTCCAGAAGCCAAAATGAAGCAATCCAGGTTTTGCTGTAACTGCTCAGTTGACTTCCCAAGTGGGGCTAGGATTTGCATGCACATTGTATATTCTGAGCAGCAAATTGCATTTTGTGCCAAGGAGAGAAGTCTTGTACTTCTCAGGGGAGGGTGTAATTTGTGTGTACCTGTGTCTCAGGTATAAATGAATGGTTTCTTCCTTCTGTCTTCTGTCTAGTTTTTTTTTTTTTCAGACTGTAACTGCTGCTATGCTAAAAAATATTTTGCATTTTTTCACTGTTTTTGCGTTTTTTTTCCACTGTTCGTCTGCATCTAGCATGAGGGGCTCCACACTTAAAACTTACTGCAACACAAACAGCAGCATCTGGATTGAAGAACGTTACCTCTCCTCAAGCAGGTCATCTTCCTGTGCCCCAAGGTTAATGTGAGAAGGCAAAGAAGTTTCCTGCTCCAAGAAGAGATGTGCTCTTGCATGTGCTCCTGCTTTCCCGAGGCCATGCATCTGCTGGGCTCTGCCCTGCTGGGGGCTGGGGAACAGGAAGGCCTGATCCCCACTGGGAGCAAGGGGAGAGAACTACCTTACTGAGTTGTTAAGCAGTTATGCTTTTCATATATTTTTGAGTTGTGTAATCTTTACTGTTGTGTTGTCTTTTTTTATTCTTTTTCCTTTGTGCCTATTTAAAGTAGAGGGTGATACATTTTCATAACAGCGCCTAACTTCTCGCAGGGCTGAGTACCYGCTGCTCCTTCTGAGCAGAGAATATTTGGAGCCTTCCAGTGGGGCCGACACCAGGTGCTGTGGGAATTGGGCTGCAGGGCCAGCTCTGAAGGAGCTCCAGCAGTTYGGTTTGGAGTATTTGGAAGGATATTTACAGTAGCAAAGTGATTACCTGTGCCATGTATGAGATATTGTTGTGGTGCATGTTGAGTGGACCTTGTAATTAGTTCCCTAAGGAATAAGATARAAAACATAATTCCTTTCAGCCCTTTCCAGTAAAATGTGGCCCTGCTAATTAATCAATTTTAAGAATACCAGGTACAGTCACATAAAATTAGCCATTAATGCTGGGACAAAGGTTGACAACTTTTGCAAAGAATATAAATGAAGGGGRGAACACTGATGATTAATCATGCCCCTACTAAAAGGGATGATTATTTTTTAAACCCCTCCTCCCTGTTATATATGACCACAAGATTGTTAATGGCTTAAACCTCTTGCTACCTGCTATTAAGTAGTTTGACATTACAAATGTTGCCTTAAAGGAGTGCTTAACACTGGGTTGGACTTCTCAATGTAGTTAGCAAAGTAGTAAATCTTCCAGTGTAAGATGATGCTGTGTGAGCCTGTGACATGTGAAACAAGAAATGCAYTTTTTTTTGTTGTTGATTTAGAGTAGATGTCCAAGGGCACAGGATGGTGGCGTTCTGTGTTTAGGGTTATTCCAGACAAAGTCAGCTGCAAGGGGAGCACGCTTGCATTTTACTTGCTGAAGATGGGTGAATTACAATATTATCTTGCTCATACTTGCACTGCCTTGCTGAACTGTGTTGCAGTTTAAGTAGAGGGGAAGGGAAGGATTGAACTTGCACCTTTTTTTTTTTTTTTTTTTAAATGAGCCAGAAGAGAGAACCAGATTCTGAAGTTATAACTCATTAATAAACATTTCTGAATTATGGCAGATGTCTAACTGAAGGAAGGCAAAGGAAATAAAGGAAATGAGGAAATGGCAAAAGAAATATGCGGGCTAGCATCATCTGTGTTCCATGCCCCTCTCGTTTAGTATTGGCCAACAGTCTCTGAAGCAAGACACTTTCCATACAGGGGTGATGATGCTAATGAACATAGCATAAAACAGGGTGCTTATTAAATAATTTTTATCCAGTGTGTTTGATTAGAGATTGTACTGAGGAGTTTGTGCTGGGTATCTATGCTTATAATGTATCTTTATCCGATTTTGGACAGTTCTCATGTAAAGCCTCCATGCAGCACTGTTTACTAACAAAGTACTAATTTAAGATCTAAGTCAAAGATTGGCTCTCAGCTATGATTAAGTACAAAATTTTACTACAGATTGCTAGAGGCATTGAACAGATGATGCCTCTTACGTTAGCTAAGGAGCTCCTTCTTTTGGGTCAGCAGCAAGTCAAATTCTGCTCTGACGTCAGGCCTGCTTGGGCACAAAGCTGCTTCTGGGTGGAATGAAAAGCTCYGACGTTCTGGAGTGTGGGTGCAGATGATCCTTTTTCCTGCAGGACACTGTCTTTTTGGTGGGTGTCACTTCCTGGTTCGGGTGGCATTGAGAGGTGCCAGGAAAGGTTAATACCAGTATCCATTTTTGTCAGCAAGATTTTTCTTTCATTTCTTTCATTTGAGATTCCTCCCTGAGATACATAGTTCTTTGATTTGTATTTTGGGATTTAGACATCAAGGATTAGCTGTAGTAAGAGCTGAGGAGCACTAATGTGGGCAAGCATTAAGAGAACTATGAATTTCCCTTTTAATATCCCTTTCCACAAGATGTCTAGATGCAGTGAATGTCTGATAGATTCTTCCAGCGAGCACACGAACAGGTGAGCATTGGGCATATAGATGGTGGAGGGAAAAGAGTGYACCAAACTGATGCCCGTAGTCACCAAAATGCCTTGCTACAACCCTAGGTAGCTGGAAGACAAAAATGATTGCATATTCCACATTAAGGCTAGAGTAGAAAGAAAAACATGGGTGCTGGCAACCTCTCTATAGGCTTGCTCCACCATGAATGTGTCTTGTAGACACACAGTGTCAGATCAGGAAGAAACTGCCCCAAAAATCAGGATAGCAAATTGTCTGACTGAAATCAGAAGAAATCCTGATATGCTCAAGAGCTCCTCTGTGTGTGGATTCATAGTTCTCTGCCTTCTGATCACCCTGATAACCCTAGTGCTGTAAAAGCATTTCAGATTCTGGGACTGTCCCAAAGCTGGCACCGGGCAGGACTAGGTGGGGAGAGGCAGTAATAACTGGGTGCTGACGATGGGAGCTGGATTCCAGGGCACGTCTGCTTTCAGCCCGGAGGTGGTAGTTCTGAGGTGCAGCCTCGTGCCCTGTCTTGCAGGATTGGGCTGTCCAAGCCAGCTTTACAGAGTGCAGCTCCGTGGTGTTGGCCAGACTGCTGTGAGCAGCTGTGTTGGAGGCCTCCCCACCTCGCTTGCGAGCTTCTTTTACACTCGGGCCCTTGGTGTTGCCCGAGCTGCATTGCAGATGTTCCAGTGTCTGATGACGAACCCTGCTGATTCAGATCTTGCCTTGCCTTTTTCCTTTTGGCTTGATCCCACACCTAGCCCATCCGTAGGGATTTGTCTGGCAGCCCTTGGACCATGCCTGGCGCTAGTTGTTCTTGTGATTGCTCTGCTGTCCTTGCTGGAGTGTGGGGCAGTCGTGCCCCTCGTTGGTGAGGACACTGCCCGTACCCACCTCCTGGCTAACACCCGGCCCAGTTAGGCGATGCAGATTAATAAATAGTTCATTTGCATTTGTAGTTTGGAGACGTGTCGCTCTTCATTTTTCTGGGATGAGGAGTATGATGTTTGTTTCATATCCCAAAGCTTTTGGAACACATTTGTGTGTATTATCTTCCCTGGCAACCATCTATAAGCACCTCAAGGCCCAGTTTTTATCCTACTTTGCTATATAAGAATGCTTTGCTTTTTCAAAATCTAAAGAAAATGTATCTCTTATGATTTTTGAAAACAATGACAGCCATCCAGAGAAGCTCGGAGAGGTTTGGAATTTACAGACATTYCTATGGAGGTAGGTTAGAGTCATTAGGAATATTGTACAATGTGGCCCTGTAGCACTCCGAGACGCTTTAAAACATATACCTGCATATCAGTCTTGCACATTATTGTTCCCTGTATAATGCATATTTCAAACTTCAGCTTTTCAAAAACTTGATTGTTTTTGCTTTCTGCTGGGCACACAGGCCTCTACTCCATTTCTCATTAGTCCAGGAGAGAGTTCCTAATGTAAGTAGCTCTAAGTAGTAAGTGAGTATGAAGAGGAGTAAGGACCTGGTTCCCCCAAATGTCACTGGATGTTAATAGCCCCAGTGCTGTGAGTGTTTCAAAGTTCATTCATATTCATTATCAGCAGCTCTCTTCTGTTTGCAGGACTCTATATGCTGCAGAAGAAATGTGGTATTTTTATATAGAATGGAATCACTATAGTTACTGAAGATTAAAAGCAAATCTCGAATTAGAATTGTTTGTCATTTTATTCTCTCCAGTAAAATGTGTGTGCATTTTTCCTATGCAAATTTAATTTGGTAGTGCTTGTCAGTTAAATGAAGAAAATAATTCTGACAGTAAAGTGAGAATTTTCTCTTTCATGCCAGCATTTGATATGAAAAGTAGAAAATATATTTCTGATTTTTAAGCTGTAAATAAAGTGTGTGTATGCACACCTTTTTAAATGCCCAAGAACTCGTTGCAAAGAGCTGCTTCTGAGGGGCTGAGGGAAAGCTTAGCTTGAGCAGACTTGCTCGAATGAGCCAAATTCAGCAGAGGGAGCAGATGCTGTGAGACAAAAGGTGATGAAGTAGGAATGGGCCCAGCCAGACAGGTGAGCAAGGCTGAGGAGCAGCAGTGAGACATTTAATTTGGACAAAGCCCTGGACACACGTGTCCTGACTGTGAAGGGTGAGTGCCTTTTGAGGTGGAAGGGGCTTACAGATTCTGACATGCCATCCTGAAGCACAAATAATGCAAGCTCCTCTTGATAGCCCCGTGTCTGCCTCATCTGAGTCTTTTTCCACTTGATGAAGAACATTAGTCTCCTATGCAGTGTGGCGTGGCTCCAGTTATTCACTCAGAAGCACAGGCGCTGTCTGCTTCTGTAAAATCATTTTCACATGAAGCAGTACTCGGCTCGTGGTTGCTGTTCAGTCATCCCTCTCATGTTTCCTCTTGTCTCAAATATGTGTCGACAACAAGGAAACAAAGGGGGAGCAAGGGAAAAGCAGGAAAAAGGACAAATCTGGTATAATGAGATACAAAAACCTTTTAGGAAGGAATTTGGTTTAAGATAGAAGGATAGAGAAAGTTGTAACTCCTGCTGAAACCCTATTAAAGGGTTGTGACCAGCTTGTCTGTGCTTCAGTGCAGAAGCTGCAAGGCAGGTGATAGCTATTAAAGCAGTTGATTTGGTCATTTAGACTTGAGCTGTTCTTAGTGGCGCATCTTTGTTAAATCGAACTCATACATGGCAGATCTCTTCACTCGTATGTGCTGACTTGCTGACCCAAAGAGGCGTTGGTTGGGTGTATCGCTCCTCCTGGTGCACCCAAGGCTGCAGCTGCAGAAGGAGAAGCCCAGGTGATTATTAAAGCAGTATGAGCTTGCAGGGTTGTTAGAAAAGGCAAAAAAAAAATGTGTCCAGATTTGAGATTGTAGATGCAAGGTCTTTTAAATATCAAAGGTGTCTTGTATGTAGAATCTGGCTTCAGGTAAACCACTGGCGGGAGACATGTATGGGATCTGATTTTTGCTGCTGATTGCTGCTGATTGTTGCAATGTTGCTGCTTAAACATCAGTCAAAAAAAAAAAAAAAAAAGAAAAGATCTGTTGGACTGCTTAGAAGACAAGTTGCTTTCTTGACAGCCCCCTTAGATTCTGTGAGATATAAGGAATCCAAGCTTTGGGTAATTTGGTATATTAAAGGATGGTTTGTTGTCTGAATTTCTGATGGCAGCTCCTCATCTCTGTGTTAAACTGAGCTCACCTGAGCTCACCTTACCAAGCAGCCGCTGAGCGAGCGCAGCATGATGGCCACCCTGGCGGGTGGTGAGCACAAGGCAGCACCTGTCCCGGCTTAGGGGCTGGATTCGTGGAGCAGAGTTAGTGCCTCGGGGTCCCTGGGGGGTGGGTGGGATGCTGCAACTCCTATTAATGTCTCGGCATCCTTCCCATTCTCCTGCAGCAACTTGGCCTTGAATTTTGCATTTTTTTTGTCATGCAACATTGTTTCCAAAAGCTTCTAATTAGGGGGGATCTAATTTTTTAAGCTTAATTAGAACAAATGAAAAAAATCAATATATACTGCAAGAGATTTTTCTTTTTCTAGTAAGCATGTCTTAAGTATTTCAAGGATTATTTTAGTTTTCTGAGTAACCAYGTAAGGGCCTGTTTGCTGCACTCTATTTACATATGCAGAGAAAATTCATTATGTATGCTATACAAAATTTAAAGCCTTCTTATTGTGGTAAGGTGGCTTACATGGGGTTTTTGTTTTCTACTTAGAAATGAAGATACATATGCAAAGTATTTTTCCCAATGACATTTTTTTAATGAGGTATATATATGGTGCTGGTGAAACGAACACTGCAGTGTTGTATTTGTTTTTATTCTTCCCTTCCATTTAGCCAAGCTGAATCTCTTTTTTTTTTTTCTCAAAGTCTGCAAAGATAAATATGTTCTTTTGTGTCAAGTTTCAGTCCTTGAAAACTTTTATTTAGTAATAAATCCACTGGAAAAGAGGTTTACAAGGAAAGTGCTGACACAACCCTAACCATCATGGCACAATTAGTTTAGCTGCAGGTTTGTTGTAATCCCAAAACAATAACAGAGAAAATTGTCTTGTCAAACAAATTCCATCTGTCCTTTGTATCATACAGTCCCTGGATTATGACTCTTTACATATAATTATGTCCTGTTCGATCCAAGCTTTCTAATATCAAACTTGCATCCAACTTTTTAATCAGTTTAGTAACAAAATACTGGGGAGAGAGGGTGTTAAGCAAAGACAAAGAGGAGAATAAATACATTTTAAAGGAGACTTTGTCATTAATTTATGTGCTAGGCTTGGTGTATAGAGTTTGTTTCCTTGTTTATTTTTCTTATTTTATTTCTGCTYGGAGAAAACATGCTTCTCTTTAACAGACAATTGTGTTCACCAGACTGTCAAAGTCCCTTTATAGCCCTCGTTACAACAACACCAAGTATTAAGTGGCAACAATAACTCTTCTGTTGCTTTTTCGGAGTACATACTAAAAAAAACAACGCAATAAAAAGCTTTCAATCCTAGTTTAATAGGTTAGCTGTTCACTTCCACAGTGACAGCCAAATGGGATGTTAAGATYTTTTCCCTTAAAAGGAAGGTAGGGATAACCAAAAATCACCAGATGCCTCTCTGATTCCTCCAGTGTTATTGTTTGCTCTGTGCTGGTATGCTGAGAGCCATATTTTACAAGACAGAGGCAATATTTATATACTAGAATAACAAACTGAGAAGGATCCTCCTTATAAGACTTTTGTAATGGCAACAGAAAATTCTCTGATAACGAAAAGAAAGAAAACATGGGGGTAGGAAAGAGAACTCTGCTCTGAGAACAGAGGCAGGACTAGCAGTTCCTGGAGTCTATCTCCAACAAATTCCCTGGGCAAGCCACTTCCCAAGATACGAAATCTCTAACTGGMAGAGATAAGGAAATGAACTGGTACTTTGAGTGCTTAGCTTTAGGTCTTATAAAGATGTTGGGCATTACTTAAAGCTGTAAACTGCCAACAAGGTAGAGAATGATGAAGTCCTTCCGTTTCTGTTAGCTATTCATTTAGCTATTTATTTCAGCACAGCCCTGGCAAGAGCCCTGCTGTGGTTCTCGTGCAAAGCGGCTGTCCCAGGACACAATCCCACACACTTGGTGCAGGGATTGTTTCCTGCTCTGGACCTCATGCTGCTGCAGCTGGAATCAGACCTGAGCTTGGTCTCCTGGGCAGGATGTGGCTCCTTGCTCTCGTCTGCCCAGCTATAGGTCTCTCTGCCATCCTAAGTATAAAAGAACTTAAGCAAAGTGATATGCATAAGCATGACTTCTCACATTAATGTCAATGGAATCACTTTTCATAGAAATATACATCTGGGAGAAGTCTCTCTCCCTTTTTTTTTTTTTTATCTCTTTTTTTTTTGAGGTCTTCCCTTTTGCTTAAGTTGTAGCCTCACACAGCTTCTGAGGCTCCAGTTCATTGATGTATCCTGAAATCTCATATAAAGGTCTAAGAATAGGATGTAATTTAGTCCTGACCCCTGCCTCACTGTGTTCTTACACTTCAATATGATCATATCTTTACATGCAGCACATGGTGCTGAGTCTTCCTTTTCTCATGTCTTCAAAATTCAAGAGGCATGCTTTAAGAGTTTATTCTGTATTTAAAGCCAAAACTTAGTATGCAGCATTGACTACCTAATCACCTGGCCTTAATTCCTGATKATACATAGTGTTCACACTGCATATCATTCTTTATGGGATGTGCCTTATTTTTAAATGCTACTGTGCTGTCTCAGTCTTGCTCTGTCCTATCTCTATTTTTTTTAAGCTTTTGGGGGGAGAAATCAAAAAGCAGGTAGGCCCTGAGCATGCTTCCTCAAAGGATACCTTTTGATTCCTTTCTTGCATGCTAACAGTCTTATTCTGAGGGGAATTCTGAGGGGARTCTCTTTCCTCTGAGGGAATAGATATCTGGCTTCTTTAAAAAAAAAAAAAACATCAACTGAAAAACTTCCTATGTAGAGAGAATTAAGCTGGACACTTTTCTGGATGTGTCTTCATGTGGCAGGGACAGGGAGAACCCTAGTCAAATTTTCCCCAGGGAGGTTTTTGTTAATGTTTGGCAGGAATAAGAGAACAGTCTCCACAACTAAAACTGCTTTAGTTTTAAATGAAACTGAAAATGAACTATGTTTGTACAGAGGAAGGAACCCAAATTTAAATAAATTTTCCTTGATATAAATGTCTCCTCTTCCTTTTCTTGTGAGGTTCCTTCAACTGTATTTCCCATGATTTGTTTTTTGTCTTGCAGTATGAATCTTGATTTGTATGACTGGAAGAACAGAGTCATAAAATCACAGTATTCTTGAGAGAATGCGAAAGGGAGGGTGAGCCCAAGCTGCTTTAGGGGGAACATGCAAGAATATATATGTTGTATATGTCTTGCAAACATCCCAAGTGTGATATTGTCCCATCTCTCAGTGCCTGGTTCTGTTTTATTTACATTGCTTTAAAAGTATGGACAATTCAGCATGTATCCTCTTAATATATCCCCACATGTATTGACAGAATCAGTGTGCTCTACCTTTCTCCTGGAATGAGAAAGTGCCTGCATAACTTGTGCAAAGGTTGACAGTGGCACAGCAGTGTAATGAAGCTTTGGCTCTAACAAGTGTTCTGAGTAAATTTAACATCAGTTCTCAGGCTCACAGAATCCTGATAGGCCTGAAAGACCACAAGAGTTCATGGAAATGAATCCTATGCTGAGACTGTTATGTGATGGATTAAAACTAATGGAAAGATGGATTAGCTGCTGCTTCAGGCTRTTGAGGGGATGTTGAAGGTGGCAAAATGAACAGCAGCAGCTAGGAAGAAGATAACACCTCTTTAATCTTCTTATTGCGACTTAGTACAACAAGTACTACTAATACAAGTAGTATTTGTACTACAACTACTACAACTACTACTGCCCCAACTGTACAACTACTAAGTACAACTAATACAACAAACAACAATTTTTACAATGCAGCTGAAAGGTGTCAATGGCTTCTCCAGTGCAAAATGGAAGGTTCAGGATGGTAGATCAGAGGAACGTTTGGTCAGTCGSTGTAGCAGCATTAGGAACTGCAGAAGAGCTGGTAGCAGGAGCCTTGCTGGGTGTTCACTTTCTTGCTTTCAAGATCCCAACTTCTGTATTAGAATAGCAAAGGCAACAGGGAGCAGTGTGTGCCATGCAAAGCCCCTGCTCTCACCGCAGGTTGTCACCACAGCCAGGGACCCTGGACTAACGTGCAGCCTCCAAAGCAGCAGCCCATGCAACGTGCAGCAGTGTCATCTGTGCTGATGGAGGGTCCTGTTCAGGCCGCAGTGCCTGGGAGACTTTCTCAGACTCCCCACATCCCTCATTTGTATTCCTGATGAGGTGTCTACAGGCAAGCTAAGAAAACTTGATTCTGCACRTCGAGAAGCTAAGCCAAGCCTGCTGGTGCTGCAGGGAGCTTTTCTGTAACAGAGGAATGAAGAAGTTTATTGTGTAGCTGAGTGGGGGAATGATTGCTGAGGACTTCGAAGCCAAGTYGTTGGAGATCGATTGTTCTGTTTTGCTGAATAGAGCAGCAGGGTTGAATGCAATGTTTAGATATAATAGTTTTTAAAAAACAGWCTAAGGTGTTTGGACAGGCAATTATCTTTAGCATCCATGGTACTTTAGCAGCTAAATTCCCTATTGGACTATAGGAATCTTGATGCTGCTGTATAATCATTTTAAAAAATAAATAAATAAWAAATAAATTGTCAAAAGGAGAAGGTGAATGGCTTAAACTTAAGAGCTCTTCATATTTAGAGTTGCTGTTATTTCTCAGCTCAGTGTGTCTGTGGGAGAGTCTCTAACTGCATTCTTTTTTAAAGTTAAGCACAGGCAGCAGACATCATCAGTGTCTGGAAAATATCACTAAAGCACCATTGAAAGATCTCACAGGGCCCTGTGGGTCTGAAACATCAAAATAGCCATGTTGACTTTATATAAACTCCACAGAAAGAGCAGAAGCTGAGGAGCGTCTGAGAGAATACTTGGATGAAGAAAGGTACTGTAACACAGGCACTATAAASGTTCTGGCTGCTCATGGAGGCATTAAAACTCTTACAGAATTTGCTGACAGAGCTTTAGCATCTTCCACTGTGTGCTTGGTCAGCCCTTTAAGTTTTGCTTGGTATAGCCCAGAGTTTTTAAGTGATACCACTTGACATATTTAGTTAAAMTGGCACTTTAGGAGTCATGTGCCCACTATGTGTAGCAGATCCTAAAGCTTGAAATGCCATGTTACTTAAACAAGGTTGCCAAATACAATAGAGAACACTACAGACAGTGGTACATCTAGAATACTACAGATATTCTGCAGTCTCAAATACTGCATCTGAGACTTTCCAGGACTGGAGAGGATGGGCTGGTTGTCATGCATCCTCCAGGAACAGAATAGGTTCCCATTGCAACAATTCCAGCTGGCTCTGGGCTATGCATACCGTTTTCTCACACCACTGTTCACTTTTTTCGAGTGATGTATTTAAAGGTGCTTCCAACTTCATCAAGAAAAGTGAGTCTGACTTGTCTTGGTTTATGAGCTGCTTCAGGCAATCTCTTTGGAGAATGAATTGGCTTTGCAACGTGCTTCCTGCAAAGCTTTCTAAAATAAGAGTGCAGTGTTTTATGCTGGTTGGCATGCGATTACAGTTAAAAATACATAAGATGAATGATAGTGCAGATATTGCTTGTAATTGAGAGAAATGAATGTGTGACCATAAGGGTTTTATGATGATTTTTGATGCACTGGGTTGATTGGAAGTGGGGCTTGTCACAGTGAGAAAGACAAGGTGAAAGGCTTGACATTCAAATTACTGATTTCTTAATCAGTAAGTGATATGGGACAGATATATATGAAATATTTATTTACTTAGGATTTACTCAACATATTCGATATTTTGAGCAGTCAATTTGTTCATGTGAAGGAGTTTTGTRCAGGTCTTTATTAGCTGATGTTAAGGACTGATCCATACCAGTGGGACAGTATTTCCCCATACTGTAGTGGGATATCATCTTTTCTGTAGCTTCACTGCTGCTTACTACCTACTGGCATGGTCTGTAGAGCACTTCTAGGGTGCTTGGGCTGCATCATTTCTAAAGAAAATAATCCACAAGTCGGGTTCCAGGTGCTCGGCAGCTCTGCTTTGACCATGAGTGGAGGCTTTCAAGCCCACACCAACACAGAGCTGTTTGAAGAGCTATGAACCACACTTGTGGTGGGACCACTTAGTGCAGGGGATGAGACTAAACTCAGTTTGAAGTATAAGGCCTGAACATGACATAATGTAGATATGTGGTCCTCCTTACCCGTTTCTTCAATCTCCTGATTGAATCCTGTTTTATCAGATTAGTTGCTAAAATATATGTAGCTGCAGTGAACTAGTAATTTTTTCCTGAAGCAATGGAAGGACCCTGAGCTCAATTGTTTATTTTGYAGAAGATAAATTGTGATTATTTCTTGAACAAGATCTCAGTGCTTACCGTACTCACTACCACTTTGAGAATTTTTAAAGGATAGCTTTTGGTTAAACATTTAGGCTTTTTTCTTTTGTCTTGATCCTTTTACTTTTCTTATATGGACCTTGATGTATATGTGTTATTGCTGAAATGTGCCCTTGTTTCAATGAGAAAGTTTTTCTCATTGCACAAAATATTTTATGCACTTACTGTGCATCTGCCAGGACAGTAAGTAACAATGTCAACAAAAGCTTATTAAACTTTTAGAGCGCCTGAAAAAGATGTAACATTAGAAAATGAATGGAMTTCTTCCTGAGCTCTATAGGAACAGAGGCATAGGTGGTGCATGAGCCTTCCAAGGCTTTTGGAGGATGCTAGGACTTATAGCACTTAACAGTGCTGTAGTGTCCTTTGTCTGATAACTTATTTTAAGATTCTTTGCATCTTTTATGCTTCCTTCCAGAAGTTTCACTAATATTTATGTATGTTTAGTGTTTTGTGTAAACCGTAATGTCTAGCGACCTGCTTTGAGTAATCTCCCCTCTCTCATTAGCAATGAACAAATGAACCTTCAAGTCCGATCACGCATTCCAGATGAATTTCTTTAGGAAAAGATTCGCCAAATGTGTTTTGAGTTTAGTTCCTTTCAAGAAGTTTCTCTGCTTGCATTTCGCATCAAAATGACTATATGTGCGTGTTAGTGTGCCCGTTTGATATAATGTTTTGTCTTGATCCTATGCAAAACAATGCCATATATAATATGCACGTAGATGTATGCGTATTTTGAAGTGATTGTAACTTTCAAAAACATTTACCAAGGTATCTGAGATTTGTGGCTATTCTGAACTATTCTTTTGATGCCATCAGTAAGGGCCAGATCCCTCAATGGTTTAAGTGCCTTCTCTTACTCCCCTGGAGCTAGAGCAGTTGTCAGCTGAAGAATCAGCTGATAACTCTAGGAGTTCAACGGTTTGGCAGTATTAGAGCTACAGTATAAATTCAGCCCACCTCTAAAAACTTGTAATGGAACTTCGTACACTTTTGGAGTTACACAGATCTTTTAAGTCTGTGTCAATCAGCATAGTTATTTGGTTGGTTAGTTGCTTCCTTCAGTAGATGAATATTCAAATTTCCTTGTTCAGTGATTTCTTCTCTTCCTTCCCTACCTTTTCGAGCTTTTGGGAAAAAGAGTAACAAACTTTGTAGGTGAAGAAGGAAATTCCAGGTAAATATGGTCCTTCACACTCCTATGAAGAAATGAGTAGCTTTATGTAGGCAAAGGAAAATGTGAATTTTGTGTGCTAGTGTTAGCTCAAATGTGCAGTCACCAGTGAGTGAATAGAAGGAGCTTGCTAGTAGCAGGAAAACGTGTTCCTATGTGATTGCCCCTCTGGCCTGGGACCTTTTAGTTATCCCTCTGGTATAGCTATTCTTTAACTGGAGGTAAAATTATAATTGCAGCTTGGCAATATCTATTTGGATGAATATTACTGCCACTACTCTTTATTCTGTCAAATATTGATATTATTACTTGGTTTGTATTGCTGTATATCACTTTGGGCAACATATAGTGTGATTTTGATTTATCAAGTGAAATTGTATTGGCACAGACTACAAGGTGGATATTTATYTGTGAAACCAACTCAATTGATGCAAAGAGCAAGCATACTAATGAAAATTAGTTTGGATCATAAGTTCAAAATTAGTTGAAAATTTGAAAATTAGTTGGTTGTAACCAACTAATAGAAGAAATATTTAACAGTAAATATTTTGAAAATGCCTGATTGGATGAAAGGCTGAAAACAAAGTGTAAAGTTTATGAAGCGAAGTTGCCCTTGAATGTCTCTAGGAAGTCCATTTTTCTCAGGTGTCCTGTGCCCACAAGGAAAGTGCCCTCTGCATCCTTTTGTGAGTGGTAGGTGTTTTTGCTCAAGATAAAACCAAGATTTTCTCTGCTGTTGGGAAATGCATTTACTGCTGAGCTGTTGTGATGTTTTAGGCTATAATTATACTATAAAATATAGCTCATTAGACTGCAAATATGAATTTCACAGCAGGGTTGCTAATATCAACATGTGAAATTCTAACAAAGGTCGACCAGCGACCTTTGTTGATAAATGCTCTATCATCTTTACTCCCTCCCATTAGGTATTTATATACAATTTTCATGCTTACATAAACCTCAACATCTGCCTGACTGGAGAATCCTAAATTTCTCTCGGTCATTTTGACTCTGCCCTCTCGACTCTTGCTTTGCTAAATAAGGTAGAAGGGAAGAAGAAAAGATGAATGAAGACTTCAGACAGCTATTGAAATACAAGCTGCAGGTTAGTCAAAGCTGTAAGAAAAATCAGTCTCTGAAAGGGTGTCTTTGACAACACACCACTCAGAATTTCACCCAGAATTACTTAGATATTCCGCTGTTTCTGTCTGATACTTGCTGGCTCATAGGGAAATGGATATGTGCAAAGGTGTTTTATGGATTGAGGATGACAGAAAACCTGTGGTGACACTGGAAAGATGCTGATCTGTGCTGCGTGTGCCAGATGTTCTGCAAAACTCCTGATTCATCTTAGTCATAATGGTTCACGTTGTCTTCTACTATTTGGCATCTCTTGCAAATTAAAGTTCTCTGYGTGCTTTGGGCTTTCTGGTTAGAGTTAATTATTATCCATATGGGAAAATACTTTGCTATTGGCTTCTTTTTCTCTTGTAAAAAGATCTGCCTATTGGCACCTGCAAAACAGTCCTGAGACAAAATCAGAGGAGCTCCTGGGCTAATGACCTTGACAGCATTTGAAAGCTTGTGCTGTTTGATATCTGACTAGAATTTAGTGAAATAGAAAATAAATAATGCAAGCTGAAAACATGTCACAAGCGGTACACTTTTTTTCAAGGATGCTCTGCATCTTAAAACAGAGGTCGTAAATCCATCCCAACCTCTCTATTTAGAGAAAGAGTAATTGGCTGAAAAAATGCTGCTGTTCCTCCTGGGAGCCTTGATCCAGTTCTAAACCTAATGCTCTTTATTTTACAGTGGGGAAAACACGAGGCAGAAATCTGCCTATTGACTTTCCTTTGGAAGTTTCTGATCATGTATCGCTGCTTTTCTGAAAATCCAGATTTCTTGTCACGAAAACAGAAAAAACTTTATTTAGCTGGTCCTCTTAGGGATTGCTTTTCAGCAATGGCTGCCACTGCATCCTGATCTCCAGAGTCCTCAGTTGCTGAGTATGCAATTCAATACTAAGTAAAGACAGAACATTAAAAAAAATAAAAATAAAAATAAATAAAAATAAGGCTAACTTGTGCTTGGTGTAATTGTTGAGACTGATCAGTTTTCCTTTAAAATGGTACATTCATTAAATGGAAATGGTTATGGGCAAMTCAAGAAAGGGATGTGAAAGAAGGCCACATTCCAGCAGCTTCTGTGAACACTCTTCTTTCTCTGCTCTTATTTGCCAAAGTTTGTAATGACAGAATGAGAAACAAACCCCACAAATGGCAAGTGCAGAAAAGGCACATAAGGAAAACATGGTTTTMTCACATTGTAACTATTGCACAAAGGCAGTTTTGTTTCAAATATATCCTGTAAYGTGAAAAAACAGAAGTGGAATCTGTCATGTGGTTACTGCAAATGCTGTTCAGAAAGCTCATACTGCAGGTGTGAAGGCTTCGACTGCAGCATCAAGCCACTCCAGTGATCTGAGCCTTCATATAGGCTCTTCCTAAAATTTTTCTAAATATTTTTATTGTAATACAAGAATGATAATGAAAGGGTATTTAACGTAGTCTTCGCTCTTCAAATTGTCTAAATATGCATCTACATGATGGTATTCAGTATCTTCTGCATAGTCTTTGAGACTGAAAACATGTGCTGCAGTTTCTAGTCCAGCAGGGTTCTGCAGTTGTATCACACATGAGAAGATGTGTCACTGTGATAAGAGTTCTTCTTATCTTCTTCTTCTTCTTCTTCTTCTGCTTCTTCTTCTTCTTCTTCTTCTTCTTCTTCTTCTGCATATGACTTCACAGCCTTGGAAGGAAATTCCCAAACCCCAAGGTTTCCCTTTGAGGAAAAATGAGATGTTTTTGAGGAAAAATGAAATGAAAGAGCAATTATGATACTGAAACCCTGTAGATACGTGATCAAATATTTGTATCAGCACAATGACCTATGTTCCTCCTGAGCTAATATATAATCTAAATAGTTGCGGATTTGTTGGTTGTTCAAAGAATAAGTATTACTACTTTCATTGCTGAAAAAGGCCATGTCTGGGAGATGAAAAGGGAGAGGCAGTACTGGTGGTGTCCTAGTTATATCCTGGTGGCAAATGAGTAACAGAGCTTCTCCTGTGTTGCTTCATCTCATCAGGCAGATGATTGCTGAATGTAAAGGGCTTGATTTGAAAATACTGTGGGGGTAATTAAAAGAACATGTAGAGTGCGCTGAACAAGCATACTGAGCATATCTGAACTGGTGTGATAGTATTAGGTCATTTAAAGAATCTTAAAAGTGGCAATTGCAAAGAGGATGATCTGTGATTCTGTGAAAGGCAGTATGAGATTATATCTGCATGCCAGATGTGTTATGGTCGTGGGATGTTACAATAAAGATAAATATTACTAGCTGTTTGTATTCAGATTCTACACAGATTTCTATTTTGAACAAGGTCCAGTGTATGGATGCTCATTTGTTTTGTATGTGAATGCCCTTTTCACAGTTCTTTTTAGTATGTTAATCCATCTTTTAAAGAGAGTAYAGATGCTCATCTGTTGCCTAATATATCAACATTAAAAATAAATGTGAGGGAAACCTCATCTCACCTTTTCTGCTTTGGACACTTGTTTCGGTTCATACAAATGTGGCAATATTGAAAAACAGAGTGGATGTCTTTAAATGGGATCAGCTCTTGAGTGTCTTTGATAGAAATCTGCTACAACCTTTCAGTGAGAACCGTAAAGATTTATCAAAATATATTTAAAATAATACTGTGTACAGTTTTATTATTAATTAATTATTAATTATTAATTATAATAATTAATTTATTATTATTAAATTTTGAGGGTAAGTAATTTCATATTCTTTTGTTTAACATTGTTCAGGTTGGTAGTGAATTTGAATCTGTTATCTGTCTGGAGTCACAATCTTGAATTATTTTTGCTGTTAGTTAAACAAGCTCATGTCCAGTTTGCAAAAAGCAGGAATATCTAAATCATGCCAAAAATCACTTACTTGATGGATTTCTTTTTTCCTTTGGAATTAGTGGACAGAACAGCTAACCAGTGTTTTATACTACACTTACCAACCTCCAATAAAATGCTATCTCTACTTTGCAATCAGAGAAAATRGAGTGTTTGTCCAGGATGATTCTGTTCTTTAGTACCTTTCCTTGCACCTTTCCTCCACATGGAGGATACTTATGCCAGGAGCTTAAAATAAAGAAGTGCAGCAAGTAAGATTTCCTCTCTCTATTTTCCAAGTTCTTGTGCCAAAGCTTTGTGTCTACAAACACCTGTGCACAGCTTTCAACTTCATTACTGCTCAGGTGTCTGCACAGTGGTGTCCTCCATGTCCAGAAAGATTTACTTAATACCTATGTGGTAGGATTGATCTCTTCTATTACTTGGCAAATCTATCGTTCATAAACTTCTTTGTAATAACTACTTGAAGGTTTTACAGGAAGTTATATAAAGATTCTTTCCACAGCAGCCATATGTTCTTTTTTTTTTTGTCTTTTTTTTTTCTTTCATGTAAAGTAGGTGGCATTTTACTGGTCATTCTTTATTTCAAAAGTAAAACTTTATTATAGATTTTCTTCCCAAATTCCCCAATGAGTTTCCCCATCAGCTTTGTCCAATAGTCTAAAATTACAGGTTAATGAAGGGAGGGGAGGGGAGGAGGTAGTCTTGAATGAGTTAAAATCTGTCTTAAACTAGCTCAATATAATTTCTTTTGTTTAAATTTTAACATCCTTAACTTTTCAAGAGTTTGTATATGTTGCTGTCAACTTTTTCTGCCTCTCTTACAAAGGGGAGTAGTGAAGTGCAGAAGATAATATTCTGAAATTGCACATTTCTACTCCTCCCTCTTTTTTTTAACAATTTTACACCTACTGCATGTATTTTTCTAAATCTCCTCAAATGACAACAAAGTGTTACAGCTGTAGGGTATAGGCAGAGATTCTTTCCTAATTATGTGAAGAGGAATGATTTCAGAAATGCAGGTTTGAGGTTATCTGAAGTTACCTATTGCTGTTTGAGTAAACCCAGAGAATCACAAGATAACACAAGGCAGAAAGGACCTCAGGATTTAAAATAACATGGCACTGGGATAAGAGAAGAAGCTTGAAACTCATGAAGGGCTGCTTCTGATTTGAGCTGTCCTACTGCTTGTCCTTTTCAACAAACCATCGCTTCAGGTATATCCCTTTAAAAGAAAGCTTTATTTTTTAATTGTCCAAAAGACTTCAGAGAAACATGTGGGAARCCAGGTGTTTTTCTACAGTAAATTTTTCCTCTGATTGGTGATTGGTTTGTGCTTGTCTATGTCAGTAATGGATGTTATGCAGAATTCCATGTTCTCAGAGGGACACYTGCCTCTCTGGGCTTATATAACGTACTGTACAGATGCCTCCATCACTTGCAGCAAGGCTTCAAGTCACTTGCAGTAATGTTTATATTTCAAAGAAAAAAAAATGCATATACTAAGTTTAGGTCTCACTGACTAAATGGTAAACAAATCCTTAAAAAGCACCACATACRAAAGGCAACAATCTGAATCGAGGTTTAGGTCCAAACCCTGCTCTGTTTTGCGCATCTCGGAAGAGTGTGATAAGGACAAGCAGATACACATTGTGTACACTGACGGTTTATAAACTGATGTGGTACTTGGAAGTGTGTTTTCCATGCCTCAAAGTTGAATTTGATCTCCGTGTTAGGGCCGAATGGAAGATGTTAGCAAAGCTGATCTGCAAGGGGGAGCAGAGGAAAGACCACAGTGAAGAARCTGCTTCTCTTGAGGAAGAATGGGGAATAGTCACTGTTTTACCCAGGAAAGTTGTTTTATTCAGTGGTCAGGTCTGGCATTGTTGCAGTCCTGACTGAAAAATTAGCCTTAGTAGTAGGCTTAGTAGTAGTAAGTATCCACCAACGTCTTGACTTGTAGCCATTCAGAAAGGGAAGATTCACAGAATTCACAGAATATTTAAGGTTGGAAGGGACCTCTASAGATCATCTAGTCCAACCTTCCTGCTCAAGCAGGCACACCTASAGCATGTGGCACAGGGTGGCATCCAGGCGGGTTTTGAAGACCTCCAGAGTAGGAGACTCCACAACCTCCCTGGGCAGCCTGTTCCACTGCTCTGTCACCCTAACAGTAAAGAAGTTGCTCCTCACCTGGAGACGGAACTTCTTGTGCTYCAGCTTRTGGCCATTACCCCTCGTCCTATCGCTGGCCACCAGTGAGAACAGCYTGTCCCCTTCCYCCCTGCATTCTCCCTTCCTGAACTTATACATATTAATCATATCCCCTCTGAGCCTTCTCTTCTCCAGAGAAAACAGGCCCAGCTCACTCAGCCTCTCTTCATACGAGAGATGTTCCATTCCCTTAATCATCCTGGTTGCCCTTCTCTGGACCCTCTCCAGAAGCTMCACRTCCCTCCTATACTGGGGTRCYCAGAACTGAACACAGTACTCCAGGTGCGGGATTAGAGTCCACATTTCAGTGCTCTTATTTCTCGTATTGGTAGGGCTTTTCTAAAAGTATCTGGGCATTCACTTTTCATCTCTCTCTTATTTTTCTCTGAGGTTGAAACAAGCTGTTGCCTTAATTCACAGGTCTGATTGATTCCAGACTCATCCTGTTCCTTGCTTTTTGTGCTATGTTCATGCATTCACATCTTGCCCTGAATTCTGTCAGGCTATCTGTGATAGAAAGATCTTGTCTTGGATTTGAAATGAATGGATATAAATGGATCTGAAAGCAGACCATAAATATACCGTGGATATTTTTGAGTGTAAGGATTTTTTTTTTTTCTTCTGTTTATGGCATTTAATTGCCACTTGCAAARCTGGGCTCATTCTGCAGTGATTAGCTGCACACTTGTGATTTAGTCTCCCTCATGCCTTCCATGTGATGAAGGCAAAGGTGGTACTGTGTATTTCAGTGAATCAGTGTTGCTCTCCTTCAAGACCCGTAGGACAGGAGGTTATTTGTAACTTGGCTTTGGTTGCAGTGTGGCTCTCCACTTGGAGGAAAACAGCAATCTGGGATTCTTCCAGCTGGCTCTATGTTCCTGAAGGAAGGCAGGTTGGAATGTGAGCCACACGGCACTGGGATCGTGTTGTTGTTGGAAAATATTCAAGGATAGATGAGTAAGTTTCTGTTAAATATTTAATAGCATTACTAGAAATCTTTAAGTAAGAAAAGCACAATACAGTAAAACAATTCTGGATCCTCTCGGTTTCTTTTTGCGTGGCCTTGCTGTCCTGGCCCAGAGGAAGCCCCATGACCTATTCCCGCCGGTGGCATCCGCATGTGCTGCACTGCCTGGAGCTGCTGTGTTCGCTCGCTGAGTTGTGGCGCCTGGCCGGGCTGCGGCYACACAAGGGGAGAGCAGGGGCAGCTGCAGGGACCTGCCCTGGGCACAGGCAGCCAAAGGGGTGTTACACCAACTCATGACTCGCAAAACAGGCCCTCTCCTCAGAAAGGCGACACCACCACTTCATTTCCTCAAGTGTTCGGTGGTTTACGTCACCCGATGTCTGCCAAGTGTTTTTTGATCCTCCTTTGAAAGAATTGCACAACTTCACTGGAGAAAAGCCAGGTTTTGAGAAGGTGCTTAAAGCTCTGGCAATTGCTCGTGCAGGCCGCGCTGCTGCAAGAGCCAGCAGAGCGCTGTCGGTCGCTGCCTGGAGGGATTCGCAGCTCTGCTCTCTGCTCCCTTCTGCAGGAGCACGGGTGTGGTTTGAAGCAACGGCTATGTTAATGGGATGTAATGAGCAATTAATGAGCAAAATAGTATCTGTGGTATTGGTGGTAACAGCATGTCAGTGCCCTTTGTTTCCTTCACATCCTCAGAGCCTGACCTGTAATGAGTTTTCTCTTCATGCTTATCTGCAGTGTTACTACTGTGGGCAAAGCCTCATCCTCCCTTTCATCACAGAGAAAATTGATGTGAGGAATTGCATGAGACAGGCATAAGTACRTGCTTTTTGTGGCATAACTGTGCTGCCTTGGCTCTGCACCTGTGTTGATGRCAGAAAGATCCATAACCAACTTTTTGCTGTCTCCCTTTCCTGGAAGCAGTGGTGCTTATGAACATGCACTTCCCACCAAGCTGAAACAAGTCCTGAACACTGCAGGGCCRCCTGTAAATGTGTAATACTGAGCCTTATCCAAGCGCTGCCGTCCGGGTGTGTCCCCTGGGGCCCTGGGCACTTGCTTTAACTTGGAGAAGCGTTTTTGAGGGGTGCAGCACCGGAGCAGCCTGTGCAGCCCTGGTAGGACACGTGCGGGGCTGGGACGTGGTGCCAGCTCTGCTCCGCGCTCCCTGAGGGCTGGGCTGACGGCAGGACTTTGGCCCCTCTCTGTGTGGGCTAATGCTGGGATTCATTTTTTCCAACAGCAGAAAACTGAGGAGAAAGARAAGCCGGGAAGAAATCTGTTGCAGATGCAACTTTGCTTCAATAATTCAACTTTCTCAGAGCTATTTATTCTCACTTCCCCAAATGGTGTTTGTCGCGTGGGCTCGGGGGAATTGGCTGACTTCGCTTTGGCCTCAGGATGTATTAAGGATGGCATTTGAGAGCAGTAACAGCTCTGGAAAGCAGGAAGTAATAAAGCAGTACTTGTTCCAGAATAATTTTTTAAAAATTTACATTTCTATAACATCAGAAGTTTATTTTTTTAACAGGGAGAAAATGATATTCACTCATGAACTTCATACTTGAGGGAATTCCAGTTTGCTTTAGTAAAAGATGTAGAAGTTGGTTCATTTTGATTACATAGTCTCTGTTTCTGTTYCTCAGGACAAAAAATATTATGATCCTTTTCAGTTTCATAAGTTTCTTGTAGAGACATATTACATTGAAACTTAAATGCTTCTTTTCAGTGATGACCAGTGCTACAGTGCTCAGATATTAATAACAAGTAGTCCAGCAAGATGGTGGTAAGATATTGTTCTAAAATTACAAATTGCTTCTAACGTCTGGAAAGATTTTTAATATTACACTTGGTTTAGGGGAAAGACTTGTAAGAGGCCAAGCCATTTMACCACATGTGGTTTATCCGGTGCCATCCTTGTTCTTGGAGCATCCCATGATACTGGCTGTGCTTCCCTGCAAAGCAGCTGAGCCCATTCAGAGCCAGTGTCTCTTCAGTGCAGTCATTTTTCTGGGCTGATAAAATTTTCCCGCTGTTCTGATCTATGGAGCTGCACTGCTGAATTGCTGAGCTGGAATGAAGAAACAATTTGTCTGCCTGAGCTAAAGGTTAACTGTCTGCCCAAGCGCACTGCTCTGTGCCCAGAGAAATATGAATTAAGAGAAATCCAAACTAGTAAAAACATCTTTTGTGCCTCTCAGCAAAGCCAGTTAAGCCCTATGGCTAAACGCAATTCTCCAAAGTGAGCAGCGTTTTGCAAAGTGCTGAGGTAGCTCTGGATGGGGAGAGGTGGCCTCTCGCGATAAGCCTGGCGCCAGGAGGAACGCAGAGCTTACGCTGTCCCCGACATGGGCCCTGAGGCGGGTGCTTTCACATTGCACCCTCCATGTTGGAAACTGTGCTGGGGGGGACACCCCTCTGCTCTGCACAGGTCCCCATGACAAGGGCCCTCACACCCTCGGCCCCATGGCTGCAACCACAGTGACCTGCCCAGGGCACGTACCAGGAGAGGGGCCTCCAGCCCAAGCTGTGAGTGCAGGAACGGCCTTGGCCCCAGGTGTTGCAGCACGTCCTAAATAGATTGCTTGAAGCTAATAGCCCTTGGGAGTCACTCAGAAATTGTTATAGCACCCGATTGGTTCCATGTATGGAAAATATGCTTACAGTTCCAGGCAAGAAAACAGAGTTTAGACATAGTTTATTTTTCCTGGTAAATACAGAAAAGTAACTATTCATGGTATGGATCCCATTGCAAYGGGAACACTAGGGGTGTAGAGACGTTTAGAGACACATGATTTTAATATATTTAATGTATTCTTTTTGTTTGCAGGAATAAATGCTGACATTTAAAATGTTTTGGCACTAATCATGCACATAAACAGTAAAGGTCATACTGGTCAACATAGATAACTTTGAATTCATTAAATTTTAAAGATGGAATAAGAGCAGCCAGTATCTGTCAAATGATTGATTAGTTTCTCAGCGATAAACATGAAGGAAAATCTTTATGGCACAAGCAGTTTTGTTGAGATGCRTGGAGAGGCTGCGCTTGATAGATAGAGCCTTCAGAGAGGAAGCGAAGAGGAATCGATTCCCATCCTGCCTCCAGCTAAGCTTTAGTCCAGCATTAGGCAACGTAGCTTGCTGCTAATTTTCAGTCGGTCTCGCGTTGTTTTGTGCTCAGGCCTGCTTGATTAGGATGCTGAGTATTTAGCATCCAAAGCACTTGCAGCAGTGGTGAGATCTCTAGGTCTCTTCCAGGGGTTTGCGTGACTTGGTTTTGTCACTCACAAGCAAATAGATTTTAGAGTGGGAGGGATGGATAACAAGAAGTCATCAATCTTTCTCCTCATGTTGCACTAGCAGCCTAATCCTTAAAAACCTAGTTTTGCTTTTTCTGATGCCCTGGGTTAAGATTTTGATGCAGAAACCCTTTGGAGCCTCGGTGTGAAGGACAGTAAGCAGTGGCCTAGCCTGAAAACCAAAGACAAAGTGCATGTTTACCTTAAAGGCTATGTAAATCTGTCTCCATTATAATCACAAGTGAGATAATTATCTGTCTCTTTTATGAATTCACATGGCAAATGATTTGGACTGTGTTTTCTTGTTTGGTTGGGGTTTTTTGTTTGTTTTTTCTTTCTTTTTTTTTTCCCAGAGAGAGATAGTGAATTCTACAGTAGTGATATAATTTTTCTTTTCTAAAAAGTATTTTGACTTACTTTCTAACTGTTCTGGTCTTCTTTGAACTGCCTAAATAAGGAAAAACTTACGCCAGTAATAAACTTTTGCCAGTAATAAAGATGTAAGACTGGGGTCTCAGATAACAACAAACGCTCTTTATTTTTAAATCGGTTTTGACGCTTTACCTAATCTTCACATTATCATCTGTGTATTAGGAGCCATTGATTTATTTTTTTATAATCCTATTTATAATAACATTTCAAAATACCTTTGGAAGACTTTAAAATGTTTCAAAATTCATCAGTGCACTCACAGCATTCACCATAATAACAAATCAAAGTCAACCAGGTAGAAGTGCATTCTTTATGAAGAAAAAGGGAACTGCTACAGATAGCTGGAGATTGTCATTGAATATTTTTAAATATCTTGTGTGTTGGGAGGGAGAATTCTCAGAGTATCTTTATATATATATATCTCTTGTCATTTCAAGAAGCAGAGCTCTGAAAATTTTATAGATCATCTATATACTTATGCAACTTTATTCTTGTGAAATGGCCACATCTGCAGGATGCTTGAGATGATCCCTCTGGATCCCTCTGCATCCTCCAGTTCCCATAGGAAGCTACATTTAGAGCACTGTGAAGTGGGTATAACTGACATAACTTTCTGCCCAGCTTGGGCAGCTGAACAGCTCCAGCCCTGAGCGTGTGTCCATGCTCAGAGCGCTGGCAGGACATGCCACAGAAGATGTGGCCAGGGCAGGGATGGTGCCACAGGCCAAGCCCAGCACAGCAGCAGCACGGGGGACTGCTGGGTGGCAGTGGGACCTTGCGATGGGTGCGTGACAGATGCAGCCTCAGCGGGACCTGGAGTGGYGGCTGTGGCAGCAGGAGCACCCAAACTCATCTTGCCTGGTTTTGCTGCAGAACTGAGGCTGGTGGTGGCTCTAAACATGGAGAGCAGAGGTGGTCGCTTGTATCTAGCGCAGGGGGATTATGGAGATAAAAATTCTTTCTGAATAAGGTATTTGACTATGGTCTAAGAGGTGATTTATATTTCCCCAGGTTAGCAATAGGCAGGATCTGCAGTGGGGCATCAGTGAAGATCAACAGATGTTCCTCGCATGCCAAAGTGCCTGGCACTGGTATGTAGCTTGACTTCAGTTGTGTGGTGAAAAGGAGAATTTCTTACATGGATATGATTTTTTCCATCTTATTTTTTGGCCAAAAGTTCCTCTGCCGTTCCCTGGACCTGTCAGGCAGGATTATCAGGGTGCACTCRCACACGCTTTGCATCAATGGCAATGTGGAGAAGAGACATTTTGGAGAGAGGAGCCAAAATCTCTCGCTGTTGTGCTGAGGAATCCATATAGTGCAGTTTTTAATGTCTATACTCGTGTGAATCTTCTATATTGATAATAACATAGACATATCATACATGGAGCTTTAAACAAGTTTCAAAAATGAAGTATGGAAGGGAAGGGAAGGGAAATGGAAGGGAAAAGGAAGCGTCATCTTTATTTGACCTTCTGAATGTAACTAGGGAGTAATCTTGTACCTAGTTGCAGAAAGTTTCAAAGTGGCTTGTGTCCTTAGTTTTATAAGGGAGGGGTGAGGGAAATCCATGGAAATAGAGTTAAATGCTAGCATACTTTGGGATTTCTGTGTTTTTCCAGGAGTTTACTTCCTCTTTGCCTTCTCCTGGCTGTAACTGATTTCTGCAACAATTGATTTCTGCAACAGAATATGCAGCTCAAGAGCTGTTGGTTTACTACTACAAAGAATCACTGTGGTCTGATGGACACAGCAGCCGCACAAACTCTTCCTGCTCTTCTCCACCTTAAGGAGTGCCCATTGTTTAAAGGACAGAACATTTCAAGATAATTAATTAAATAAATAAAAGCCATCCCTAGAAAGGTCCTGGAGAGCATCCTGAGAAAAAAATTACTTTTCGTTTATAGTTACACATTTTGTAAATTGAAAATTATCTTGGAAGAGATAACAGATGCCTGTTCAGAGCATTGGGGGAGGAGAGCTTGGGCCGTGGTGCAGAGCTGGCCTCTCTATGTCTCAATTTGTCATAATAGAGACGTGAAAATGCCCTTGAGGCTCAAGCAAGGCTTGACCTACATTGCCCTCTCCAACACAGCAGCTGCAGAAGAAAAATCAATAAATGATATGAGGGTCACGTGGAACCTGAGAAGCCTTGGCAAAGAACTAAATTCACATGTTTTATGTAGGTCCCAAATGCACAGGGACGTTGATGAAGCTGTMAAGGCTCGTTTAATATGCTGGAAACTTAGGCCATTTTGAACAGCAGTGTCCTGGATTGGCAGCTGCGATAAAAAGCAACAAGATGGCCTGTTTGTGTCCCGGGGCTGAGYGCAATAGTGCATGTTGGGCAGGTGAATTCTCACCACGAGGTTCCCAAACAGCCACTGCATTCTGGGGAGTAGCTTAGTGCGGAGTGGCTGGTGCTGGGGACAGCAGCTCTAGAGGAACCATGGAAGCACTGCAGCGTTTAGTGATCCACCTGCCTTGCCTCCACCAGAAAGCATGGCAATGTGCGACAGTGATCTCTTTTGGTCAAACTTTAAATACAGGAATGGAGAAAACACATTTCAGACACCATGTGCATGTGAGATCCTGCCTGCCCTTGGGCTCTCCAGGGGAGCCTGGATGGGCTGCCCAGGCTTTTGTGAAGTGTTTCAGCAAACACCTTTCAGCAAGCACCTTTCAGCACCAAATGACCTTTGGTGCTCTGCTTACAGTTTTGTGGACATTGATGGCAGTTGTAAAGCTTATGACAAACTGCAGTAATATCTACCTCCTCATTTCTTTTGACCTCTCAAATTTATGTAGCTAAGTTCTGTTTTCTTATTTCATTTGCTTTGGGAATGTACATTTTCTCTTGTACTTCTGGCAACCAAGTGATCAAAAGTGATCAGCAGAAGCTGACAGACTCCTATTCACGTAGTTGTAACTGGATTTCCAACATAAAATATTTTCCCTCTTTCTCTCCTCCTCTCACAATGTAACACAAGACTGCGTTTTTACAGGTCTGTGAAGTGGGAATGTTGGGGAGCAGATTTACATGCAGCATTAGCTGCAATATGTAACTAGAAATTTGTGTAATTAAGAAAAAAAAAAAAGTGGAAAATCCTGTAAATTACACAGTTAACGTGCTCCCTGCGTTGCTCTGGGGAGCATCTGAAGTGGTAAATGTTGGTGGATGCCCACGGATCTAAGTGAGGAGTTGGGGTGTTACTACTGAGTACCAAGTGTGTGTGTGTTTCTGTATGTGGTGCTTGGTTGGTTTTTCACTTGTCCTGTTTGGTTGTTGTTTTACTCCTACTTCCACCTTTTCAGCTCATCCTCATAGGTAATGGCTTTGGAGCGGAGGCTTCTCTCTTTCCGAGAGAAGCAAGATCGGTGGCCCCAAGCCACACAGTGCAGCGCACGCACCCAAGCAGAGCGAGCGAGGCACCCCCAGCCCCACGTGGTGTAGGCACCACGGTGGCAGAGTCCGCAGGCCTAACCCCCGCCTACAAGAGCTGTGCCCAGACAGTGCGAGCGACCAGAGCGCAGCGCGGCAGTTAGCGCAGCACTTCAGGCGGGCAGTGACCAGCTCCCCAGAGCAGCCATGATGGCCATCACCTGCCTTTGAGGTGGATTGAGCGATTACTTAGGGATCGCTTAGGCAAACTGGCCACCCATAAATCTATGGGCCCGGATGGGATGCACCCAAGAGTGCTGAGGGAGCTGGCAGGGATTGTTGCTCAGCTGCTCTCCATTATCTTAGAGAGGTCATGGAGTGCAGGGGAGGTGCCAGAGGACTAGATGAAACCAACATCACTCCAGGCTTCAAAAAGGGCAAGAGGGAGGAGCCAGGCAACTACAGGCCGGTCAGCCTCACCTCTGTCCCTGGAAAGGTGATGGAGCAGCTCATCCTGGAGGGCATCTCTAGGCATATGAAGGAGAAAGAGGTGATCAGGAGTAGTCAGCATGGATTCACCAAGGGGAACTCATGTGTGACGAACATAATAGCCTTCTATGATGGGATGACTGGCTGGCTGGACGAGGAGAGAGTTGTGGATGTTGTCTACCTTGACTTCAGCAAGGCTTTTGAAACCATCTCCCATGATATCCTCCTAGGAGAGCTGCGGAAGTGTGGACTGGACGGATGGACATTGAGGTGGATTGAGAATGGGCTGGATGGCAGAGCTCAGAGGGTGGTAATAAATGGGGCCAAGTCCAGTTGGAGGCCTGTGGCCAGTGGTGTCCCCAGGGGTGAGTACTGGTCCCAGTGCTGTTCAACCTGTTTATCAATGACTTGGACGAGGGCACCCTGAGCAAGTTTGCAGATGATACCAAGTGGGGAGGAGTGGCCAACACTCTGGAGGGCTGTGCTGCCATTCAGAGGGACCCGGACAGGCTGGAGAGCTGGGCAGAGAGGAACCTCCTGMGGTTCAATAAGGACAAGTGCAGGGTYCTGYACCTGGGGAGGAATAACGCTAGGCATCAGTACAGATTAGGGGTCAASCTGCTGGAARGCACCTCCATGGAGAGGGACCTGGGAGTCCTGGTTGTCAAGTTAACCATGAGTCAGCAGTGTGCCCTTGTGGCCAAGAAGGCCAATGGGCTCCTGGTTGCATCAGGAGGATGTTTCCAGCAGGGCAGGGAGGGGATCCTGCCCCTCTACTCAGCTCTGGTAAGGGCCACACCTGGAATATTATGTGCAGTTCTGGGCTCCCCGGTATGGCTCCCAGGCATGTGGAGCTTCTAGAGAGGGTCCAGCGGAGGGCAACAAAGATGAGGAGAGACTGAGTGAGCTGGGCCTGTTTACTTTGGAGAAGAGAAGGTGAGAGGAGATCTGATTAACATGTAAAAGCTCATGAAAGAGGAATGTAGGGAGGAAGGGGCCAAGCTCTTCTCAGTGGTGACCAGTGACAGGACAAGGGGCAATGGGTGCAAACTTCAACACAGGAATTTCCCTTTTCATGTGAGGAGGAACTTCTTTACTGTGAGGGTGCCAGAGCCCTGGAACAGGCTGTCCAGGGAGGTTGTGGAGTCTCCTTCTCCGGAGGTCTTCCAAACCCGCTTAGATGCCACCCTGTGCCACATGCTGTGGGTGTCCCTGCTGGAGCAGGAAGGTTGAATTAGATGACCTCTAGAGGTCCCTTCCAACSTTAAACATCCTGTGATTCTGTGAAATAGTGCTCATGCCTGAGAGTTAAACTTTACAGAATTAGTCATCTTAATTCAGTGCTTGATTCATTGACTTGCATTTGCTGAGGAATAAAATGGTGACTGGAATGAGGTGTGTGATTCTTGAAGGTACATCAACATGTTACCTAAATGCCTCTGAGGTTCCTTCAAAAGGCCCTARATGCGTAAGCATCTTGGATTACACCTTAATGGAAAAGCTTTATTTTGTCTGTACTCCTTTTTTGAAATGACTACCAAGTTACACTAGAGGACAAGAAAGTGCCCTAAATCTCCCTTTTCTCAGTGGTAGATAAATGCATCTGTTCCTTTCTGTATTTATAGATTTGAGTTATGTATTAATGAACCTGCTGGAGTAAGACATTAATAGTAGGTTGTGCATGTGTTCAGTGCGACTTTAATATGCTAATTTTTATGACCCCATGTGAATGGGTAGATATATTTGGATACTATTCAGTTTGTCATCATCTTTGCAATTTGCATTGGCTATTTWATCTTCATCAGTATAAATATGAAAGGGAATAACAATAACTTCTTTCAATAAGTTTCAGCAATATCCCAGTCACCAGCTATTGGAAAGTCCAGTTAAGCCTTGTGAAATACACTTTCATCTTCAAGAGGCACTTGTAATTTAATGATTTCCAATGATGGTGAGTCTGTCAGCTTCACTCTATGCTGAAAACTTTTAATACTTAAGATTCTGGAAAGTGGTCAGCAAGCTGGCTATCAGTTGATGTATAAAGCATATTTCCAGAGAATGTTGTTTTCCACTATATGTTAGTGGGATTCAATGGATGTTGCCAATAATCAACACTTTGCATAAGCTCTTGCCAAAGACAATTCTGGGTTTCCTGATTTGTTTTGAAAAAACAGGACCCACTTTGGAGGCGAGGGGCCAGTCAGAAGGATATTGAGGCTGACAGTCTAGAAAGTACCTATGGGTGGCTTTGTGCTGGCAGTTCCCAAACTCATTTTGGGTTTGGCACTTTTTGTTTCTTTAAAGCTTTAGAGCTTAAACTCATTCTTATGTTAAAGAAAAATAAATTCAGGAAAATGACTTAAACATGTGTGTGCTATATAAAGATGTCAAGAGTGCTATAATTATTTTTCATCAAGTATAACTTAACATTTTAATAGGTAGTGTCTAGGACTGATCTGACAAGGTATTTTTAAAGTTTTGAAATGAATGCTCAAAATAAGAAAACATGCCATTTGGCAATGTAATGAATCATTTCTGCAAGGCAGGGGCTTGCTAGAAGTGCCCTAGAATCCTTTTATTTTGAAGGGGCTCTGTCGTGTCCCGAAATGCTCTGAAGTAGGAGAGTTTTCATAGAATCACAGAATCTCAAAATGGTTAAGGTTGGAAGGGACCTCTACAGACCATCTAGTTGAACCTCTGCTCCAGCAGGGACATCCAGAGCAAGTGGCACAGGGCGGCATCCAAGCCCTGTTTTGGAAGACCTCCGGAGAAGGAGACTCCACAACCTCCCTGGACAGCCTGTTCCAGGGCTCTGGCACCCTCACAGTAAAGAAGTTCCTCCTCACATGAAAAGGGAAATTCCTGTGTTGAAGTTTGCACCCATTACCCCTTGTCCTGTCACTGGTCACCACTGAGARGAGCTTGGCCCCTTCCTCCCTACATTCCTCTTTCATGAGCTTTTACATGTTAATCAGATCCCCTCTCTGCATCCCCCGTCACCAAGGCCCCCTCCCCATTCAGCAGCAGACTAACATTTTCCCTAGTCTTCTTCTTGCTACTGATATTTTTATATAAGCCCTTCCTGTTGTCTCTGACATCCCTTGCTAACTCTAATTCCAAACGGGCCTTGGCCTTCCTCATTATTTTAATCTTTGATTTTGGAGTGTAAAAGAAATGTATGTTCAATGCTTTCTATGACTGGGGCATAAAAAAAAGCCAACCATTTGGTTTAAAAGTCTTTGGCAAGATTTTAGGGTGAATCAAAGTGAATTCTCCAAAATATAATTAATTGGATTGTGGTAAAGTTATTCAATCCATCCTWCAAGTGTATAATCAACAGCAGTAAGTTGACAAGTTTATCAATCACTTTACATGACAAATCCTGATTAAATAAGAAAGGGACTTAATCTTTATAACACAACATAAATCATATGTACTGCTCACTAAGAGATGGGATCAATTTAATTTTCTACAGCTGTGCCACTGACAGCCATTGTTTATAAAGCAATAAAGAATTGCTTGCATTAAGTGAAGCACAAGGCTGGAGGCACAACTTGCATATTAGCTTGCCTCAACTGGAAGACCTAAAAAAGACACYGTATCTCATTTTCATTGATAACCTTTTGCCGTTGAGCGTGGCTGATTCTTTTGTATATGGAGAGAAGCAGTGCAACAGAGTTTTTATTTTCTTCTGTTTTTAAAGTCAAAAACAAAGTCCTGTCCCATTGTTGGAGCAATGAGGAAGTTCTGCCCCATGTGGACTGGGGACTGTACATTCCCTATGAGTGTCAGCAGAGATTGCCATGACTCATATCAGATCCTATGTACAGCACCTATACATGTGTGGATTTCTGCATCTATGCCAAATAGGTGGGTAATCTAAAAAGTGGCTCTATTAAACTCTACTACTACAAAAAAAATGTGTTGATGTGTTAAATGGATAGGAAGCTGTAATTATTGCAGGCATCAGGCTCTTTCCAGCTTCCATGATTTTCCTGTTAGTAGTTGTTTTAATTATCCTCATTATTTCCAATTTAGTTACTGTATCCTACTGTATTTAATGTCAATGTGCAACATTAAAGCTTAATGACTTCATTTATTTAGCATTAAAGACTAAAGGAACATTGAGGTCCCTGACATGATCCTGGTAAATCCTCCTGTTTTGAGTGGTATCCCTGCAGAAGATACTCGGAGGCTCTCTAGTATCTAGTGTAATGAATCTACAAAAGCAAGATGGAAACATGAAGCTGAGTGCTATGTTTCTGCTCCAGTGTGTGCATGGAACTTCCACTGAAAACAGGACTCACGGAGTGAAGAGCAGCTGTGCTCCTTAACCAGGGGGTTGAAAGTGCTGCTGTCCAGTGCGTTTGTAAAGAGGCTCAGGAAGGAGGTGGSGAAGACCAGAATGGATAAACATTGTGGAGCACACACAAAAAGTCATTTAAAAAAAATTGCTAAAAATGCAAAAAGTCATTTTCAAAGCATGCTTGTGTTAGCTGTATCTTTAATATAACTGAGTATTTCTGTATGAACATTACATGCACATGAGGCTGCCAGTCCAGGTGTGCCCACGTCCCGTGACCGCAGCGGGAGAGCAGGGTTGTTGCGGTGCTAGGAGGGCTGCGGGCACGGTGGCATCCCCGCAGCCAGGGCCGAGCCCTGCAACTCTATGGGTTGCTGCATCTGCGCTGAGCAAAGGCCCCTGTGCCTGAAGCTCCTCACGGAGGGAAGGAGGAGTTGAGCAGAGAGGAGGAGTTGAGTTGAGCAGGGGAGTTGAGCAGAGAGGAGGCAACAAAGGGCCTTCGACTGTATCATGCATCGAAGAAAGAGATGGACAGGTACTAAAACTGTATTTGGGATTTTCATTTGGGAGACTATCCTACAGTTAGATTAACCATTTATTGTCCTAATGTGCAGTGTGTGAAACAATATGAGTTAATACAGTCAGCAGTAGCAATTGAAAGAAAAAATGAAAACCTGGGGGAGAGTCTTTGTGATCTGCCCCCATTTGTTGCCATGGGGGATTTTTTGATTTCCTGGATCAAAACTTTTTTTTTCTTTCTTTTCGTTTCTTTTTCCTTTTTCCCCATGCTGGCATGACATAGTGGCAGGGCACTGGCAGCAAGATCATTTCTGTGCTTTCCTGGGCTTGGTTTAGGTAGGGTACTACAGCACATCTGGGCTCACCTGGAGCCAGAGACCAAGGACCCTGCAGTCCACAGAGATGCACGGGATGCAGCAGCCAAAGGGCTGTTTCCCTGCCCATTAATCCTGCTGGCTCTTGGGCTTCCGTTCTTTCTAAATCAAGAATGATAAACATTAACAGCACAACAGCCGTGCTCTTAGTTACTAAATTAGCAGCCTGCCTTTCCTACCCTTCTGCCCATTGCTCCTGTGGTGTTCCGTGCAAGCAAATCCTAGATCAAGAAACCAGTACTCTCATGTTCCTTAAATGCTTCCAGATCCACCTTGGGCATTTGGAGCTATAAAGTTGTGCTGGGTTGTATTTTCAAGTAGAGCTTATTCTAGAGTTTTGATGTGCTTGTCAGACAGTTGCCTTTTGTTTTAAAATGAAATATGTCAGCTTGAGAGGTGCTGAATCTCCAGACTTGGAGATGAGCTGCAGCAGTTAGGTTTTCTGAAGCATGAACTCCGCAGCGCAAGCGTGTGCCATGCTCTGTCACATCCTAAAAGCCTTGTCCATCACCATGGGAGTGTTTCCTGAGGGCGACAGAGGTGATGCTTCTGCAGCCCCTCAGTGCTTAACAGGGGGTTCAAATGTGTGTGTTTGCCAACTGGTGAAACATGCAATAAATCCTGCTGATGACTCACTGTACGGTTGCTCAGGGGTGACAGTGACTTTTTAATGAGTATTGGGTGAAAATTGGGTATGAGAAACTGTACTGGCAACATTAGTTATTACATGCATTAGCACTGATCTGATCAAGAGTTTTTCCTTTTTTCAGCCTGAGATTATAATGATTGTGCAAGCCACCTTGGAAATCGAAACTCTTAGAAACACCCTGCTTAGGCAGCATCCACATCTACTTTTAAAAATCTTACTAATGATAATTAATATCTCTTGGCCTAGATAGTAGACACAGGAGTAAATTTGATGGGCTTCACAGTGAGCTTTATTTTGAGTGCCAGCAGAAATGCCACTTGATGCACGGGGACTCGTTTTCCTGGGCTCAGCGACTCACTGGAAACTGCTGTCATGGAGCTGCTGTTTTCTCATCAGTTTTGCAGTTGTTTCTGAGTTGGGACTCGTTTGAAGTACACTCGAACTGTCACTGACTGTCCCGTGTGGTAGCAGAGCTGCTGCTGCTTCAGTTCTTGTATTCCTTGTCAGAGAGCGAACCCCTGGGCTGAGCCTAGGGCAGTGCTTGTGAGAGAGATGTAGAGCTTGGGCTGGGGCCATAAATTGATGGCACTCTTCAGAAGACTCTTCTGGACCCCTTTTAATAGAGTGTTTTTGGATGAAATATTTACCCAAAGTCAATATAAACATATCTGAACTTCTTCAGGTATGCTTATGTGCAAATCATGTCTGCATGAAGTTGCAGTCTTAGAGCTGCATTCATTCTTTTCACTTGTTTTTGATGTTTTCCATTTCCCCTGACAGTCCGTAGCTAAGACATTAAGCTTCAAAATGAAAGGAGATCTCGTTAAAGCTGTCAACGCGACGAGAAGTGCTTCTGGTGACGATAGTCTCAGGGTTTTAATTGAATAATTCCCAAAATTGCCATTTTTCTTTGAAGGATCTCACAAGCGCTATCCTGGACAAAATGAGACAGCTCATGAAAACCTAGTCTGATAATTACTGTTGGAACTTGTCTGATATTCTTTTTTTGAAAAGAAATACACACACACATAATTTCACAGGACTCCTATAAATCTGCATTATGGGTAAGTACAGTTCTCAATTTTAGTAAATAGGCCTATTTTATCTAATGTATTTTATTTGTATATGTATATTTGTCACTTCTAAATGCCACTGTTATGGAAATATACAGTAAAAATATGTGATGTCAGTTTTATGTTGAAGAAGAAATGCTATTCAAGAAGTCTGGCTGCTGGCATGAATGGAAGGTGGCTCCACCAGTGTGGAGGCTGAAACCTGCCTCATCTCCAGCCAGGCTCTGCCTGCCTCTAGAGAGAGCAGAGCAAGGGGCATAACTCTGGGGGTGACGAATAGCTGTGGGACTGACAGGAAGATTTTGAGAGTCTTTCTGACTCCAAAAATGAATTTATCTTTAAAAATAGATTCCTGTAACCACATTTAGATATATGAAAGATTTCAAGTGTAATTAAGTATGCACGTCAAAACCAGTCAGATTTTTTTAGCACTTCTTTTTTAAGTCTTGACAGAGCTATTTTTATTTCATCTGCCAAATTAAATCTTTTATAGTAACTTCCTTTATATTACTAAATCCACATGAATCTGCTGGAAGTATATGTGAGAATATTTTATCTATTCATTAGATTTTTCTTTTACTGTCAACAAAAAAAAATCCTTCTTCAGTTGATTATGAGCATTCCACATATTTATGAATTCTGTCTCCTTTATTTTTCTGTAGAGTTGTTTCAGAAGGCCTAGCAAATTGAAATTTACTTACAGCAATGAAAGGATCCAAAATTTAGATTTTACTTGAAAATTCTGAAGAATTCTGAAAAGACAAAATACATTTCTGTCAGAATGTTTAAAAAATCTTCTGAGATCCAACCTCTTAAATAAAATTAACACGGCATCCTAAGTAATTATAGAGATTATATATTAATCTGCATAGAAAGCATATTGCATATCTGAATTATATATTCTATTATATTGTGTTCCTATAAATTATTGTGTTCCATAAAATATGGTAGCAAAAAGTTGAAATAGTAGCCATATCAAATCTTCAAACAAATTACTTCAATAAAGAGAATAGAAAGCAGACTTAAGCTGCAGTTTTGAGGGAATTGTTATAGATACTGTGAAGTATCTATAATCATGATACATCATGATTCCAGTTGAGCAAGCCCTGAGATGTGGTCCCTTCTCAATAAGACAGAGYTGCATGAAGGTAGAGACAGGGTGCAGCACTAAAGGAGGAAAAGCCGTAGGACCAAATGGAAAATGGCATTTGGTGGCTGGCATATGGCTGGCACAAGGAAGGCTCTGGCGGGTCAGGGTTGCAGGTGACTGCATGTGCCCTTCTCAAAAGATAGAGGCTGTTTTGCCAGGGCAGATCTCGCTTTGGGGTGCATGAATGGGAGCACTGCATGGAAGAAGCAGAGGGGAAATAGTCTGTGAGATTTGGCTTGAATGGGGCAGAAATAACACTTAGCTTTTGGGCATCATGTTAAAGAAGCAGAGGGGAAATAGTCTGTGAGATTTGGCTTGAATGGGGCAGAAATAACACTTAGCTTTTGGGCATCATGTTAAAAAAATGCTGACAAATTCCCTGACAAATTGCTGACAAGATTTGATTAATATGTACAAATACCTGAGGGCAGAATGTAGGGAGGAAGGGACCAAACTCTTCTCAGTTTTGGCCAGTGACAGGACAAGGGGTAATGTGTACAAATTGAAACACTGGAAGTTTCTTCTCCATGTGAGCAAGAACTTTCTTGTGAACTTGACAGAGCCCTGRAACAGACTGCCCATGGAGGCTGTGGAGKCTCCTTCTCTGGAGATCTTCCAAACCCGCCTGGATGCCACCCTGTGCCACGTGCTGTGGGTGTCCCTGCTGGAGCAGGGGGCTGGACTAGGTAATCCGTAGAAGTCCCTTCCAACCTCAACCATTCTGTGATTATGTTGATCAAATTCAATCACTAATGCAAAGAGTTTCTTGATGTCTCTTCTTTTGGATCTCCATTTCACTGGCACTAGGACTACTGTGCAGAAGATTCCGGTTGTCAAAGGTTCCCTTCAGCTTCCTCCATCTTCTCCTCTTCAGTTCACTTGATTTCATCATCTTGTATGATTTGTTTTCTGGTCCTATCTCTTTGCCTCAACTAGATAAACACAGCAAATAATGAATAGGAAAGCAGTAAGCAGGAGAAAGAGGTAAAAGGGGGATTGGAAAGAGGAAGAATAATTCCTGTCTGATTTCAATAGCGTATATTCAGCAAGAGCAAAGGAAACACTCTTCTGTGACAGAGCAAAATGCTGCAGGAAGGAGGTGTAGTAATGAGGAAAGCAGTGAATAAAACAGTCCCAGAGCAGGTAAGGGGGGGGGATTCAGGAAGACTGTGGGAGTAATGAGGACAGTCAAGGCAGATAGAGAAGAGCTGGCACATAGACAGGAGCTGAAAGGGGGAAGGACAGAAACAGACTGGGAGATGGGCAGAAGTGAAGTAACTTCTTCAGTAGTAGAGAGATGGCAGCAATGGAAAAACAACGGAGTTAATTCAGGGAGAGCTCAGGAAAGGGCTGGAGTGCTGGGGACAGCTTAAAGGTGGTGAGGAAAATTGRGAAGGAATGAAGTGGTAGAGCAGCAGAGCTCAAGCACTGCAGATATGTGCTGTTGGCCTTGGAGAGCTTCACAGCTGGCCTTGGAGACCTGTGGGCAGCTCCTCCTCAGGGCTTCTCTTGCCACCAGCCCTTCCTACAGCTCCTCTCTCAGGCTTGGGTTATTCGTTCCCAGTTAACAGAACTTTCACAGCTTCACCTCACATTCCAGTTTGATCTCACTGGAGATGAGATCGCAAATCTAATAACCATTTTTACCTCTTCCAAAAATGGAGGAGGAGGCTCGTTTACTGTTCATTTCTGGATCAAGAAATCGGGAAGTGTTAGCTGTTCTTTATGGCACTGTATTCACATGGGACTTTCCTTCCCTGCGATTTCATGTTAAGCTGGTTTACACTTATCTAAATGGGTTAAGAACATTTTAATGCCATTTACAGTTTCAACTGGAATAGATTTTCCGTTGCTTTCCTGCTGCTTAAGTAATTGAGTTCAGCGAGTGAGCAATCTCGCCCCTACGAACCATCATGGCAATGARGAGGGCTCAGGAGTGCATTAGCGAGCAGTGAAGTGTGCCTGGGTGCGTCACTGGGCATGGGGATCACATTATGGGGGGTGAATTATGGCCGGGGCTGACGTACTCCCTATTACTGAACACTTGCTCAACATTGCTAGAAAGCAGCTGAATACTGGGCTTATTTTGCTACTTTGAAATGCTCCACTGGCTTTCGAAGCATTCGTTAACCCAGGAAGATACTAAGCAGCCTAATAGCTCTGTGTATTGGTGTGGTGTCTAGGGTGTCAAACCCCAAAACATTGAGCTTGTTTCACCAGCCAGCTGCTCTTTGCTCTCCTTGGGGCTGTTGGAGTATTGCAAAGCACTGAGCTCAATTCTTGTGACTCATCCTTGTGTTTGGGAGCGAGTTCTGCCGCTTGTGGCAGGAATGGGAGAGGAGCCCACATCCCTCCATCCCAGTGGCCAGGAGCAATACCTCTTCTGGGCAGCCTCAAGCTCATTCCCGGGCTGCAGAGGAAATGCTTGAGAATGGAGCCAGATGGATAGTGGAGCTGAAAATAGACAGTGCAGTTGAAAAGTGTAAGATGGGTAGGTATAACATGGCTGGCTAGAATCAGTTCGCATATACATTCCACTCYTATGGTAGTGCTTGTGTCAGGCCCAGAAATGACTTAGTAGAACTAGGGGTGACTTAGTCTACTATGACTTAGTAGAACCTACACATTAAAGCGGATGCTGCAGAACTAGGTGCTCAAGTCTAAGAGAAATCTCTTGAAAAATGTTCAAAGGCGTTGGATCAAAACATTCAGCAAACATGAACAGTGGCGAGTTGAATGACTTTTTCATAAAGTGACTAAAGAGGAGATACTTTATCTAATTTTATTTTATTTTACTCTTGTAATTAATGGTTTGACTTTTTGTCCACACTCAGTTGTGGGCAGAGTTAATTGTTCAGGGTTATGTGACTGTAGTTTCTTTCTCAGCTTTGGGGGCTTTTCTTCATTTTGAGCTCACTTGGTGCAGCAGCAACAGTTGTCCCTGCTGGGTTTCAGTTCTCTGTGTCTCTCCTCCTCAGATGTTAGCCATATGTGTAGGCTTCTGACTTAGACATWTTAAGCTTATGAAATGGAGGACCTCTAGAGACTCTTGTCTGAATATCTCCTTATAGGMCACAGTGGGTTTCTAAACTGAAAATTTCTATAAAGACCAATCTGCTGCTGCTTTTGCTTCTGCAAAGGTTGTCTTGTGAGGCCTGAGAAAGCTGAGGAGCACTCTCTCTGCGTGGAGTAGAGGAAAACCTCCCTTATCTGCAGTCATTCTGCCCAGTGCAAAAGTAGATGTTGAGGTTTAATTTGATAGTGATTGCCTAATTCATTTCACCTCATTCAAAACCTAGTCAGAATCCTATTTTTTTYCCATTTTACGCTTTGTGGCAATTATGAAAAAAGGAATAGAGATGGTGAAAATTAAGTGTAAAATTAACTGAAAATTAGATTGTGGAATAAAGAGAAATACTACGATATATATAGAAATGAAAACTGGAAAAATACCACTGAATGATAATTATGTTCAGACTTCCAGAAAGTGGTGTGTGCTCATGTGCATCGTCCAGGATTTTACCTTATGTAAAAGCTTGGATGTGTGTGGGAACTCTCCATGCACCAAAATAAATACAGTATTCTTGTTTGTGCCAGCCAAGTTTGTGCTGATGATATCTTACTGTTCCTTTCCATGCCATGGGGTTCCTCTTCTGTTCCTTTTTAGACATACTTTTTATTTTAATTGAATCATGTGGTGGGAAGAGAARAAAGGCAGATAGTAAGGAAAAGGGGTAGGCAGCTGTTATGAGATGTTCAAATAAGTGAGTGTCCCTTCATCCTTAAATAATGTCATTTCTGCACACTGCACACAGATTTTTGCCCTGTAGAATACCCCTTATGTACAAATGAGCAATATCTGAGCAGTCTAAACACAGTCAAGCATAAAACTTAATAATTGGTGATTTTTTTTATTATTTATTAATAATTCCTTACTATGTTTACTGCCAATAATTTGAATGAGAAGAGGTAGCATTTAAAAATATTTTTTGAAAGTGTGCTACCATTAAGATGAGGTAAAAGTGCTTGCTTTTATGAACAATACTAATGTAGAAGCTAGAAATACACATGTGCATTTCTTCAGAGATTGAGATTCAATATTTAAAAGGATTGAAAATTATGTTGAAAAGGTGAAAATGAAGGCCCATCATTTACCGACATTTAAATAAATAGCTTTATTATTTGCTCCTGTAAAATTTATTTAGATTGCTTTATAATGTAAATAACTGAGATTTTTTTAAGGGTTTTTGCATTAGTCTTGCGCTTTATTAGGCAAGACTTTATTAGCTTTATTAGGCACTTTTTATTTTCCTTGGCAAAGTTTTTCAGTTTTATAAGAAAAATAAGAAAATGAGTCAAAATGAAGTTGTGTGGGTGTTAGGCCAAGAGAAAAAAAAAAAAAAAAAAAAAAAAAAAAAGGATGACAATCATATCGATAGTTTTCTAATGTCTGTAGTGTCAGTAGGAAATCCAAAGTCTTACGATTCAGTATTTCTACCGTGCTCTACTTGGAAATGGAGACCTCTGGGAGCGTTTGGGTTAAATAAGTTGAAAATCCSCCCTGGCAGATGCGGCTGCACTGGCAGCTGTGGCTGTGGTGTGGCTGAACCTGGGTGGGCTGAAATGGCTTCAGCAGCTGCTCGGGGTTTCAAAAAGAGAATGCAAAGGGGCCGGGGAAAGTGTTGGGCRGCCAGGCCACCCAGCACCGTGTTGTGCTGCAGCCTTTCTGAACACCTGCACATGTCGCGTGGCACTCTGTGAGTAAGCGAGGCTGCTCTCCTGAATGGGGCAAGTGGGAARAGGCATGTGTTGCAAGAGAGATTTTGCCTTGGTTCATCAAGAGATCTCTGTGTACCTGTTTTTTTTTCTATTTGCTTTACATCCCTTCAACTGTTGTGTTGGGCTTCAGTGGCTTTCTGGGGCAGTTCAGGTTCATGGCTGTTCAGATAATATTTGCATTCATTGAATTACCTCTTTTTGTAGCCAGACCTGTGCCTCTGGACCTCATGGTCAAGAGGTGCCTGTCTGYGTAGATGTTCCTCTGCATGTTGCTTGGCCATGTGAGGGGGAGTGCTCCAACACTCCTGCTTTCCCTAGCTTTGAAGCTMGAAGCAGAAATTGCCACAACAAATCTCATCATCTCTAAAAGAGTATTAATAAGATAAAATAAATTCACAGAGGCACCTATTTGAATTCTYTCTGCAGGCATGGAGGCTGTATGAAAACATACCAGAGTGTTTTTCCTTTATTTGACACTTCAGCAGCACAGCTAAAACAGCTCTGTCTGCCGTAGCTTCTGTTCTGCTTGCAGCCCCCTGTGCCAACTAGCCGCTGGAACCATCTGCCTCATTCTTTATTTTATTTTATTTTATTTTATTTTATTTTATTTTATTTTATTTTATTTTATTTTATTTTATTTTATTTTATTTTATTTTATTTTATTTTTTAAAGCGTTTCTCATTTTGAATATGGTTATAAATCCAAATCCTTGTAAATGTCTGAAGTATCTATGTATGTATTATAAAGGAAATATCTATACAGCAGGAGAAATGAACATTTTCATGCAGTTTGTTGGGGCCATCTCGGAAATCAGGCTGGAGACTCTGACTACTCTTGAAGGGCAGGGTGGGAGGTCAGGAGCCCTGATGCCCAACTGGGCTTCTCTCATAGAGTATTCTTCTTAGCGTGCTGAAGGCATGAAGAGTTTGTAAAGCAGAACCCTTCATTGCTATGACTGATACAAAGCACTGACTCATAGATTCACAGAATATTTAAGGTTGGAAGGGACCTCTACAGATCATCTAGTCCAACCTTCCTGCTCCAGCAGGCACACCTAGAGCATGTGGCACAGGGTGGCATCCAGGCAGGTTTTGAAGACCTCCAGAGTAGACTCATAGAGTATTGAATATGTGTRATATGCGTATAGTCAATAGAGTATTGAAATACTCTAACGGGTGTTTGTTCCAGGTAAACTTCTCCAAAGAGCACATGGAAATGTCAGTGCCCTGCGAGCTGGCTCAGGCGCAGCCCGTGACGGGGGTCTGTACTTTCCAGTGAGCACTGGTCCAGTGAGCACTGCTTTCCAGTGAGGCTACGCTTGTCTTTGTCTGTCCTTTTTGGTAAAAGCATGGCTGACTGTTTGGTCTATGCTATTCAAATTCAAAAGCCTCTCTCCAACTGGGATGCATGTTGTGCTGGGTCAGGAGGAAGGGGAGGATTGGGGTGCACCTTGTCAGAGCTGCTCCTGGGTGCTGGGAAGGGCAGGTCTCCATCTCTGTTGGTCTGAGCAGAGCTAAGTGAGAGCCTTGCCAGCAGGCAGTGAGTTGTTGCTCTTGATGCATTTGTTTCTGCAGCTATAACAGAACCTTATTTGTGCTTGTGATATGAAAATATTGTTAAATTATCCCTAGTAAATCAATTAAATGAAACCCCACATTTCTCATTCCGGCTGCTTTGCCCACCAGCGCAAGCCTGCACTGCTCTGAGCACGTGGTGGGGCAGGGAGGGCTGTGCCAGTCCAGGGCAGCCTTCTTATGAGCTCTAACTCAGCTTGTGGCTACCACTAAGTGCGCTCAGATCCCTTCTCTCCGTTCTGTGAGGAAGATGGATCACTCTAGGCATGAACTGCTGGGTAGCAACCTAGTCACAAGAGGTGAACAAACCCAATGGAAAAAGTTAGTCATGTCCATGAAAGTTTGCATAAATTGAGTGGACTGGATGAACAGATACTTTTGAAGTTAGACAACATGCTACCAAATGTCATGCATAAGAAAATACCACTTATTTGTGAGAGTGTTTCAGCTTAGGAAGAAATTGAGTTCAAATGGCACTGGCTACAGCATCAGGCAAGTCCAAAACAAATGACTGAACAAGGGAAAAATTGACCTGTAGCTATTACAAGCATGAATCTACTTTCTAATTTCCTTAGATTATAGAAAGCATAAACTTGTGTCTGGAATCTGTTCAGCCTGCCTGGTGTTTCCTTGCAGTCGCTGCTTGTTTAGAGCTCCACGCAGTGCCCCTGGCTCGCATGGTCGCTGCTCCAAGTCAGCACGGCCGGAGCTGCAGGTGGAGCCGGGCCTGTCCCTGTGCCGTGGGCGTGCGGGGCAGCGCGCAGCCCCWGCTCCTGCCCGGCTCCTTTGCTGGCTCGGCGACAGGCTTCCCAGTGGCTCATGGGCAGGAAAACAGGCTGCCTCCTTAGGGTCATAGATTTTTCTTCTCTGCCCATTTACAGCTCATTACTTTTCCATTGCATTTTGCTCCTTTGGGATCCACCTGTCACATTTGCAAACTTTCTGTACAGTCATGAGAGTAGAAACTTTAGTGCAAAATAAAAAGCAGATCATCCAGTCACCTCTTTGCAGAAATACAAAGATCTTGAGTAAAAGAAGAGCCAGTGGCATTGGGTGATGCGGCCTTCTCAGGTCTCATTGCCCCGGGGCACTGCTGTTGGACCAGATTCCCCATGGTAAAACAGGGCAGCAAATGTAGCCAAGGAAATGGATGATAATGAAACCCTCAGCCTCTCAATTAAGAGTTAATTTTGCTGCTMTGTGGATAAATTTAAGACTTTGTGAGATACGAAAAAATAAAATCAGCACGATAATCCGTGGTTCAAATCTAGAAGGAAAATCATTTACTGTGCCAATAGTTTTGATTTGCCTAAACAGAAGCACTTTCGGGGGGAAAAAAAAAAGCTCCCCAAGCCTCACAGTGGGGTAATTACTGATGCACAGAGATTGATTATCTGCGCTGAGTCCAGATGCGAGGCCGCTGCTGAGCGCTTGTTATTGAAACACTGGTTAGAGCTGGCTTTGATGCAGTTATGCCAGACTGTTTCCTTCTTGTTATTTCCCTGGACAAGCATCCTCAGGAACACACGGTGAGCTGCCGTGCAAGCCACGGCATCCCGTGGGCCCGGGCACGTTGCGGAACCGCCGCCTCTCTGCAGGGAGCGGGTTGGAATAGCAACGTGGGGCAGCTTCCAGGGGCAGCTCTCTAAAGAAAGAAGCTTCTCGAGGAAACATGAGCCACCAATTCGAGGCAAGGCGCTTTGCCGTCTGATTGCTTTTGCTGTAACTTGGATTTTCACTTTTAATTCTGGCCTCCAAACTTTATGGAAATGTATGTGTGTTTCTATATACATGTGTGTGTCCCCAGCAGCACCTTGCTCCTGCAGGGAGGAGGCAGGCTGGCCTCTGCCATACGTCCTTCTCTCCAGGTCATAGTGTTTCTGTAGCTCATTTTCTTGCTAATCTTTTTTTCTTTCAGTCATAACATGGTTTCAGTACTTAAACTGGACAGTTTCCCTATGTTTCATAATAGAAAGAGATGCCTGAATTGAAACAGGACGTGGCGGGTTCACAGGAGCCCCGAGGTTCTGCAATGTGTGGCAGAAGTGCCCTCTGTGCATGRAAGTGGCGGTTGGTTGCCCTCATCCACCCATAGCCCGCTCGCTAGCACTAGTGTGGGAGCTCCTGGGTTTGGGGGTGAGGCAGTAGCATGTCTGTGAGGATATTTTGTTTAATTTACAACTGGGAAGGAGATTTTGACCTCATATGCAATTACGGTTTGATGCTTAAAGCAATTTTCATATTAAGCATCAAGAAGTGATTTTGCCAGTAGCGAATGAAGGTGATAAATCATTTTGAAAATGCCTTTCAAAGTAGAGASCCAGATTTATTCTTATGGTTACGCTATTAATAACTAGAGCAGAGTTACTGAGACGGTCTGTAGAGCACTGTCACTTTCACCTCTCCTTTTATTAGCATAAGAAATGTTATTAGAAGATCCTTTATTCTCTAAATGTTTTCTGTGGGGCCTTGTGTGCTGGAGCGCCTGTCACAGCAGTGCTGGAGACGTCATCGTTCCCAAACCRCATGGCGCTGGTGACACTCCCCTTTGCAGTACCTACCGTGTCCTGCTTCCCAAAGAACTCCAGCACAGCAAGGAATGAGATGACTGCAGTTATGTTTGGGAGCCCCCAAAAGGCCTCACTTGCCTGGCTTGACCACTGCTGGCTTCTTCTGAAGCTAATTCTGAAAGCAACTGGTGAGGTTCAGCTGCCGGGGATGTTCTGCGTTTCCCCYGTGTGCGTTCCTGGGAATGGAGTTGGAGCTTCCCTGGCAATTTGGATTTTCGGTTGGAAGCAGCCATGCTTGCTGGTGCTGAATGCCAACCAGTTCCCCCCTCCTGAAATCCCTAAAACCACCAAGCATCTGGAGCCTCTAGCCTTCGTTCTACCACTCATAATTATCTGCTTGCAATTTGAAATACCTTGAATTTTAAAACAATTTATAACATTTGTAAACAATAGTTAGCAGGGAAAAGGTAAAATCAAACGTGTCACTCTGTTTTCTACTGTGCACGATTTGCAGTTCAAAGTGACTATATCGAAATGAGCTCCCTGCAGCTACTGTTTACAGTATCCTTCAAAGAGTGTGGAAAGCTTTTAAATAATGCAGACTATTACATGACTTCTCTTTCAAAACACATGCAACGAATGTTTGAGAGGGAAATGTCTGTGTTTCAGATTAGATGGATTGCAGGCAGCCGCTCTGTTTACTGAATGCTACAGATGGAAGGGAAAATAAATAAATGTAGGGGGAAGATTGAGCAATGAAGGATTCTTAGGAGTGCCTTATGTCTTAACAGCGGTAAATGAAAAGCGAACCTGCCTATACCAGGAATCACGTTGATAGATGTGCGGGTTGCCGCTTCCCCCTGCTGTGTGGCTGCACTCTGTGGAGCCCTCCTGTCCGGGAAAGGTCCSGAGCCTCTGGAAGAGGGATCTCCTGCTGTTTCTCCTGCCTGCTGCCCTCCTCGAGCTCCGTGTCGCCTATTGCCAGTGCCAACAGTGTGTGATACTTTACAAAAGAGACCTCTAGGTATTAATGGAGTTGCTGTGGATTTCAGGAAGGAGATAGAAATTTCTCCCACAGATTATGTATTTAATGTATTTCACCAGATATTCTTTCTCTTGGTGTTCTTGTGACACGACGACTGCTGCTTCTGTGCAAGTGTCTTTGCTAGCTGTGTGGTAAGGAGTGGGAGCACTCATGCAGTGTCACAGATCAGCCACAATGTCTGCCCACCCTTCTGGAAGGGTTTTACGTCTTGCACTGAGCCCTCAAAATTATTATTGTCTCTGTTAAAGAAAGGTTAAAGTTGACTCAGTGAGTCTGCAATGACCAGGAGCACTACTGCCTCGTGCAAGCACGACACAGTGCAGGTACAAGCAAAAAGAAGCCAGGTACCTACTTATGGAATAATTGGTCCTTTTGAGAATTTATCTAACCTGAACTTAACTAGTGCTGAGTTACTCCTAAAATATGAATCTTTGCCCTCYATGACTTTTGGAATCCCCTTTCCTCTATACGCAAGTTAGCAGCTTATGTTTTCTACAACATTTCTGACTGTACTTTTGTTTGGAACAGCAGATACCACAGCTTGTCTATGAACAGTGTAAACTTATATCGGATTTCCACTTGTTCTACTCTGTATGTTTCTTATACTTTCTTTTGAAAGAGAATGTCTTAAAATAGAAAGTGTTTTGCTTTTTTTCATGTGATTGCAGCCATTTTATTGCTCCTCTTCTAAAAGTAACAGCTTGCATCTGCTTTGCTCCCTTTGGAGCACTGTGCTTTTTGTGCATCGTTATAATATACATCCATTCCTTGCCAAAAGCTACCTGTGCTTCTGAGCGCTCTTGGTGGAAATGAAATGAAACTCATCTGCGAATAAACTCTGTTTTAATTTTGGTGCTGAATCAGTGCATGTTCTTGACGGACTAAATCATTCACTGCTGGCCAGAACATCACTTTACACTCACAGGTGTTTTGCAACGACGTACGCTAAAGGTAGTAAAGTGGAAGGAAACAACGTTAGCGAGATCCTACATTTATTCCAGCTTGAGCTGCAGATTTTGTTTCCCTAAGACAAGCAGATATGCCACCATCCTCTGTCCAAGAAATATCCCAACAGATTTCGCAACAACATATGTGTGCATATCATTACGAAATGGTACAAGGGAAAGGCATTCGTGGGTATCTTCACTGCGGACATCATGAAAGGTGATGGCATTTTAGAAAAGATTTCCAAGTTGTGTATTCTATTGCTTATATTCCTTATATTTATTTAAAATCATTCCTTATACTCAGATCTTGACTCTGTAAATGAAGTCAAGATTATTCATGTTTATGTACTTGGCTTTTTGAATTTTCTGTTAATCAAGCGTGTTGTGTGAAGGCTGCGCACCCTTGCGAAGCCGCGCACCCTGCTCTCACACTCCTCCTTGGCAAAAGGCAGGTGCTCTGGGTATCTTACGTAGGTTGTAGCAGCCCCAATCTCAAGTGTGTTATCTTTTTCACCCATCCTATAAGTATATCTGAGGAGTAGGAGGGAAGGGAACATGGATCTTAGGGAGTGAAAAAACAGTCTTAGAGAATAGGTTTGAGATGTGAGCTACAGATTAACGTTAACCGAAGAAAAGAAAGGGGTTCTGTTAATCTCTTCAAAATGTCTGTCTTCCAAGGAAGAAGTTTTCAGCCAACAAAGTTGAATAAGAGAAATCTGTTTAATTTTATAATTATTTGTATAATTAAAATATGCTAGTGTATTTGTTCAGCTTAAAGTTTTGTATTTCATGGGCTTCTGTGCCAAACTAAGTTATTTTTTGATACATGGCAACAATAGAATAGGCTTTTATTTATTAACTTAATTATTCCAGTCCTTAATAGTCCCTTGCATGTGTGTGTCTTAAAGACAGATGAGACCTTATGGTTATAAAGTATATKTCTTCAACAACGTTATGAAATCTGTAATAGGAAATGATGGCAGCTGAAATTATTTTGGCCTATGAGAGATTTTGGGGGAGCTGAGTGATGATGGAGCAATGCAGTGAAATATGTTCTGAGCTGAAATGAAAGGTGGCAGGACAAAATTAATGGTGCTATGTAATCAGAAGAGAGGATCTGTGGAGTTTGTACAGAGTTTTTTTCATTGGTTTTCAAATAATTTTGTATTGCATTTCTTGTTAAGGATGGTAAAAAAACCCACTGATTGCTATTGCCGTATATCTGTGTGTTTTTTCCTGTTGAAATTATCAGCCTCACTACAGGCAAGATGCTTTGTTGGGTGCATCTGAGTAGCCACCCAGGAGTACAGATTTTCATCTTGGAACAGGAAAAATAGTTTTTGTTCTTGAACATAGGTCTATGATGAGAATTTCACTTTGAATCCTCTTTTACATAACTATGAGAAAGTTTTGGGTAGTTTTTATGCATGCAGCTTCTTGACTGAATCAGGCTATGTTTGTTCTTTCTCACTTTTTAGTGAGTAATTCTTGTATGCTACTACTTGGGATCAATTTTCAGAAAAAAAATAATAGCCATGTGTATTATGCTCGTGTGAGGCTTTATCTTGTAAACAGCCAAATAACATCATGAAAATACATGACAAAGCCATTTTGGACTAAATACTTATTTGCTGTCAGCCTTGTCTGTCCTGATTTCTTCTAGCTAATCGGAAAGTCTGCCTTTATTCAGTGCTCTCTGTCAAATAATAGTAGAAATTAATTCCTTAACACAAATGGGTATTATGAATAAACATATTCACACTTCATTGAAAAAAAATGTTTGAAGGATCTATAAATACATCAAAACACAGACTATATTAGGAAAATGTGGTACACGAGACTGAAAAGAGCATGTTTTTTATGGTAAGAAAATTGCCYTTGAAGTGTATTATTAATCTGACATTACCGTGCTTAAAGATCTTCCTTCATTGAGCAATTGCTCTAGACTTTTCTCCAAGTTGTGAACCTGCTCTTGTGCAAGTATATGCATATGTATATGCATGGATATGTGTATGTACGTACACTTATGTAGATGCATATGCATGTGCACACCTCCACAAGCTATTTTCCCTTTACTGAGAGGTAATTAAATCAAACCCAGGCTGGTGCTCGCAGGAGGACACCCTTGAGAGGCTTTGAGGACACCTTTGAGGGACCTCTTGAGCTTTTACCTATCTCATTCCCATCTCTCCCACCGCCTCTCTTGTCAGTATGACATCTAGTTGCACGATGGTCTTTAACCTGGAAGATATTTTTCTTGTGGGACCCCATTCCAACTGACRGACCTTGCCAATTGATTTCATTTCCTAGGCACATTATTACTGAGGCTTGCTCAGGATTAACTGCCACCCTGGAATTAATCATGTGATATTAATTTGAAATAATRTTTTAACCTTATGGTTACCGTGGCCAATTGAGTGAGAAACAGAAGACCAGAAGAAAATGGGGAAAAGGAGTTACTTTGCTCTGTTAACATTTTAAAAYTACATTGAAATGTGTAGCTGTGATTGTTAAGATTGATTAATTTGATTTGATGTGAGAAGTTAGATTTTAGTGAGTGTAACCCAGTACAAATTGGAAGGGAAATGGACTACAAGAATTCAGATTTTTCATGTATTTTTTTTAATACTGGGAACATCTACAAGAAATGTATATCAAAATATCATCACTGCAGCTTTTTAACACATCTTATTATCCTTGGGGATACTCAGATCTGCGATCTCTTCTCATCCATTTAATGAAGTTTGAGTAGCGAGGTGCTTGTGGGCTGGAGTGAGGCTTTTGCCAGCATCTTGCTCTCCCTCAGTATCAAACTTGCACTGTCACTTTTCATTGTGATTACCCCATCACTTTTTATATAAAAATGTTAAGGTGAATGGACACTACAATTTACAGTGTACAATTTAGCATTGTCTTCAACTGAACTGTGGAGCAACTAGAAACGTATCTTAAACTTTCTGCAAATCTAATGCTTTTACAAGCCTAGGTTCCATCACTAACTAAGTTCTCACTGTCATATATCTAATCCCCAAGAAAAACTCTTGGATACCGAGCAAAGTCCAGCATAGGATGTGGCTGAGAGGTGTGAGGTCAACACAACCTACTCAGAGCTGGACTGTTCAGATCTGGGAACATTCCTGTGCAGTTATAAGTTTATTAAGGCTCTGCAAGGATAGACTGAAAAAAGATCAAAATGGAAAATCCAAAACACCGAGAAACCCTAGTTAAGTCTTACATGGTGTAATTTAGCTATTTTCTTACAACATCTTTCATTTAATGGGTAAGAAGGGAAGCTAATTGCATGGCTGGGATTGTTCAGTTGGGAAAGGACTGGCTGTTCCTGGCCTGCAAACTACAGTCGTTGAATTACAGTCGTTGAATTACAGTCGTACAGAAAGGGTGCTGACAATTTATAATCACAAATAGCTCACTACGGACTGTAGCAATAATTAAGGCCAATAATAAGAAAAAAAAGGACTGCCGCTGTATGCCTTGACTTTTCCACGTGCTTTGCTTGTTCTTAATTCTTGACGTTTCAGCTGGAGARGTAAAATGTTTATTTCTTTTACCAGAAACATTTTTGCCATTAGGTAGCCTCATTACAGAATTTTGCTTTTCTTCATGGTGGAWTTTTTTTTTTTAATCTTTTTGATCCTTGTAGCCTTCCAGTGTTTTGTTGTTGTTRTTTTACTTTTCATGTATGTACAGGAAAATACTGTACCATTTCATTTTTAAAAYGTAATCATAGAATTATATTTGTATTTCTTTTGAAAAGGCTTTTCACCAGAGATGAGTGGTAGGCTCCCGTGGAGAACAGTGTTCGTAATGAAAGATCTTCATATCTTTCTTGTTCCATGGCTTGAAAGTCAATCTACAGTATAAGCATCTATAAGTCAAAAAACACTGTGTGTGTCAAGCACATAACTGAGCGGAGTGTACATCCTGAGAAAATCCATGCTGAAATGAGCTGTGTGGCATTTTTTTTTGGTTTTGTTTGTTTTTCCCTTCCCTGGGACACACATGAGAAGGTAGCCAAAACTCATGTATTTGAGACTTTGGTTGCTCCTTTGTAAACTAAAATTTGATTGTATAGCAGAGGATGAGAAGAATATTTCACAGGGAAAATGGTTGTGGACTTCCAGCTGAGCAGATAACTGCCATCCCCTTAGCACTTGCTCTGGCCGTGTGCAGCCACAGGAGACTGATGAAATAACGAGTTTTGCTGTCTGATATGTTCATGGTCTTGCTGCAGCGATGCTGTCATTGACCTTGAAGGGCTTAAGGTCCACATTTGAAAACCTTTTTTCTTACAGTCTTCTTACAATTTGACTTTGAAAAGTGTAAATATAAAGGTAACTGATGAAAGCCCTGGACCTATAGTGCTCATCCTTTGTTAATCTTGGTGTATTTTTTCTCTATTCTTTAACATCTTATTTACAACCTTCATTAATCTCCTACAGAAGACTCATGCATTGACTCACAGGCCTCGCAGAAATTGGCACAAAAACCTTTCACGTTTATCTAGGAGGTATCTGAGATGCTGGAGGAGCAAACTTCCACCACACCGCTCCTTATGTGACCTTTCACTGTCTGTGCTTGCTAAATATTTTGAATTTAAATGATTATTTCTTGCTTTTACAGCAATTAAGGTGAAATACCAAGGTGAGAAAGCAGTAGGCAATGCATCTACTTTTCCAGTGAGTCCAACAAAGGGACATCCTTCAGATTGTTGCATCACAGGTGACATATTTTAACCAGCACTGATTACCTTAGGAACAGGTTGAAATGCTGCAGCTCCCTCGAGTTCTTGGTGTTGCTGCAGAAACATGTGAACAAACTCAGGCTGTYAAGGTAAACAGGAAGCACTGGTTTCTGCTTCCAAGCATTGGGTTGGTGTCAGGCATGATTACAGACCTAAGCAGAGATGGCTTTTCATTATTACAATCTTCCTTGCTGCTCTCCTGGTAACACTGTCTCGTTCTGTCGYGTTCGGTTACTAACATAAGCCCAGATTTGTAGTATCTGAATGTCATGCAAATGTTATCTTGCTTATCTTCAAAACAGCTGCATATGTTGGGGGAGTATTATTCCATTTTCTTTATTACTTCTGACTGCTCAGRAAGATTATAGCTGCTGAAGGTCACAGACAGTAGCAGATGAAGGAGCAGAATGAAGCTCTCTGGAGTCTTCATCAGTCCCTGCACAGCCAATGTCTGCTTGAAGTTCCTCAGGTGTTGCTTCTATTGGGCAAGCAGTCTGCCCCATTTTAAAGGCAAAGTTAGGGTTTGGAAAATCTCTTCTGTAATAAGGGATGAATCTTTCCCAAGTTTAATCCTGAAAATTTGGATTGYAATTGATATTTCATATTTTATATAAGAATATGTAAAAGAAACTTTTTAAAGTTTGCTTTATTTTAAACTTTTTTTAAAGTTTAAAATGCTGATGAAAAAATTAAGATTTCAGGGAGGCAATTTTGATTTTTAATTTCAGTTAATTACAGAGGAAATAAATACTGGGAAAGTATGACAAAAGGATCAAAAATAATGCTGCAGAAAATGATACCACACTGTATATAACCATTAGCTAGTTAGTTGAGAGAAATGTGAGCTGTTAAACACTGACGCAAGGTTGCCCAGGGAGGTTATGGAAATCCTTGCAGATGTTCAGACCCGGAATATCAAGGCCGTGACAACCGCTGTGCAGTCACTTCTGCTTTGCTTAGGTGCTAGGTGATTTGTAGAGGTGATTTTCTACCAAAATTTTCTATGATTCTAAGGAAATAAATGTTATTGTCACCATGAAGATCTTCCACACAGTTTAATGTTAAGATTGATAGGGCCACATAAAGAACGTACTGCCACCTTAGTTTTTACAGCATCAGCACTCAGGGCTCTTGTGTGCAGTGAGAAGCAGAGCACTCGCCACGCTCCAGGGTGCAGGATACCTGGTGAAGAACCAGCACACCCRTGCGCCAGAGGCTGGTGGCAATAAAGAGGCAGCACAGCTACCTGGTCGTGACCCACTTGTGCACCCTGTGAGGAGAAATGCATTAAACACTCCTCATTAGCTAGAGTGCACATCATGATCCCATTCGCTGTTTTCTTAGAGTTAGCTCTGGAGATGCCTGGTTTGAGGAACTGCAGCAGCCATTTAATACACGTGGAGATTTGCTAGTGCTTTGCTAATTGGCATCAGTAAGCTTAAGGATCAAGAAAAAGAGACTGGAAACTAACGTTTCTGAACTAGATTCCTGACCTCATTCCTATTATTAGATAACTTTAGACTGTAAAAATGTCGGTATCGAGCTAAATAGTAAATAGCCGCTAGCTGTTGCCAGTGGAGAAATGAGGTAGTGAACTTTGAATGTCTTCAGTCCTACCATTAAAAATTCAAATTCGCTTACCAGGAAAACCARTCATCTGGTGACTCTCTACACTGCCATTAAGTAAAAAGAATTGATCAAAGGTTGTAAACAAGGTTTCTTGGGGATTTTTATGCTCTATCAGCAACTCCAGCTCACTAACAACTTTTCCTGTCTAGCCTCGAAAGCTGCTCATATTCATTGAGATAAGTATCTTCAAAACACTTGTTGAATAAAAATACCTAGTTTGTCTAGTGATGGTTCTGTTTTCAGTTTTCATCCGGCCAAAAAATCAGAAATAAAAAATATGCTGAAGATCATCATGCTTCAGATGCCTTGTCTTGGGGGTTCCCAGAAAGGTTGGTGGTTGTGGTGGCTGCTGCTCTTGGCTCCTGCCATGGACACGGATGCACAGCGCGGCCTGTGCTGCAATTTGTCCAACATCCATGCAAGTAGGCTGCATAATCATCTGATTTGGCAGCATCTTGTTAACTCTTCTCCTTTCTCATGGGTTCTTGGCCCCTCCTCTCTATATTAGTTGATGTGGGTACACTCTTTCTAATATTTTATTTTATTAGAAAAAAGTGAGAACAAATAAAAGGGTGGTTTTGGAGATCCCTGGCAGAATGCTAAATCGCAAAAGTAACTCAGCTAAAGAACAGAAAAGGAGAAAAATGGGAAGATTTTCTACAAATGATTTAGAATATGAAAAAGTGTATATTTAATCACCAAAGAATGAGGCTTATGCCCAAATAAGATAAAATTACAGGTGATGCAGGAATGGGATATTTTGGAAGAATTTATGAAATTCTCTTGCTGCAGTTTAGGCTCTTAAAAAAAGGTAATGTTCTAAAGAGCAGTTTTCTAAAGAGTATCCTGCCCTGTACCTAGATATCTACAGTTCTGCCATTTGACTGTAGATATCTAGAATAATTAGTAAAGTTAGTAAAACAGAATGGTTAGTAAAAGTTAGTAAATAAAGTTAGTAAAACAGAATAATTAGTAAGGATGTGAACTGTCTTCTTCAAAAGCATTAGCCTGTGAGCCTCGCATTGCTTGATGCTTGGAGTTGTGTGCACACTGTAAACAAGCATCTTGCTTTTTGTGCTTTTAACTCAGTTTCCTAGTGCCTCATCTGCTAAGCAGCCCGTYGAGACTGAGATTTGGAGTCCAGTGTAACCTCAGAAGAGAAAAGGTATTTCAAGAGTAAAGCATGAATGATGAATGTAGGGTAAAACATTTAAATGACACAGATTCTCTGTGCTACTCCATTTCCCGCATGTCTAGGTCACTCATCAGCTGTCTCTGCCGTGAAAGATGCCACTTTTGAGTTTTGGTGTTTTTTTTTTTTTTTTTTTTTTCTCTATGTTTGATAGTAGTCTCAGTTCTACAAGATGAAAACACTTAATTTGTAGTCAGAAATCATATTTCCATCTATAAAGGTCAGAAGGTTTTTCAGAAAACTCATGTTCAATTCTTAATTCTTTAATTAATTACTAGTTTTACATTATCTTTGGCAGGTATATTGCCTAAAGTTGCCAGTAGTGCCTTAACTGTCTTTCAACTGTTGCGAACAGGAGGCCAAGTAGCATCTTACAATAAATCAGACCTTTTGCAGCTTGTTTTTTTTGGGTTTTTTTTTTTTTCTTTTGTCAGTGTCTGATATGCAGCAAAACAAGTTAAAGCATCATGAAGAGCTACTGAGAATTAAAAAGGACAAATCATCTCATATCCTCAGGGTTTGCAAATTTTACAGTAGTTCTTGCTTTTGTTGAAAGCTTTGCGGAAAGCTACTCATGTGGCTCTCTTTTTGTGCCTCAAGAGTAAAATACTTTAACTACTGTATTAATCTATTGCCGTGTGCATTATGTGCTTTTTTCCCTGTCTTTGCTCTCTTATAAGTGTTTTTTTCTTTAAGCAAGAGAAAGCAAAGATGTAGAAAAGTTGGTGTCATTAATGAGCAGAGGTGATCAGCGGTATCCCTTTTTTATGGTGGGATTCACACTCTTTGCTATGTTCACAAGTAGTCTGTAAGATAAAGGTGGGAAATGATGCGACAAACTTGCAAATGATGCAGATCTAAACTTCATTGCAGAGAGTCTTAGAAAGATATCCTACTGTCAAGTAAAATAGCAGGTGACATTCAACCAGGTAGATAGTGTTAGAAAACAAAATGTTATGTAACTATGCAAGATAAATCATGGTACATCTGCATGTTGAATACTGGATGCAGTTTAGTTATTACTTCTCCCAAAGGATGCAGTGCAGATGAACATCTGATGGATGGAATAGATTCCATAAGAAGACAAGCTAGAGCAACCTGATCTGCTTTTAGCAGTGGGTAGTCTAGATCCTGAGGTTCCTATTTTCATGAGGACTCCAGCTTGAAAAAYGAGATATTTCAGAATATAGAAAAATATGCAGTTATGAATAATAATGAAAATTTTTGCTAATGTTAGGTGATTAAATTATTCAACAGATGTTTTATAACAGGCAAATGGCAATATTGTTTGTCCAGAGCATTCTTGAAAGAACTTTCTTGAGATGGATAAAAGCTATAAATGGCTTTCAAAAAGTTATTAAGCCAGATGACCCACATGCAACATTCACTTCTGAAAGTCACTGAAATCCTGACTGCTGGAAATTGTAGTTACCTGGTGGGTTTCTCCGAGCGGCTCCTATTATACTGCTCAGCAGTTATCTGAGCTGTGAATGAGCAGTGCAGTGGGCCAGGAGARCCTTACTTGCCAGCAGCATGGCACTTCCAGTGCACGTTCAACACACAGCTTGGATGCATCTCTTCTGTTTTCACTCTTTTTGTCAGAMTCTTGTTCTTTGTATTTGTCTTTCAATCCTTTAGAAAGGACTTTGGGATTGAAACCTGGAATTCACTGGAGGTGAAATTAGGTATTATGTAACTTCTGGCTGTCCTAGGATGAGCTTTGGCAGTTGGCCTTACCAATTTCAGCTTCAAATATTTGCATATATTTGGAATGGCAAATGGTTGACATCAGGTCAGCTTTTTATGATTTTGGTTGCCCATGTAATCTAGATGAAATTAACATTTAGAAGCAAATTAAAAATGTCAAACTATATCAAGAGGTGTCTACATGAATAATTAGTATGTGTGAAGAAGACAGGTGAGCAGGAGATTCTTAAGGAGACGGAATAGATGAGATTGATGGGAACAGACATGTTAGCAAATACTCGGTGATGCGGTACAGCAGAACAGGTTCTGTTCAAGCCCTGAAACCCCCCAGACAGAAATAGCTCCTTCTGCAGGCTGAAAGATGATCTTGTGCTGAAGCAAATCCATGCAGCGATGTGGAGGCCCATGGGGTGCAGCACCTCAGGGAAGGGACTGCAACAATGCAGTTATGGGTGTGGGATCATACAGAGGGAGAGATTATTATTCTTGCTGCTGCTTCTTTTGTGCCTCCTCCTGCTGCTCCATGGTTTCTGTTCTCTCTGAACATCTGGCATACTGTTTGATGATAAAATTCACTTTTCTGTTACTCTAATCTCACATAGAATATGATATTTGAACACACAAGGAAAAGATAATAATCTAAAAAAATTAAATTGAACCTAAGCAGATAAATAATATATTTTGTCAAACGTAACCAACTGAATCATACCTCTGAAACAGATTGCCTTGAAGTGTGTTTATTCCTRTGATTCCATTTAAATGGACAATGCTGGAAGTATTTATTGTGACCTACATACGAAGTGTGCTTGCTTAAGGAAAAAAAAACAATACAGGAGTCAGCAAGCATGTTACATAAATGCAGTTTATTATTTAGGGTTCTTAATTTCCAGAAGCTGCTGCAGTTGCATATTCATGGGTCTCGTATGCAAATAAGATGATAMTGCTTGATTAAGGTTGTCAAGTTTCATTCTCATGGGTTTTCTTGTTTGTTTTTTTAGGGGTATCTCTTAGAGCTTTCATTTCTTCTGTTATAGCTCTAGTGATAGGGAATAGGGAATGAGTATTTCTCCACCACTTAAGCAGATGGTAACTCTCAGACTTTGGTGGGTTTCCTGGTTCACATATGTGCTTTTACCATTGGAAAAASGGTTTTGAGGGATATATAAAAAAATGGTTATCTAAAACTTCTGGGTAACCACCCTCATAGATTTCCAGAGCTGCAAAGAGATTTTGCAGATAGGAGAGAATGTTGTTAATTGTGTCTGTTACAGCCCATTAAAGCAACGTGAGAGATACAAGCACACTTGTTTAAGTAGAAGGTGTATACATCTGTGACTTGAAAATGTATGCAAGTCAACATTAAACCATCTCCAGTAGCACATATGAATAAAGATTTGCCAGTTGGGGACCTGGGCAGATTTTGGAGCTCCTGAGTAACAAACTAAGTGCTCAGACAAGCATCCCTTGTGCRAAGGTTCATTAGCAGAACATGCTGAAGCCAAAGCTGAACATGCTGGAGCCAAAGAGCACTGAGCATTTTTATAACACCTTTCTTTCGGGAGGGGTCTTAGCAACTCCAGTTCTTTCATGAGGTAGGATAACTGCATGAAGTGTATAAGCTGTCCATTTTGTAGATAGAGAAACAGGAGAGAGGTATAAATGAATGAGCAGGAGACTCACAGTTGATAATCTTGGTGGTTTTGCTCCCAGGTCCTTAATCCTGAAGGTCAAGGTATCCACATGCTTTAGTGGAGGTTCTTTGGAAACTGAAGTGCACGCAAGGTTATACTATAAATACCTTATCTAGTATAAATTAGGGGGAAAAAAAAGCTTTTCTAATATTTCACACCAGTATTAAATATCAATGTGGCACAAAGGAGCACCGTGCAGTGCCAAAGCAGCTGAGGAAGATGAGGCCGCTCTCAGGACTCGAGCTGCCATCAGTCAAGCAAAGGAGCACAGCCTTGGATGTGGCCTGCGTGGGCATGAGGATTAGCGAGGCAAGTATTAGTGATGAAGTTCAATGGAATATTTGCTGTGGACAGATCCRCACACACACTCACAGTTAACGTGTTACACATCAACCTGGAAGGGCTAGTGTGACACCAGCGTTACAGATGGACCCTGGAGGCTGCACCAAAGCACACTGAGCTCAAGCAGTAACGTAGCTGGTCCTCGCTGCCCGATGCCATTAGAGCTAACAGGGCTTAACCCACTGAGAGAAGGGTGGGAGGGAATTTCTGTGGATGAGGCAGCTCAGCTTAAACACAGCTTAGTCTCTAGGACGCAGTGAGCTGCGCTGTCCTGGCTCTTCTGGTCGTGTCACCCCACACAAGGAACAGCTGTAATACAATCGCTTGCAAAAGAACCTCTAAAAGCCCTCATTGCCCCTTAATGTTGCCCCTTAATGTGATAACATGTGGTATCCGATGTCTAGACTCCACACAGTTTACCTTTTAAATACTTCTGTGGTGAACCTGTCCTGAATTTGAAAAGCATTAGCAAATCAGCCTGACAGTCTTTGGATACCTAGACACGGTCACGGTTAGCCTGTTGTTTGGGAAAACTAACAGTGTAAACAAATGTTAAGATGAAAATATATCTTGTGATCTCAGAAATTTCTTAGATTTGTGGACTGCTCAGCTGGTTTGGCATGTGTAGGGAGGCTCAGTTTACAGGTATCTGGTTGTGGTCACAGTTTTAAAGAGCTCAGATTGATGAACTGATCATGAATTCAGAGGCCTGGTTTTAGGGAGACATTTGTATCCTCTTGCAGGTTTCAACTACCTGAAGACCCCAGCGCTGCCTGGGTGACGCGTGTGTTGCGGGTGACGCGACAGCCGAGCGCTGCAGCTGTACCGTGCTCTTGCAGCCGTGTGACACCACCCTGTCCCTGCGGGGTTAATGCTCCTTAGCAGCTTTAACAGCCTTTCCACAGCCACTGCCATTTAACTCCATTCCTGCAAGCTTAGAAATGGCTTTCTGTCTTTGGGCTAATTATTCCCATTAACTTCTTGTCGTTACGTCCTCACTGGCACAGCAGCGCTCTCATGAACTTCCTGAACTTACTTTATTCTCAGTCTGTGGGTTGAACAGAACATAAATGGTTCTTAGTCAGGACCATGGGGAGAAGGTTTATCAAAGAGCTCTGTGCACCATCTGTGCTGCTGTGCAGGAATGCATTAGGGTTTAAAATGCCACCAGTATATTAACGCAGGTGCTCCAACATAAAAGGTTTACTGCTGTTCTCTCGTGAGGAATATAATCACCATGTCTTAGCTGGGGAATAGTAGATGCTCATGTATAGAGTGCCTTTCTGCTGCTTCCTTAGCAATCAAATACTGTCTTCTCACCCACAGTTTGACGTGGAAAGCTAATTTTCCCTCTGTTTATCTTACAAGCGCAACAAGCTTACAAGCAAAGTTGCCCATGCTGATCTTTGTGCTGTCTTGTCCCTATAGTCTGTGATCTTCATGAGTCCCATGTCGAATTTAAGGCAATAAGATTATCTATCTTCTGTGCTACTTCAGCCACCTTGGAGCTGCCCTCTCCCAAAGCAGCCTGGCCCTCTCGCTCCATCGCCCAGTGTGTAGGCAAAGGTTGTTCCAAGAGCCGAGTGTCTCTCAGTTTGCTCCGTCTGAGACCACATGGATGACGCCTTCTGAAGCGGACTTTCCTTGTGTTAAGTGGCACACAGGTGCAGGTACACCTGAGGTGCTGGAAACTGAAAGAGTGGGAAGAAAAGATGCAAAAAAGAGAGCTGAAGAGGAAGAACTGGATTGCAGTTGTGATTTTTATATTCACTAATTATGTAAAGTAAATGAAAGATTAAGTGAAAAAGTGGAAAAAATGTAGTAAGGGTAGTTAATTAGAGGTTGCTACTAGTGATATCYCTACTATTAAGTGGCGATAAACAGAGTCTTACCATATTTCTGGAAGTAAGTCTGAATCTGTCTAGTGTTGTATTGGTCTATGTATATTGCTTAGTTGCAATTGAAATTTATTTTTAGACCAATAAATTGCAAGGAAAAAAATAGTTAACTGCTGACATTTTGCTGCTTTGATGGTAAGCTAGCATATATAAACTAGCATATATATATATATAAATATATATATACACACATATATGTATCTGAATGGTCCAAAGGATTCGCATTTTACATTTTTTCTTTATGTTTTAGTGAGGAATCAGCTAGCAAATGCATTAAGTTGCTTTCGAACACAGAGAATGAGAAGTCTTTCATGACTACTTGGAACAATCGGCAAGTGACCACTGCAGAGCAGGAAAAATACAAGTTTKGGGTTTTTTTTTCTTTGTTTTTATGGTTTATTTTGACCAAGTTTGTGTTGCAAGTGGTCCTCCACAGACGTGATCATCTCTAACCGAGCAATTGTAACAAAACCTCAAACCTATAGTATATTAACTGTACATGAAATCCTTTATGGCTTTTTGCAGAAAGCCAACTTCTGCATTCTGACAGCTGTCACACCAACATGCACTTGGTGTGGGCTGCTTTTTCATTTTGAAAATGTTAATATTTTATATCTGAGAGGCTGCTTGACATTAGCATAACAGAAAGAAAGTCACTTTAATTTTTCTGTAAAATACAAGTTGCACTTAGTGTAAATTTGCTTTCTGAGGTACCTTTTGACTTCTTAACAGMCTGAATGTGCAGGCTGATAGATGGGAAGTGTAGTACTCGAAGTCTGAGGAGCAGGAAAGGAACACAAAAGAGATTTTGCACTCTTACATGGTTTAAAGTTGTGTATTCAGTTGATTACTAAAGCAGTTAAATATAGGCTCCTTCCTAAGCGGCATAAAAAAGATGGTGTAGATCCTACATGCAACATTATTGTTTTAAAATGTCTCTTTGTTTAGAACCCATGTCCATGGCAGGTCCTTGCTACTTCAAGTATTTTGTATTTGTCCTTGTCCTGGTTCCCTGCTCTTTGGTCTTGTCTGAAGTAATTGATAATTATGGAAAAAAAAAGAGATGGTAAAAAGTGTATCTGAGAAGCAGATGTCTCATTTTGTATGGGCAGTATTGTTGTGCGTTGGACATCTACAGCTACCTCYGCCTTCACGCCGAATACGTACAGACATAAGTTGTCCAGCTGTTTGTGTGAGGACAAGCGTAGCACTGCTGGGTTCCAGCCTCAGGAGAAATGGGGCTTGTGCTTTGTGGGCTTGACTTTTGAGTTCCTTAGCTATGCTTATTATGCAAGTTCCAGTTAATTGGACCTTCCTTTCTTGATAGATGTAGACAAACTTTACCTCTTATTCTTACTTCTGGTGGTGGTGTTAGGTGAGCAGTATAGTGGCCTCGTGAAATATTTGATCCAGAAAATCTCATTAAGAGCACCAGAGATGGCCTTCACAAGCCAGAAGCAAAACTGTGGAAGTCTCAGACTTCTTCTTGAAATGCCCGATTGCTGTCTCACTTTTGCTTTACATTTTTAACCCCTGATGATCTTAGTGAAACACTGTGTTCTGGTAAAAGCAGCATTTCTCTAGCAGTTGCATCTGGCATGGTAGGCTTCCAAAATTACAGTCTAAACAAGGGAGAAAAACTAACTGAAGCTTACCTGCTTTCATTTTCTTACTTGCCTAGGCCTATTAGGCACTCGTGCATCAATGGCAGTTTAGACACTGGGCAGAAAATAGATCGCACTGGAGTTACTGGTCCAAATTTTTAACTAGCATTTAATAGATTTTATTTCTATTTTTTCTTTTATGAAACTTTTTATTAATAGTGTTCTCAAAGGAAGCCAATGAGCCATAATAGATTTGCATGGTTATGAAGCCTGATCATTTATTCATGGAGCTAGAGCACAGGCTGAAAGACCGATGTTAATTCTGCTAGAAAGGAGCACAGAATAGGGGCTGCTCCCCTGCCTTGGTCTGCAGCCTCTTCACTGCCGTTCTCAACTGAAAACATAAAGGAAAATTTCTGCTTGCCAAAACTGTCTGGCTTGTAATGTTTTACAAAGTGATAAATAATTCTGAAATAATTGTACCATTGAAATCATCACAGCTTTATTTAAAAAATTTTGAAATACAAGAAGTACTATTGAAACCTTTTACACAGAGTAACTGCTCGCTTGTGTTCTGGATGCAGGTGAGCAGGGCAGGCATGATTATTTATTGTTMTTATTATAATTAATTATTATTATTATTATCAGCACTAACAGACACTTTTTAACCCAGTTCAGAGCACGTGTGTCTGTAGCTCTGTGAGTGTGTGCAGACAAATGAGTCCCTCACTGCATGGTCTGTAAAACATGCGACCTGCGACTGCATGCACTTGTCTGGGTTTGCAGTAGTCACAGTAAGGGGAGCCCTGTCTAGGACATCATGACGCGCCACGCTGCAGTGTCACCCTGCGCAAGAGGGTGGGTTTAGCAAGTCTGGGCTGCAGAGAGCTGCTTTGCACTTGTGCACTGTGCTCCTGAGCTGCCTGCGGATGCYCTGGCAGGGGGAGCGTGTCCCGGGGCCCGGCGGGCAGCGCGAGGCCGCTCCTGCAAATTCACACCCTGCGTTCTCGGCACAGGCCATGGGCCACCCCTTTTCTCAGCGAGTGCCCTAATGAAGCTGTGAAACATTTCCTTTCTCCAGCTTTGGTGCTTGAAACTTGTAACCTGTGGTCAGAGTTGAGTCTTCAGCGGGTGCTTTGAGAGGAACTGCTTCCTTTTCAAATCACTTTGCTTAGATCATCATGAAATGAAAACAGTTTTTGGCTTTGACTGAATCTCTGCTTGGGGCTTGCTGTTTATACCTCCTTTTTTTTTCACTCATGCATCTTTGACAACAGCAAATAGAAAGGGGTAAGAACTGATAATACTCATTGTCACTGAGTTCCACACTGGCATTTACTCAGCAATAAATGATTAAACCTGTGCAAATTGAAATAGAGATGCTAGGTATGGTAAAAAAGCATCCTGATAAAAAGTGTTGGTGTTTAGGGAACTTTGCCCTTGATGCCACCTGGAAATGTGTGGGGAAGAAGCAACCCTTGGTATCCTTTCATACTTTACATTATTTATTAGGGCAAATGAAACTCCAATTTAAGATCTGAAATGCAAATAGATTATCCAGGACATATTCAGACCTAAAATTATTGTTTAGGGCAGCAGGGAGAGCAGTGCAGCAGTTTGATTTGCAGCAGCTCTTGTTACTACCATGCTCTCAAGTGGTAGTGAAAAACCTCATGGTTTTGCACAGTAGGTAGTACCAGATGGTAACTGATACTCTGCAAGGTTGGAGATGGAAAACTGGATACAGTTTTTAAGATGATATGTTACAGATAACCAGTGGAGACCRTGTTTATAATTCTGCTATATCCCCACATACTAGGACAACCATTACATTCATTCATAAATTTGTATGTGGGAAATTCAAACCATATAAGCAACAGCTACAGTTTTGCCTGAGAGTCAGGTAAAACTGTCCCTTCCYGATTTGACMGTCTTGGCCTCTACATGAAAAGGATTCTTTAAGTTACCAAATATATATATATATATTTTTTTTTGGTCTGTTTCTCCTTTCTCTTTCAGTCGCCCGTGCTTTGGGCACCCAGGTAGCTCCTGTACAGGCTTGCTCATGTGCATAGCTCCAGAAGCAGAAATAGGCTCCAGAGACCAAAGCAAAGCAGGGGGTAGTTGTGCTGTTTTCTGCCTCACAGACGTTGCTTGTTCCCCTCAGAAGGATGGAGCCCCTCTCTGGAGCTGGCCACAGGCCTCCAAGTTGCAACATTTAAGTACTCGTTTTGTTGAACAAGACTGTGCAGCACTGATTCGCTTCTCTCTATCTCGTAATGAGATTCACAAGCTCAAAATTGCATCATGAGGTGGCACAACCGATGGGCTGCATTAACGCTGCTGTAGCTCAAGGAGCGGGCACTGCTCCGAATGCAGTAACTGTGGCTAACCAAAGCACCCAGGGACAGTTATTGGAAAGATGTTTAAGAGAAATGGTAGCCTCACTTCTGTATGCTGCAAACTGGCCTTGCCAGTCTCACTTTAACATGCTGCAAGCAGTCCTGTTTTGCAGTCTTATTTTTAATGTATAAAAGGGGGGAATTCTGAAAAGTAAGATTTTGAAGCTAATTAATAATGTAATGCAAAATATTTCTCTTTAGTTCCCAGTACAATTGCTATCAGTGTGTGTAGACCCAGATAAWGTTCTTAGAGATGATGTTTTCAGTTGGAATGACTTATTTCAACAGAAGGGGATCACAAACCAGAGGGAATCGCACGCCACAGGAGGAGCCGCACATGTGTGCATGTTCCCTGCTCTGACAGCTTACACGGATCTGGATCCAGGAGCAGTGCTAAGTGTGTTGCTGTCCTGAAATGGTCCTGGAATGGTGTCTCTTAACCAGTAGCTAAGACCTTCTGGGTGACATTTCTAAAAATARCTGTGTTTGTGCACATGTCTCCTTAGGGTGATAAATGCGTCAGTTGCTTTTCAAAAGTTTTTGTTTGCCAGCTGCTGTCATCGCCTCACGTGAACGTGCAATTGTTTAAAAACTAGTTTCTTTTTATCTGGATAGGAAAGGGAGATGGAAAGCTGCTGGAGGTGTGACTTTTGAAAGCAGTAGCAAGGCTTCATGCAGGAAGGATCTGGAGATGAGGAGAGAATTTAATTTGGAAAGCATTAGATGATTTTCCATATAGCAAAGAACATCTCCCAGCCTGAAAGAGTAAATTACAGATAACCTACCTTAGTGGTAATATCTTGGACATATCTTCCTTCAGATGGATTTTCTTTTTTTTCCTCTCTGTGGCTGTATATCTACCTGTACATCTACCTGTATATCTACTGTATATCTATCTCTATTTGAGTTGCTCTTCCCTTCCCAAAGTGTTCATAAGGAGCAAATTAACAAAAGGATTAAAACCATCATCTGGAGAGGAATAATCCCAGGTACCAGTATAGATTAGGAGTTGACCTGATGGAAAGCATCTCTGTGGAGAGGGACTTGGGAGTCCTGGTTGACACCAAGTTAACCATGAGTCAGCAGTGTGCCCTCGTGGCCAAGAAGGCCAGTGGGCTCCTAGGTGCATCAGGAGGACGTTGCCAGCATGGCAGGGAGGGGATCCTTCCCCTCTACTTGGCTCTGGTGAGGCTGCACATAGAGGAGCATTAGGGGCAGCTCTGGGCTCCCCAGGACAAGGATGTGGAGCTTCTAGAGAGGGTCCAGCGGAGAGCGACAAAGATGATGAAGGGACTGGAGCGTCTATCATATGAGGAAAGATTAAGCGAGCTGGGCTTGTTTAGCCTGGAAAAGACTGTGAGGGGATCTGATTAATATATAGGTACATATTAATATATAGGTACATATATTAATCATAATATATTAATATATAGGTACAAATACCTACATGGGGAAAGAGGATGGGATCAAACTCCTCTCAGTGGTGGCCAGTGACAGGACAAGGGGTAATGGGTACAAGTTGAAAGTCAGGCAGTTCCATCTCCATGTGAGGAGGAACTTCTTTCCTGTGAGGGTGCCAGAGCCCTGGAACAGGCTGYCCAGGGAGGTTGTGGACTCTCCTTCTCTGGAGATCTTCCAAACCCGCCTGGCTGCGATCGGGTGCCCCGTGCTCTGGGTGTCCCTCCTGGAGCAGGGATGAGCTCTAGAGGTCCCTGTCAACTTCAACCATTCTGTGATTCTGTGATAAAAAGAGAGCCTTCAAATAACATTCTACCTGCACTCGTGGGCAAGCAGCAGKGACGCGCAGTCCGTCGCGATGCTGGTTTTTGTCTGTAGATTAATCTCAAGGCAGCTGCCAAATCAAGCAGCTGCTTGGCCTGATCTTTCTTCATGTTCTGTCCAGGGGGAGCAGTTAAGCAACAGATAGACCTTACATAAAGCAAAATGTGAATGTTTTCAGAAAAGCTAGAACTGCTACATTTTTAACTACTATTCCCTTGTGTTTCTACAGATTACAGCAATTTGAAGGTTATGGAGGGAAAAAAAAGGTGTTCAAAATAACCTCTAGAAAAGTAAAGGCATCCCATAAATGTTACGTATTCTCAATAATGCCCAATAGATGATGAATATTAATGCCTTTTTTCCTGTTATAAATTTGAGAAATGAAAGAATGAACTATCAAATGTGTTGGTTTGTGCAGTAAGTGCTAAGACTGACAAGAGCAAACACTGTTACTACTTGTTTAATCACATAATACCCTAATACTGTGATAAACATCTTCCGCAGCAAATACTCACATCTGCCTTTTATGTAGCAGTCGTCCAAATAAGATGGCYTAAAGTGCAAAATGATCCAAAGCTCTCTTTTAGCTTTAATATGTGAGAACTTTTGACTTAAAGCTTTGTGTTACAGATTTTGAAACTGAAAATATTTTTCATGAAATTTTTCTCTTTAGATGACAATTTCATCTTCTATTGCTATATAAAGCAAATACCTCATGATAACTCATTTTAATAATATTTCAATAAGCAAATAACTAATATTATTTATGAAAGCATTTTTATTTATTGCCTCCTTCCTAAATGAAAGCAACGCTCAATTCTGTTTTCTCTGCACTGCTTTTCAAGCACTAATTTTCTATGAAGCCMATTCCGATTGTTGCATCTCCGTCTTGCTTTTGATGTCCTTTATGCAGCTTCACGATGCCAGGAACCCTTTTTCTATCCCTTCTTTATGTAGACCGTAACCAAGCTGTAGTTCACATTTCTGGTTTCTGTGTGTGCTACCTCAACAGCAAAATGATTACTGAAAATCAGAAAGCAAGCAGAGTTCCTGATGAATGAACAGCACTCAGAATAGCTGGGCACCTCTTTTTAGAGAAGAGTGAGCACCAAGCTCTGTGCTCAGCCCTCTACTCTCTCTGCTGCTGCTGGAAATTAAATTTCATTGGTATTTACCTGTGCTGTCAACACAGAGGATTTTACCGTGGTGCAGATGCCTGCTGTGAAATGATGATAGATCAGAAAAAAAATATACAGAGATATGGATGAAAACCTGTGATAAATACCTCAAATAAGCACTTAGTAACATGCAAGAGCTTCTGTGGGTGGCAGGGGAGCTGTGCAGGCCACAGGGCCCGACGTGTCGCCATCAGCTCTGAGCTCCAGCAGCTGGCAGGCCGATGCTTCCTGATGGATTTGACTCCTTGTTAAAGCATGCGGAGGTGAGATTTAGGTGAGGCTCATCTATTTTTAAGTGCCGGAGCCTATATGTAAGCTGGTCATCTCAGCTCCTTTCGTAGTTAAAGGACYGACTTTCTTTCATCTCATCCTAAGGCTGGCATCTAAAATAGCTTGGGGAATACTGAGTTTCTCTTCATGGACTTCAAAAGGATTCAAGATGACTAGCCCAACTGGAGATGCCTAAACAGACAGGAAAAACTTGTGCCAAGGGTCTAAACTCAGAAGGGATTCGGCAATAAACTAACTCTTAAGGCCTGTTAGGAGCTGGGACAGTACCTGGGCTGGCAGGTCTGTTTCCATTCCAGGCAGGATCAGTAATCTAAAGGACAAMATTTATAATTAATCTAAAGGATAACATTTATAATATTTTGTAAAGGAGTAAAATGCAAAGTGCATTTGCCTCTAGTTTGTTCCTGCTCCTAAAGCGTCCTCACTGTGAAGTGTTGTTTCAGAAGATGGCTTTGTAGCCTAGGGCAATATTTGCTTTGAAATCTTCTTAGTAGTAAGTGATTCCAGTAGTTATTGCAAACAAGCAAGAAGTCTCCATAATTCTGACATAAGCTTGCAGCATCAGTTATCTTCCTTACAGGTAGTCAGGGTGATTTAAATTTATTCCTCCTCTGAGTGAAACACACAGTATTTAATGGCTTAAAGTCAAGGGGCAAACCTCCCACTGAATCAAGGTTCGCRGCGGTCCTGTTACTGCGAGGAGAACAAACTCGCCGTGTGTCCAGAGCCAGAATTGCTTCACCTCGTGGCTTGGGTAATGAGATATTGATCTGCACAGAGCRGGGCATGGTGGAGGAAAAATGAGAGACTCAATTGCAATTATGAAAGCTATTTGCAATTGAGAGTGGGAAAGATTTCCTTTCTGGCCAGCAGGTAATATTCTTCAGTGGAGCATCCCCACAGGAGGGTGAGAATTCAAAACCAAAGAGATAGATATAAAACCGCTAGTAAAACTCAGTTAAATATGCATGTGTTTATTTTCCCAAGTCAGAGCTATTTGTGATAAAGTGCTGCTTAAAAGATGTCCTCAAAATATTTTGCAGGAATGAAATACACAATCTGTAACCTACTTAATGTTCCCAAACTACAGCCCCCAGTCAGAGGGACTTTGTGCGCAAATTTGCAGAGGCTCCCAGGTTCAGGAGCAGCCGAGGTCGCCTACAACTGCTGCTCCCACAGAAAGCCTGACCCTGGGGAAACTCTCCTCTTTTTGCTTGCGCTTGGCCAAGTTTGATCATTCTCCACTTGAAAAATTGCCTTGATCTCTACATGTGACTGCAGGTGTTACAGTTAATTTATAAAATTGAGTTTTTCCACCACCAAGGGGCTGATTGCTAATCTAACCTGAAGCATTCTTGCAGGACAATTTCCTCTCCAGTCCTTTTTGGAGAAACTGTGGTATTATTACATCTCTTCTACTGAACTCAATTACTGTCTGCCTAACACATAATGTTTTTGGATTAGGAAAAAAGACACATATGGCTCCTTTAGGGTTTTTTTCTACAGCATTTCCTTTCAGACATGGTGTTTCCTTGGTGTCCTCAGGAATCCTTCCTCCCTGTGAGAGGTGACAGGTGCCCCTCGGGACCAGTCACGGGTTGCTCGCATTTGAATGACTACCTGCAGCAAAGGACAAGTAGAGGAAATTCTTGTTGTATCACACTATGTGCCTGGAGTGGGTGGTAGGGTTTGGGGCAGATGAGAAATCAGATTTCGGCCAGGTCCCTCCCTCCCATTTCCTCCCCAGGTTGGAGCATATCTTTAAATGCTCACAAACTGCCCTGCAGTAGCAGCACACAATAAAACGAACTAAAAATGTGAGAATGAAAGCATTGTCCTGAAGGCAAGCAATAAAAGGAAGATGGAAAATGCTGTAACAAATTACTTATTTCAATAAATTATGGTACACTGTAGAACTCCAACTACTGACAAAGCCCATCCACTCAYTGAATTATAGGGCACAAATCCTTCCAATTGTGCCTTTTGTTGCGAGACCAGTGATCGCAGGTGGGCACCCAGCTCTGCCACCCAGTCCTCCCGACTCAGAGATGGGTGGCAGCTGGGCCGGCCGAGGCTGTCTCTCTGCGCGACCAAGGACGGGGACCAATGAAACCAGGAAAACGCCAAGCGACCCTCTGAGGCTGGCAGGTGACCTGGGCTTTTGTTGTACTCTATGCAGCTTTCAGTGAGTAATTTAGTACAGTAGAGGTGTGGGACATTTGGGTGGGCGTTATACGTGTGTTACAAGATTAACTGAACTCTCAGTAACGTCATGGTCAGGGCCATCTGACCAGATCCTACCCACCTATGCTGCAGGCTTTGAAGCAGAGGCTGGAAGTGTCTTTTCTTGAGAAAAATCCAAACTGCATGTTTCCCAGTGGTGAATCCCAGCACATCCCAATCTGCCTCTGTGCTCCCAAGCTGAGTGGCCAGGTGGCAAAGTGGGAGCAAGTCTCCTGCAGTAGTGGTGTTCAACGGCAGAAGGAAAACCAGCAAATAACCTAAGGGAGAGAATGGAAAAAAGTTTACAGCAGGTATCAAGCTTAATTTGGAAAGGTTTGGAGTGCTGGTTACTAAAGGGACGAGCTGTAGGCTAGTACCTGACCTAACAGTAGTGCGAATTTTAGGTTACAGCTTGGCCCTCGGAATCAGTTCCTCTGAAGCAGGAAGCTGTGAGGTTGGGAGTGCGATCGTTGCGTTCACAGTGAACACGTGGAGGAGAAGGTGCTCAGCATGGATTCACCAAGGGGAAATCATGCTTGACTAATCCGATCGCCTTCTATGATGGAGTGACTGGCTGAATAGATGAGGGTAGAGCGGTGGATGTCATCTATCTGGACTTGAGCAAGGCTTTGACACCGTTCCTCACAGCATCCTCCTGGGCAAGCTCCAAAGGTGTGGGATAGATGTGTGGACGGGAAGGTGGATTAGGAATTGGCTCGATGGCAGGGTGCAGAGAGTGGTAGTCAGTGGTGCGGAGTCCAGTTGGAAGCGTGTAGTTAGCAGTGTCCCCCAGGGATCAGTCCTCGGTCCGGTCCTGTTCAACTTATTCATTAACGACCTGGATGAAGGGATAGCCCTGAGGGCTGTGCTGCCATCCAGAGGGACCTGGACAGACTGGACAACTGGGCAATCAGAAACCTCAAGAAGTTCAACAAGGGCAAGTGCAGGGTCCTGCACTTGGGGAGGAATAACCCTGGACACCAGTACAGATTAGGGGTTGACCTTCTGGAGAGCAGCCCCACAGAGAAGGACCTGCACGTCATGGTGGATGACAAGATGACCATGAGGCAGCAGTGTGCCCTGGTGGCCAAGAAGGCTAATGGGATCCCGGGGTGCATTAAAAAAAGCGTCTCCAGCAGGTCGAATGAGGGGACTGTCCCCCTATACACAGCCCTGGTAAGGCCACACCTGAAGTCCTGTGTCCAGTTCTGGGCTCCCCAGGACAAGAGGGATGTGGAGCTGCTGGAGAGAGTCCAGAGCAGGGCTACCAGGATCAGAGGCCTGGAACATCTGCCCTGTGAGCAAAGGCTGAGGGAGCTGGGCCTGTTCAGCCTGGAGAAGAGGAGGCTGAGGGGGGACCTGATCAGTGTCTATAGATACCTCAAGGGAGGCAGTGAGGAGGAGGGGGCGGCCTCTTTTCATTGGTGGACAGCGATAGGACTAGAGGAAATGGCCACTAGCTGAGGCACCAAAAAATCCACAGGAATTTAAGGAAACATTTCTTGACAGTGAGGGTGACAGTGCCGTGGAACAGGCTGCCCAGAGGGGTGGTGGAGTCTCCTTCTCTGCAGATCTTTCAAAGTCGCTTGGATGAAGCCCTGTGCCCCGTGCTCTAGGTGATCCTGCGTGTGCAGGGGGTTGGACTAGATGACCTCTGAGGTCCCTTCCAACCTTAAGCGTTCTATGATTCTATGATTTGCTGTTCAGTGGGCTCGTGTGTCATGCTGTGTGCCAGGGTCGCCTGCCCCACATGTCCCCAGAAGCCGCTGGCACTGACTGCACCACCGCTCCTGTCTGAGTGGTACAAGGCGAAGGAAAGTGGTTGTGTGTGTGACCCCAAGAGATGAGGCAGGGAGCTGGGTACAGTAATGATTTCTGTGTAATCCTGCAAACAAGGACGCTCCGGGTTCGATGATCTCCCTGGAGAATTGGGGAGCTGATCCCTGTCCTCCCTGCAGCCGTCACCAAAGCAGAGCCCCAGGCAGGCCCCGTGGGCGCTGCTGAGCCTCAGCAGAGTGAGCGTTTGCAGTGGTACCCGCCATGCCAACAAGTTGGCTCTTAAAGCTGTGACACTACCAGACCTCACTGTTTTGGGACTAGAATCATTATCTAGTGCTTTAACAAGAAGTCCAATTTCTCTTTATGCCCCTGACATTCTGTGAATTTGAGCTAACGTTTATGCCTCTGTATAATGACTTACGAGTCAATTGGGAAGGTTTGCCTGGGAGGGCCAGACAAGAAAGAGTGCAAGGTAGGTAGCTGCGGGGCTACACGTTTCTCAGTTCCTAAGATTCTTGTTACAAGCTTTCTTCCGTTTCTTATTTGGCCTGTTTAGATGTGAGCCCTTTCATAAAAGGCTTTCATATTGGTGATGGACAGTGGCATTGGAGCCCTGGCTTTGGTGGTTATGTGTTGCAAAGAAGAAAAGCTGTACCAAAATCTAATGCAAACTGGAGAAAATAACAGAAAATCCCAGAGATACAAATACAGTGTATGTGGTGTGTTAGTAAATGCACAAAGTAAGAAAAAAAAAGAAATGCAGTCTTATTGACCTAGTGCAGGCAATGCTCAGGGCTGCACCTCTGCGTCCTCTGCTTCGCGCCTGGGAATGTTGTAGTGGCTTGAACATGTGGGTTTGCATTGTAGCCGATAAAGGTTATGTTTGATCAAACATGTCCTCTCGAGTCAGTGTTTTACAAGGTATTTTCTTTTTATCCCAGTAAATGGCCTTTCCTTTTGTTGTATTTTCAGACTTCTGTCTCTGCCTGCATAGACTGAACTTAGAAGTATTGATGTATTTTTAACTACTGTCAAAACAAGGCAGGTTGTCCATTTTTTCCTTCAGATTTTTTGTTAATGTCTGCCTTTCCTTCCCCTGGTAACACCAGCTTTATGAGCTCTGTGTTATCTTCATGCGGTCCGAGTTCAGGAATGCTCTCCTGGGGCTGGTACTGCTCCTAGGGCGAATAGAAATTTTAAATTAACCCTTCAGAGAGAAAATGAAAAAGTCTTTTGTTTAAATATCTTTTTTACTTTCTTTTGAAAYAACATATATGGTAATATAAATATTATCTACAAGATAGTCAATGTGTTTACTTYAGAAAAAGAGGCAGAGTCTGTTCTATTAAAGTCGGATTGCTGCTTTTTGAAAAAATTTTAGAATATGTGAAATGTTCAGACATGAAAATTATATGGACGTTTGTACTTTCTACATCACAGTTGCATAGTTATTTTTTTTAAATCATTATTTCCTATTAAAATATCATGAGGATCATTTAAGACTAGATAACACAAGATGCTTCAACACCTTAAATGCCTAGACAAGTTGTACTGGGTTTAGTCCTTAGAGCTTGCACATAAATCTGGTTTAGATCACAGTTTTAAAGTGCATCAGTTTATCAGTGTAATCTCTTCCCGTTTACATGCTCTGCATGATTTATCTCTGAGAATTGCTTGGATATGAAATAGGGACCAAGAAGTTGGCAAAGGCTTTAACAGCTTGGCATCACTTGCAGAACATCATGAATAAACTTGCAGAGCAGCTGTTAAAACTGAGAGTTTTTCCACACAGAAAAGTTAATGCACTGCAAGTTATGTAACAAATCTACATTGCCATAGCTGTTTTGCACCAACTCTCTGTATGGACACACTTAGAGTTACATTAATAGTTAATGTTAAGTAAATCAGGTGTGAATTCAGAGGATACTGTTTTAAAGTGACTCTTGCAGCAATATTTATTTAGTGTAATCTGAAGTTGTTGAAAAACCCACAGCATTAGCTTGGACAGTTTAAACTGGATGCTGTGGTTCATGGCACCGACAGGAACGTCTCCGTGCAGAGCAGCAGGGATGGGAGCTACCGGCAGGGGTGACCAGTGACCTTTTCCATAGGCACAGCAAGACCCCGGTGTTTGTGGTCAAAGTGCTTCTGAGAGGCAACTTGCTCTGTGTTTAAAAGAGTAAATTCATACCCTGGCTTATCAGGCACTAGCTTCCCCGCAAATCTGAATCCTCAGGCTTTTAGGAGGAGTGGAATGCAGTCTTTTAAGCAAAACAATTTCCATCACAGATATRGCTTATTTCAAATTCCATGTACTTTGAAACTGTCAACATTTGGTTTAGAAAATACTGAGCAATCATGTCAAAATACAATTTCTACATTTTCAGAATATGGCRTTCTGGTTTTTGTATTATACTGAATTTGAAAAGCAAACAAATGCACCTAAACCTTTAGTTGTATGTAAAAAGTTAAAGATGTCAAGAACAGAAGGAGAAGTTTCAGCGTTTGCTCAGCTAGGAACATGTTGCTGGTGATACCACCTGTAAGAGGCTAGCACCTCTTGCCACTGCTGATCTTTGGTCTGGTTATTTTGGTATCCACAGTATACCTGGACAATCCCTGCTTATTTCCATTTTTGACAGAATATTTCGGGATCTAGGGAGTTGATTCCACAAACTGCTTTTAGGAGTCCTCCTTAGTTGCGCTGTGCTTCCTCGGGGGCTCTCCAGCGTCACCCTGCGTTTTGGTGGTGCTGAGGTGGTGCCCTCACTGGCGTGCTGAGGATTCCGCTCTGCGCCCGCTAATGGCTCTGGGCCCGGGAGCACCATGGAGCAGCTGTGCTCCTCCAGCCGGGGGATTTCTGCATCCCTTGTGGCTGCTGCAACGGCCGCTTGTGCAAGAGCAGATACTGCAGAGCGCTGGGGCTGCTCGTGGTGGCTCTATGGGCTCCTGCTCCCCGGCATCCTCTCCAACACGGACCCGTCYTTCCCTGCAGCAGCAGCCGGCAGCACGGGGAGGCAGGTGCCAGCTCTGATGCCAGGGGCTGGCTGCTTTCTGGGGATGCTGCGCTCCAGAAACTACATTCACCTGAGCTTTCATGGAACACAGCTAATTCCAAATGTTAATCTCTATGGCAAAAGTTGAGCACCTTTTCAGCACAAACCCAAGGGCAGTTCTCTACACGAAAGCGCAGCGCGGTCGTTAGGAGTGCCGGGCTTGTCCGCCACAGAGCAGAACAGGAGGCCAGGGCCTGGCTGCACTGGTCGGCACCCTTGGTGACCCTCCTGAGCCAGAAGAGAGGCAAGGAGGAGAGCCCGGCACAGGCCGTCTGTTCGAACAGGCGGTGTCCGGCTGAGCCCCTATGCCAGGCAGCCTCTCGAAGCTCTGCTTTGCTTTTAAAGGATGTAGAAAGCTTTAATCATCCCTGTTTTTTTCCTGTCTGAGTAGAAATTCGGTGTTGAAGTTGCGGCGCATGGAAGGGTTTGTGGGAGAAACGGGGAGCTGAAAGCCACAGAAACACAGGCAGTTCCATCTCCAGGTGAGGAGGAACTTGTTTACTGTGAGGGTGACAGAGCAGTGGAACAGGCTGCCCAGGGAGGTTGTGGAGGCTCCTTCTCCGGAGGTCTTCMAAACCCGCCTGGATGCCACCCTGTGCCACATGCTCTAGGTGTSCCTGCTTGAGCRGGAAGGTTGGACTAGATGATCTTTAGAGGTCCCTTCCAACCTTGCATATTCTGTGATTCTGTGAAGGAGAAGAGCCTCTGTCCTCCACTGTCTGCCTTGAATTTCCCTCCAGCCGGCATGTCACCCTGCAATTCTAAAGCTGCCCCAGTGCATAAGTTTTGGGTTCCTGCTGTCCCTGCGGGAGGTGCAGAGCTCAGGGGCATCCTTGGCCTTCCTAGCGAGATGCRCTAGGATGAGAGAACTTTGTGTGTTGCAGGGCCAGCGCAGGCACAGCGAGCAGCTCTGGCCAAGTGCAGAGTGTGGCAGTGCCCAGGGGTCCTCCCTGGGGGCCTGCACCATGGCAGTGAGGTGATAATGAGAGCTAATTTCAAGTTTCCGAATGCTAATGAAGAAAGAATGAATCAAATTGGCTCTAGTTATAAAATGAGCCCCTAGAAGAAAATTATAATCAAACTCCTGAGCGATGATGATCGGAGAGGAATGGAGAAAAAGGCTGTTCAAACAGCGTGCAGGCAAGGGAAACCATTTCCCAAGCCTGAGATTACCTTGCAGATTTTCTCACATTCGTTATCATAGAGTGAACTACAACATTAAAAAAAAAAAAAAAAAAAAAAAAAAAAAAAAAAAAAAAAAAAAAAAAAAAAAAAAAGACAAGTTGTATGACAAGAACACTCTACTTTCTTAACCCTGATGGTAGATTTTTCATTACAGTATCACAGAGACATATGTGATGATTATGCAAAGATCTTCTTCAGCTTTGTTTCAGGATGAAGGTGTGCCAAGTAYTGAGTTGTGCTCATTTACTTAACATGTTTTTCAAGTAAAAGCATCTCAGTTTTTGAAAATGCACCCATGAAGACCATGTAATGCCACGCGTTGGCACTCTGGGGGCAGGACTTTCAGTTCTCGCGGAATCTTTTCTTGATGAAGGTGAGGCCGAGGCTTCTCCACCAGCACTGAGGTCACTGAGGTGGAGGTGGTGCCATGTCCACAAAGAGGTGGCAGTGCCAGACATGGACACAGGGTATGAAGGTGTGGCAAGCCAGGATCGTCAGCAAGATGTTTCCCAGTTCTCTGAACTATGAATGTCTGGCTAAGGGAGACCTCGATGTGAGAGTCTAAGGCTGCAGGGGAGCGTATGACAAAAATAACTGCAAAGTCAAAGTCATGGGTGGTTTCCACCTTTTTGCTCAAGTTCAGTGCCCAAGGAAGGGGAGAGTTCTTGCTAGCAGATAATAAGCTCTTGCTGCTGGTGCACAAGCCTGAGGCACAGCTTTGCTATGAGACACGGAAGCCTCACTGTTGAACAACAGAGGAATCACCACCCAGATGCTCAGCAAGGCCAAAGGGAAGGCCGCTCTGCATGATGCTGGTCAACTTGTTAAAACTGTCAAGGCAAAGGCTGTAAGGAAGTGGAAGTCAAATGGTACCAGCGTATGATTTATTGCCATTGAATTAGGGTGGTATCATTGAAATTAAACCCACTAGCAGTTAAGAACAAATAAAAGCAATTGGGCCGCTGTTCCGAAGCATCAGTGCACAGGGTTTTCCTCAAGGAAGGTGGTTAGTTCTGAAGCAGGGGATGCCCATTCTCTTTCAGCTTCAGGGCATCAAAAATTTATCAGGCAAGATTATGGTGAAAAGCTGTGAGATAGAGACAGCTGAGGCGAAAAGGGGGAAAAAGATGGTATTTAATAGAAAAAAAGAACAGTCGTAAGAGGAGTATGCAGAATAGAGGGAAGCCAAAACAAAAGACCATAATGTAAGAATAATCTGTCTTTATTCTAAGAACTGAATTTCATCTCCTTTACAAATGTGGCTGGTTTTCTAAGCAAATTATTTGGTAGCAACACCCATTAGGAAAGYGGCACAGCTCTTTACAGAATTAATAGCTTTTATCATCATCATTGATTCAGGAAATTAGAATAAATATCTTCTTGTATTAGCATATTCTGAGGATGACTTTGTGAAAAGGCTCAGAGCTGTTTACTATTTCATGACCGAGATGCAGAACGATCTCTCTTTGGAAAGGGAGCCCAGYGAGGCCGCAGCAGCGGAGGTGCACGACTGGGAGGTGAGCTCTTTYGGAGCTCACAACAAACCAGCTATGGCTCTGAAGCTGAATCCRTAATGATACTCCACGTATTCAGTAGCCCACGGCCACAGTAGGAGCACAAAATGTACATAAAATAAGCATGGTTCAGGTTCCTCTTTGCCTCGAGCCTGGCTAGCACAACCCTGGAGCAGTCACCACTGCTTGGCTGTGTGGGCAGTAAGGAGAAGCCAGGCAGAGGACTTTGGGGCCTGGTAGCTGGATTTTGGGTGGGTTTTTTTTTTTTAGATAAGACTTTTCAAATAGGCTGCCCACTGTCCCCGGTGTTCTCTGGGTGACATCTTTTGTGATATCTGATTTATTGCTTCTCTTAATCATTTTTTTCTTATATAGTTGTATTTAGGTTGCTCTTTTTATGCTACAGAATTACCTTAGGCATAGATGGCGACGTGAGCCTGTGCTGCGCTTTCAGTTCACTCCAGCTCGGGTATGGCTCTACAAAAGTGTAAAAATTAGGTTATTTTGGGGGATAGCAAAATAACGTAGAACCCAACTGCTGTATTTCTAGTTTGAGCTATTTGTTTTTGTTAGTGCATGTGCTCACACATCTATTGGTGGTTCAAATTAGCAGTTCAGTATTTATTCCCTGGTGGAGAACTTCACCACTGTGCATAGGCCTCGCTGCTCATTAGTTAGGATTCACCAAAAGAAGCAGCGGAGAATCCCCCTGCTCTCTGCGGCTGTGGTTAGAAGCTGTGTCRGGGGGACCAAACGCAAGGGGAATCTGAACTGTGGGTTTAAAATATACTTGTGTTTCAAATATAGTTATATTTCGGAAAAAAAAGCATCATGCAATATCTTTAGCTGGTTTTTATAGTGTCTTCCAGCGCTGCTCTTTTACTATGCATGTGTTACTAGAAAGAAGCAAAATGCTTTTTTTGTTTGTTTGTTTCAGGTTTTTCATTAAAATGCACCACAAATGATATCGCGGCYAGAACAATATTTCCCTATATTCATATTAATGCTGAGATGCATAAATTCAACTTTCTCTGTAACATTTAWTGTTTTTACTGGTAATGGACCTGTTTCTCTCACACTGACTAGTGCTGCAGTAGCTCCTGCTTTGGCATGTATGTGCAAGTTTTTCTTTATTATCTTGAAAATATTATCTTGAAAAAGGGGTTGCTGGCACCCCTGCATGTGTGCTCATTTGGGGTGCAACTACTGAAAGCAAATAGAGATCTGTGTTCCTCCCTTGCCATTACAACACACACGGTGAACAATGAACTTGCTTGTCAGAGCTTTWCCACATTCTTTTCTGTATTGTCTCAAAAATAAATTGGCTTATTTTTAAAAGGAGATAAGCATGCACTTACAAAACTGGAGCTAGGCCTTTTCTCTTAATCTACAATGAAAAATGAAGCTGTTATCCTGAAGTTTTTACTAGGGACAATCAAATGAAGTTTGTCTCCTTGGACTAGGTAGCAGACTGTGGCAGGACAGAGAAGACTGACACTCGGAGTCTCCATGTCCTATAAATCAGCTGCTTTGCTGTCTGCGACAGCAACTGCTGCTCTTCAAGGGTGGTGGCTGCTCAGGGCTCTTTCACTAACTACACCTGCACTTGGGTTTGAATTGATTTTTTGGTTAATAAAGCATTCATTCCAAGCTTGGTAATAATATACATATATTTGGAAAATGTGGTCTGAAAAGTATAGAGATTCATTCATTAGCAATGGAAGCAAATAAGTAACTTGACATTATTCGCTATGGCTCAAGATCTGCTATAAATTTGTTCTTCTGCTGCTTCTTTATTGCTGTCAGACACACACAACTTATAAGGAGTCCTCCTAAGCTCAGAAGTGAGGCTTTTCTCACATTTTATGAACTATAAGGCCGCTTTGCCAGGCAGTGTTGCACTCCTGGCACACTTTAATGGCATTTCTCCGTATACTGTTGCAAAGGCCATGTCCTTGAAAATTGACTTTGCTGGCTTTAGGGCTCACTGACTATTGCTGCCATCCACCTATGTGTATGGTCTCCTGTTTGTAGCTCAAGGCGGTACGGGCATTCCCCTCTTAGCTGGTGCATTGAATTTAAGACTAACTCCTATCTTTTAGTGATGGAAATACTTCCAAAACAAATAAATCCTTCATTTTCAGGTTTCCGTATCTCTCATTCTATTGTACTGGGATGTGCTCCAACTCCATAACCCTTATTTTTACGGTAATTACTGTGATGTAGACTTAAAGTATGCAGTTAATGAGGCCGGATGTTGTATTTCACTCGAACAAAGCACAGTTTGGTGGTGCRGGCTCCCTGGTGTGGGATGCATGTGGGGAGCAGGGTGCGATTCCCTTGGCAGCCGCACGGACCCTCCTGAGTGCTCCAGAACTGCCTGCAGTCTGCATTGGGCTCATGCACCACTTGCATGGGGACACTGCAACGTTGCCTACGGCACACGTGGTGAACCAGCTGCAGCAGGGCTTGCCAGGAGCTGTTAAAGTTCACAAAGCCAGGAGTAAGAAAGGGAAGCTTACACACCGTATTGTGGATTCCTTACAATAATTAAAAACTCTGTAGTGACTATTCCAGACTCGTTGGACACTAAGCAGCGGCCCTGTGTTGGCTGCAGTTTGCTCTCTGCCCTCCTGTTCCTGCCAGTCCTGTGAAGAAGAAACGCAGGTTCGTCTTCTGGATAACGATGCTACCTTGAGAAATATCCTACCTACCTCGTTAAAGTAGGTGTATTAAACAGCAGAATACGGAACAGGCACAAAATTATACCATATGTGTACAAAATTATCGTATATATTCAAACATATATATTTTTTATATATATAAATTTATATATATATAAAATAGATATAATTATATACAAATACTGTATATATACAAAATTATGCCACGTAAGTGCCGGAACCTCTGTATTTGAGCAGAGCAGGTTTAGGTCTTATGCATTGCGGTACTGGCAATGTGCTTATTAACAATTGTTACTAGCAGCAATAGCTCAACTATATGTTAATCTGGGAGCTAGATCAGTCGGGGGCAGTCTGCTTCCATACACAGTGCTATTTCACATGCAAATGCAAATCTGGAAATGAAAATAAGGTTTATAGAACAAATGTAAAAGGACATGAGCTTACCAGACCTGCAAGGCGACATATGTTTGTGGTTTGTCTACTTCTGGCATAGTTCTCTATGCCAAGGACAGAGTAGTTTAAGAAAAAATACTGACTCTCCTGGAAAGCCTGGCACATGTTGTTTTGGGGATTTATTTGAAAAATATGTATATTTTTTTTTTCTCTGCTTGAGTTAATCAAAACTAAAGTTGACAGTCATTTAATCAATGGAGAAAAGGATAGCTGAAAGAGAAAATTCCGTAGACCTGTAAAACCCTAAGCTGGGGAGAGGTAAGCAGCGTTGCAGCATTTGGGGGAAGGTGGTGCTGCTCTCCCCAAACTTGACCGGTAACAACTGTGCCCAGTAGCAGGTCTAAAGGAAGGCTGGAGTGCTTGAGCAGGTCAAAGGCAATGCAAAAACAGTCATTTATCTTTCGCCCACTTTGGCACTAGGAAGTAGGCATAGAGATCCAGGTATATTTGTTTCCTCAAGATCACTTTCTGCACAATTTCATTAGTCTTCTAGCTTCTAAGCACAAAACTTTGTGTTTGTTTTCAGTCTTTGACCAGCTTTCACACAATTATGCCCTAAGCTCCAGCTAATATAATTTCAGGTAAACAGTTGGAACCACAAATAAAATATTCTCTCTTTATCATCTAAGTGAATTACACTACTATTTAATCACCTAATTCAAAATTAAGTTTGTGATTCATAGAAGTAATAACGCACAGCAGATGTATTCTTCCTGCTGCTAAATGGATGGGTGCATAACATTCAGCATGGTATAAGGTTGCAGTTTATCATTAGAGGTTTGCCGAAGAATTGACAACCCATATTAATGTTGCAGTACTAATGACCTGGTACATTATTCTGTGTGGAGGGCTTTTAACTCCTCCTGAGCTGGCAGAAAGAAAAGCTCATAGACAAGTTAGACCTGCATATTTTGTGTATTTATCATATGCTTTACTATCACTTTTTGCAGTTTTTGTTGCCTTCAAGTTTGGATTTATTGATTGGTGGGAGGTAAATGTCACTGGCATCACATTGGAAATGGGCAAAAGTGATAACACTCATGTTTTTCATTTTCTGAAAAAGAGAAAAGAGATGAAAAATAATTTAAGTTCAAGAAAAAAAAACCTGCAACTGTTCAAATGGTGGAGGTTCAAGGTAATCTTCAAGCTTAAGGATTCAGGATAAGTTAAGTAGTTGTTCAGTGGAAGATCTCAGGTGGTCTGCAAGTCTGCCAAGCCTTCRGAGGTCATTATGGAAACTGTCAGAACTGGTCAATATTTTACASATCTTTCTTAGAGCTTGGGCAAGGATTTTCGGAGGACCTTTCTTGTCAAAGGCAAAGGCGATAAATTTAGAAGAAAAAATGTCCATAGCAGCTATAATGAGCCCTGTAAAAACCACTGTGAGGATCGTTATGCTGAATGTAGTCATTCTGACTTCTGACATTCTCCTGGGCTGTGGACCAGACTCTGAGATCTGCAGAACTCAACCGTAATTATCATAACATGCAAATGTYATAGGCATAAATGAAACCTGAGAGATTATGATAAATTTTTGAAATTATTTTTTCTTTTCCTGTTCCCGTGTTTCTCTTCTGTGCTTCAGCCCATTTTGTAGCGTGTGCAACATGAAGGAATTTATTGTGTTCTCTTTTTTTCAATTCTTTAACTTCTATAGTGGAGATTTATGAAGACGAGAAGTGCTGACACATCGCTTTTTTGCTTTAGAGTTCCAAAAATGTTGGAAACTGGAAAAGGATTTTAAAATAGAAAAGGTGATGCAACATCCCCTCACTGCAATGGCTTGAGAGAAGGAAAGAGGAAGTGGGGAAAGAAGAAAGATTGAAATATGGATTTTTTCTCATTTGATTTAAAGCATTACTTTTGAAAATGGCCAATTTGTGTTAAAACTATTTTGAACAAATCTTAACTCACTGCAGCTGCTTCTGTAGGAGCTTGATATTCATGTCCGTGCAGCCCTTGCTGTCATGCCATCCATCCTAGGGAGAGGTAACGGTACATCCCTGCCAAGGGATGGTGCATGGGCTTCAGGGTTCATTCKTTGGGTTTTCCAATTTTCTGTGTTTAAAATTTCTTGAAAAAAAATGTCGATTAAGATCTCTTCTAGCCTAAGGATTGCTCACAGGTAATCATATTGACTGCACGTCACACAGCCAGACCGTGGAAGATGCAAGGTAGCTCCTCCTTGTGCGGAGGAGATGGGTGCACAAAGGCAGCAGGAGTGAAYGGCTCACGTGCGGAAGGAACTCCAGCTCTGCAGCCACAGTGGCCTTCAACTAGTGAGCAGTGATGGTTCGAGCAGAGCTGCACCTTTCTGCTTGGTTCATATGTCACTAGCTCAGTGAGATGCTCTAGCTTTCATACAGTGAGTGTGATATGGTTCCTTGCTTTTTTATGTCCTCTGTAGGAGAAATTAGATCACTGTTGTGTAAGTAAAACCTTACTCTCACCCACACCACAGCCCCCCCTTTTATGCTTGGACTTTTGGCTTTAATAGTGTTTTCAATTGGAGATGTAGACTTYAATGGCAGCAGCTCACAGCAAATTGTAGCAAATGCTGTAGTGAATGCCCTGCTATGGAGCAGAGATGAGTTCCTGGCGCTTGATTCAAAGGAACACGTGTAAGAAGTTCTCTGATGCCAAAAGTGAAACTTCTGAAACCTTTGCACCATTTGTTGGCAGTGTTATTGCAGGAGCCATGCTTTAAACTGAGTGTCTTCAAGGGCATGTGAAACTACAAAGGGCCTTTTTTTTCATTGCAGTTCAGAAGGCAGCATCGGCTATATTTAGTGGTGTCATTGCAGAGAAGATTTCTACCTGCCTACAGCAGTTCAGCCTCGCAGGCTCTCTGCAGCTCTGCCGTTGGGCTGCTTTTGTTTATGTCTTTTTGCAGAATAGCAGCTGGAAGGGAGTATGTTGGATTCGTGTTCCTGAAAGCAGAGTTAACCCTTGTCCAGAAGGCAAAGGGAACCAGTTCAAATGCTTCTAGGTGCTGGGGTTTGCTAAAGCCCGTGACCTCCTTGTGCTGTTCACCAGAGTTAGTTTGTGCCTTGAGGGCTCATCTCATTCCTGGCACAGCCCAATGGGAACATTAATCATCAGGCCTTAGATCTCCCTGTTGCTGCCCTACTTAGTTCTCCTASTGCTGCTGCCTCTAGTTGCTCCAGCGCTGCTTGGAGCAAGGCAATAATTTGCAGGAACAAATTCTGTTCTATTCATGTTCTCTAAAACTTCATTATCGGAGTATCTCAGCGTCATCTAGTAGTGCATTAAAGAGTGATTAGCACTTGTCGTGCACACTGACATCTTTTAATCTCTCCAGAGGGAGAACTGTATTGAAGACTCCTGTTTGGGATTTAAAGATAGAGTCAGCTCTCCATAATGCCCCCCAGGGATAAGAAGAGTTTGCTTCTCCATCTGTAGTTACAGGTCTTATGCATGGTGCTTTGATCAGAAACTCCATTTGAAATGGCTGAGGAATAGGTTTCTGCTGCTGTGAAGAGAAGCATTCCTCTCATGTGAACGCACTAGGTTTGCACTGCAGAGGACTCCAATTCAGAAGCAGGGCGGCCACCATGCCCTTGCTGCAGTGCCCAGGTTCTCTGCTTTGCTTTGGTTTGCTGTGTGCCTGCRGTAACTTCCAAGAGGTCCTCTGAAGGACCTCCCGTGTCGCACAGAGGACACGCGGCAGGGCTGGCTGGCGGGGGGCGCTTCGCGGCGCCCTGCATGAGCCGCCGTCCTGCGGCACGGAGGAGACAATTCCCCGCACGCGGCCACGCGCTCTCCCAGCATTGGCRTTAGTGTCGCTCCCCAGCAAAGCAGCCCGGTTCACCTGCCAGAAGCATGCGGGTTAGCTCCAGGCACCATCCTGTGGGCTCAGATTTAAGCATTTAGGAGCTAATTCTCAAAACCAGCTGTGTGTGCCTCGCGCCTTCTTGAAACCGCAGCAGCGTGTGGAGCATCCAGCACTGGGCACCTGCAGCAGAGCTGGGGAGGCCAACTGCGTTTCGAGGGCCCTTGCTAAAACCCCGGCTCATTCTGAGCTCCTCTGGCGTAGCAACCCACTCCCTCACTCCTCTTTTCCCCAGAAACCTCCTTTCTTGTCCACTTTCTTTTGAAGAGAGAAGAGTCCTGTCACATTTTCAGTCACAGAAATTATATTTTCTCTCCATCTTTTGAAAATCTTGACAGCCATTTCAGGACATCAGTATTTACAGGTGAAATTTAGAGCTTTTATTTATGTCCCCCTAAACCAGTAAGCCACAGGTGGGCACTTCAGTTTGACATTGAACATACTTGGAAGTTAATGTTTCAGAGAGATCAGCAAAACTGAGTATCCACACTGGAATGAAACCACCTTAGAAATATACACTTCATTTTAGTTGCAAAGGAAAGTTGAATAATTTGCAGTTTCCAAACACCTTTTGAAGAAAAATCTATATAGAGAGAAACTGCTGACCACGTTTTTCCATGAGCTCTATATAGACGATTAGGGCAATAGATGTTTAAATTGTAGGTCTTAGGAATCCTGTTGTTCTTTTCAGCTTGAATTCAACACCTGGAAAATAGAGAGAGCGAGAGCTAGCGAACAGAACAACATAGACTAGTATTTAGTGAGAGCTGGCCGCTTAGAAAATTCAGAAATTTAGAAAATGCGTGAAAGAAGGCTTAGTTTTCTCACATTAAAAAATCATATCCTTCTACTTGTRTAGCTCCAAGGTAAGAATGAATATGAATTCAGTCATTAGTCACTAAAATTTTGCCCCTAATTGGAATAAAAATATCCACAGTCATCATGRAATGAGTGAGTTTTGCTAATTTATCCACGTTAGGAGGTTTGCTTGCAAACTGCTTCCTTTTGMTGCATTTGAGCCCATTGGTGCTATTGGTGGAGCTGCGGTGCTGATTGCTGCACTTACTGTCATTAGACCTTTGGCTGTTTTTATGGTAAAAGCTAGAATTGGGAAAATGATCTACATTAGCTGCTTCCCTGCATGGGAGATATATTTCCAGATCTTCATGGAAACAAAATATAACTTAATGGATTATCAAAGCAATGAAGGTACAAGAGCAGAAATGGCCGGAGAGTACTACTTAATTTTGCTATTTAGGTCTGATTAGTTAAATTCGGTTCCTAACTGCCTTAGTCTTCCAAGACTGTACACTGTAGAAAAAATAGTTGGACAGATGATGCTAGAAAAGAACATCATTTATGCAGCTCCTCTGTTATTTATAAATTTGATTTATAAAGAGATTTTTCTTTCCTCATCAGAAATAGGTTGTTTTCCTAAAGATAAGTAAAAATGCTGTGAGTAGTTAAAAACTCTCATAGTAAAATCCAACTGGATGCCACAACTGTTTTTGCACAAAATAACATGAATTATATAAGAGCAAGTTATTACCAGTGTACTTAGGGAATTTTCCCAGGAAACTGCAAAGAGGAGTGTAACATTCCTACGCTTTCCCTCTTCCCATCGGTATTTGTGTCATTCTTCTTTGTTCATATATCTAAAAATATTTGAAGTCTTTAAGGAGAAAAAGTGCATTTTAGAATTGGAAACAGCATTCGTTCTTTCTTGTCACATATGCTCATGAGCTTCCTGCAGGCAAAGCGCTGACAAGGCCATACGTAGCACGAAGACACATGGATGGATGGCTCCTCTGGAATCTGCTCAGTGCTGCACCGCGGGACGGGACTGTCTTCAAGCTGCCATCATGGCTGTCTCGGGGTGACCAAGGAATCAAAGAGGAGTCACTGGTGTGAGGAGGAGGTTAGATAAGGAGATCCCCATGCGAACGCTTTGAAAGTTAGGAAGAAAATTCGTAGAGCAAATATGAAATGCTCATCTGATGACGGTGTCGTGCCCAACACAGCCCAATACGGGACTCTTTTTGTTCTGCTCACTCATGGTGAGAACTGGCCTCTACSAAAAACATATGAGCTCCTAGAGAAGTATTTTCTAATCCCCCAAACATAGCTTGAAGAAGCAGCGTTGCTAACAACAGYGGTGGCTGTGCATTGAAGGGTAGGAGAGGCAACACGTTGCTTCACCAAACAGCAGCTGAAGCTCTGAGAAGCTGCTCTGCTCTAGACATGGCTTTGATTGTTAATGAGGATGCTGGGGGAGAGCTTCTTGTAGAGGAGATTGGGAAATGACTATTTACAGCCTTCTAACCTTACACTGAAATATATATATAAAAAAAGGTAGATTTTGTATTTTAGAAGATCAAGCTCTGAAAAACTGAGGAGTGGAGGCATTTGTACACTCCTAGCTTAACAGAATGCAAGTCTTTAGAGCATAGTTTTTGGTTTTGTTTTACAACAAGAATAAGTAAAGAATGTAAATGCAAAGTGGCATCTGGTATGATGTGGTTTTATGCCCAGTAAATCAAGTTTGAGGTATTATTTTTGACGTAGTAATGGAGAAATAATGTAATCAGTCTGGATTTCAGGAGCATATTTGCAGTAATGCTGAATAGCAAATTTTTAATTTCGGTGCAGGACTAATGGTTTGTGCATACCTTTACAGAGAAAACATAAAGGTGAATACAGAGTAGTACACAAAATCTAACAACGGGTTSTACTGGAGGAGAAAGTGTCAAACTGAAGCATTTCAAATTCCCCAAGAAGCTTTTCTGGTTATTTTTAGTAGTGATCTTGGCATAACAAGTACAAATGTGCCAATTAATTTGCTTATAACTCGGATTCAAAGATGACATCCATTTGGAGGAGCAGTAGAATATTAAATAGAGAAGAATGGGTGGTAGTGAGGGATGTAGTGATGGAGAGAGGACAAAAGGGTGAGAATACAGCAAAGCTGGAGGCTCAGCTCTTGGTTTCAAGAGTCCAGCCCAGCTCTGTGCAAAGGCTGCTCACTTATCCTAAGGAGTTCTTGGTTACTGTGAAGCAGAAGTGCAGAAGTGTCCATGGCATTTGAGCAGTCCCTGCCGAGGGTTTACAGCCTAGTTGTAGTTATGCCTGTGCAAAAGATCCTAAAGGACTGAATCTAGGATACTCTAAGCTGCCCTGGTCACCTCTGAGGAGAAAGATGGGTGAAACTGGAGTAGTCGCAAGGAAAAACTGCCAGGAGAATCACGAGCGAAGAGCCAGTCTTGAAAGAAACACCAAGAGTCGGCTTTTTGTCATTTCTGCATTTCTGTCTCTAAGTATACACATCAAATACCAGAGAGCAAAAAGGAGGATGCGAACTAAAAGGCAATAATCAGGTAATAATCTAGCTATGATAAATTTTGAAGAGAAATTATGGTGTGTTTTCAATTGTAATAGGTGTGTGGCCCTGGAAGTGGCCGGCAGGAGCTGTGGAGGCAAAATCTAAGTGAGGTTAAGGTTGCACAGTGTTTAGGAAAGACAGAGAGCCCGTGGCACTCTTGGAAGGGACTGAGCGTGTTTGCACCTGCGAAATGTGTGCTGTGACAAAGGGTCTCATTGCTCTTGTCAACACCACCATTTGGGAAAAACATATGGCCCCAGCTGCAAAATAATACATGCATTGAAATTGATAGCAGGGTTTAGTTGACCAAAATGCCTCTCTGGGAGCAGGAGAGACAGGGAATGTTGTTTGTTAGCAGCAGCAGGGGTGGTTTGCAAGCTGCAAAGCAGTGCCTGGTGCTGGCAGCCATTTCACTTCCCTGCCTTCACTCTGTCTGCAGCAATAATTTACTGATTTTATTTACTGTGGAAGGGGAAAAGGAAATCTATCACTTGTCATGCAGGGAAAGACATCTTGGATTCATCAAGCGGAGTGAAAGCAAGATGGTTGATCAAGTTGACTAAGTCTCTACCAAGATGGGTATTCAAGCAAACCATGCTTTGCTTGAAGCACGTTTCATTCCTTGTCAYTTAAAAAAGGGTACAAGGAAGTGTCCTATACGACCAATCTAAAAGCAATATCTACAGGATCAGACCCAAACACTTATTTCCTCCACTCTCTGTGTCCCTCCCCACTACTACAGCTCGGCAAATGCTGACGCTTATGTCTTTATTTCTTGATTTTCCTGCATTGCAGGTTATGCTCTTCTTGCATTTAGGTACATGCAGGAGAGTAATATCTGTGGTATTTGGATATTATAAACAACTGCAGGAAGCGCAGCGTGTTGGGAGGTGGGAGCCATGAGGGCTGCGGAGCATGTGAGGGTGTTGGGAGGTGGGGGCCACGAGGGCTGTGAAACACGTGGGGGTGTTGGGAAGTGGGAGCCACGAGGGCTGCGGAGCATGTGGGGTGTTTGTGGGTGGAGGCAGCTGGGCTCTGCTGACCTCCTGCCTCGCCCGCCGGTGGTGGCTGCTGGGGACRACTGTCACCTGCCATGCATCTGTGACGACTCCATCACAGCTCTGGTCTGTGTTCTGAGCATTATTCCTGGACACGTTCATTGGCTTTTCTAAGCATCCATTTCACTAGTACCAACTATGTCTGCATCAGATCTGGATGCTTTCTTTTGCCTTAAAAACAYCTGTGAAGTGTCAGGGACTGCAATCCCATGTGGAAAGTCCTCCTTCTGAGCAAAAGGCCTTCACGAAGCGTTCTTATGGTCTTTCTGTGTTTGCACAGATATTGGTGGCTTTAAGTAAAGCCTGAGGTCTGACAATAACATGCCTCTGTCATTGTGGGTACACCCGGACTCTCTGAGATAATATTGATTTTTTTCCTGGGTATTCAGTGAGCATTGATCGATGTAAATAAATGAATGACAGAACCGTYGATTAAGGTGCTCTAACAAACTTGTGACTGGTTAAGCATGCAGATGAGGAAAAACAGTATTTACCAACCTTCCGGTTCTTAGGGCTTTTCCTAGATTTATAGCCAATTACTTGTTTTCTTGGTTTTCAGCATTGCAAGAGATGCCACTATAGAAATATGAACCAAGAGAATTGTAGAGTATGGTCAGATTCATTTGCCTCTTAGTCTGCTATCTCAGCCTTTTCTATACCATTTCACCAGTGAGCCCTGGCTTCTGTAGCTGCACAGTGGAAATAACTAGAAAAGCTTAGAAACAGACTTATAAATGAGCAAGCAAACTGCAATGTCAGGCCTACGAAGACTGAGGACTTCCTACAGCTTATCCAGAGAAAAGGCTTCCTGAGGTACAAAATGCTGCAGGTATAGAATTACCCAAACTTAGTTGGATTGTGAGTATTGACTACTACAGAAGATAGCTGGTAATTGCTGTGAGCTTTACCCTTATCCATATTGTGAGAAAATAATAAAAAATATGCAAAATAAAAAAGAAGTGCATAAAGCACCCAATATGTCGTGGTTCTCCTTCTCAAATGCCTGTACAGGGGTTTAGTAGGTTATGACATAGTTAAAACAAGGTATTTTTAAGACAATCTAATATATTCTAATGAAGCCATATGTTTAGCAAACTATTCTGAAGTCTACAGCAAATTGATTAGAAAATTGCTCTCTGTTTTTTCTATTTTTTTTTCATGTGAAAGTAGGGAGCAGTAGTGAGGGAGCTGAGTGCARGAATCGCAGCAAGAGCAGCCTCCCATACAAAGCATTAATTTATCTCCAATCACAGCGTCCTTGCTGTTCCTCTTAGCCCAGGCGCCCTGGCCCGCGCTGGTGTTGTGGCCTCCCTAGGAGCGCCCTGCTGCCTGGCCATGGTGGCATGCGGGGAGCTCACCCTCAGTCGGGGTGAGCAGTGCGGCCTTGCCGCCGGCACCAACTSGGTGCGCAAGCGCATGCCAGGCCTCGGGCCGCCATGGAGCCGCGGCCRAGCTCCGTTCCTCGCACACCTCCTGCCTCGCTGACAGCAGGGAATTGCTTGGACATGGAGCTCTGGGTAGAGCCACCAGCAACCGCACCTAGCCCTAGGAGAGCAGTTAGTGTTCTCAGGTCAGGACGTCAGCCAGGAGAAATGGCCTCTTCTGAGCTAAGTCATTAAGGATCTAAAATAAAGCAGCTCCATTTGACACAAGGGCTGTTAAATGGACATTCGATGCGCGGGCGACCCACGGCGTGGCAGGACTTGCCTCCCACCCCATGCGTCCCTGCGCTCCGGTAGCCGCAGGGAGCTGCCCCTGAGCCCGCGCACCCCGAGGGCAGAGCTTGTCATTACAGCTTATGTAAGCGCTTGTGCTTTTCTGACACTGTAGAACGTAGCRGAAGAACTGAGGTGGGTTCTCAATATTGCAGTTCTTGAACCCTGCCTGATTTATTTGGTGATCAAATACATAACTTACAAAATTATCAATAAAATATTTATATATATACACTTCTTATCCACATTTTTGGTTACTCCACTAACTCCTTATCTCACGCTTTTAAAATATCTTCCAGGGACGCAACAGAACAACTGGGCCTCACCACAGTTCCTGTCATCACCTCTCAGGGAGTTGTCAGGCTCTTTGCGGGGCCTGTTACACCGGACCGCGCCAGGCTAGACCCGGGCACAGACACGCGCTGACAAGCATCGGTCTGCGGGAAGGCCGTTGTCTCCTGAGGGTGTAGCGCCCGTCGGCGGTGCGCCCGGCAGGAACGGGACCGCTCTGCTGCTGCATTCCCCTTTCTCCCTGCAGGGCCACAGGTGGAGATGTTCAGCCTCTCTGCTTTCCTTCCCTGTCTCTCTCCTTTGCCATCTCTTTTATGATTTTTTCTCTGTTTTTGGGGCATAGCGTTCATCCTATCCCTCTCAGCAAAGGGCTCAGTTTCCTACACTCTGCTGTCCTGATCCCCACAGGTCTGTCCCAGGGAAAACAGCCTGGGATACTCATCCTGAGCAGCTGCTGTATGTTAGCTGCTTGAAATTTGCAGCTTTTTATTGCACCTGTGCATGCAGGAACTTGGCCTTCCTCTGGGTAATCAGAAATTTAGATTAATTATGCTAATCAGCCCCTCCAGCCTGATAAAATTAGCTAAAGCATGCACTGTCTGAAACCTGTGCAGGATCTTTCCYGTCTTATGAGTTTGACTTCATGATCCAGCCCAATAATTGTGGAGAGTTCCCTCCCTTTGCATTTGTGACCCCCAGCAGCACTTTTCACTCATCTTAAAGCTTTCCCTGCAACCCCAAAGGGTGGTGGGGACAGAATGGCCCCTTGCCAGGGCTGCTGTCCTTGCTAATTGTTGGGTTTTGCTCTTTGCTGTAATCCTGCAATGTGGAAGATGTGCTGATATCCAGCTACAGAACAGGTAGGGCTCAACACAGAAAGGCCTGCAGTGGATCGGGCTGGTGGGATGCAGGATCTACTTGTAGCATTGTATATGTTGCTTTGTATGCTTTGCATATGGAATTGTAGTAGAAAGAACATGGAGAGGGTCAATATAGGATATAATGAAAACAAGCCCTGGTCTTGGTCTGACGCAGTAGGAGACTGCAACAAAAATCGGTGTTTTTGAAAACAGCTGAAATATTTGTATTTAATTTAATGAGTTCTCTTAGTGGCTGAAAAAAAAAGAAAGAAAGAGATGTTCTACCCTCTTTAGTTCACATCAGATAAAATTGAAGAACAACAAGAAGAGCCAACAGGTGAGACGTGCAGTCTGTGCTTTGCAATTTAGGTTTGAAACACTAGGATGAATACAATGTGATAGTGACATTATTTTCATCCTCACTGCAGAAAAGGCACTGTAATAAACTCTATGATAAAGAAAGAAATAAAAGAGACAAGATAACATTTTGCTTTTACCAAGAATGAAGAAAAGAAGATAAAGACTTGATATGAAGCAGGAGTCAGGGGCGCAGAGCTCCAGAAATGCTCTGTTCTGGCTCTTTGGTCAGTGGGAGTAGCTGCGGCTTTCGGCTGTGCTAGGATTTCATCTGGAGTGAAGTAGTTTATTATGGGTATCAATTGCTTGTGTAGGCTCCCCAGTGCTGCCAAACTTGGGCTTTGCATTCCAAAAATGTCTGAGAAGGGGTTTAGGACCACGGTGGGTTAAACTGCTCAGCTCTTGGCAGACAGGTGTTTGGGGTAGGCGCCTTCCGCTGCTCCCATGGGCGCCCACGGGGCCTCCTCTGTCCCCGGCCCAGCTGCCTGCAGGTCCCCACGACACARGGCAGCTCTGCTGCTGGGACTGGGAAAGTCGGCTTCCTGATTCCATGCTTTAAAAAAGGTAACAAAAAACCCCCTCAAATCCCTCATTGAATTTACCCCACTGAGTTTAGAATGCATTTATTCRCTTTTAATAATAATCAATTGTGCTAAGTAAGGGCTTTTTTAATTTTATTGGTAGTTTTGTAGAGCAAATTATTTGCATAAGAATATAAATTGCTATATGAATATTTATATTTTAGTTATTGACATAATTATAAGCATTATGCAGATTATTGAAATGAATTAAAATGTCAAAGTATCTGGAAGAAATAGCATATCAAATCCAAGCGTTCAGGAGGTTGCAAGGTAATTAGTAGAGCTGGATGTCAGGCACTCCTCCATAAATAAATTTTTCTGCATTACATGCTGGCATCTCTCAGCTCAAAGGAGAAATCATATATCTGATCTTTTTCATTATATCAAGGAAACTGTGTTAACCAAGGATGTCAGATTTTTTGATAAGTTTATCTGCAAGTTATAGTCTTCTCTTGGCCACAAGTATAAATACTGCTAACATCTCTTATGGAAGATGGGCAGGTATGCAAAATCTGCATTGGAAGTAAGATACCTGAAAGAGTAGAATAGATCAGAAAGGACYCATTTGCTCAGCATTTGAATAAGGTGAGCTTGTATTTTTATATATCAGGATTATAAAATATTAATGTTGTATATTTCTATTTTGGTGAAGAAATGCAACAGAGAAGAACTTCAGTTTTGTTTTCTCTGGCTGCTTTTGAAAAAGAGTTTCTGCCTCTCAGGCCTCATCTCAGCCTGCATGCCAGCTCCAGGGCAGGAGTCATGGCTTTTGGGGTAAGGCCAAACCTAAAACTTCTCGAGACCCTCGGCACCTTGCTAACTACCATAAACCTTCTCAGGGTCTCTTCTGCCTGGTGCCCCTGCATCACGGAGTGCTGCGGCGCTTGTTTACGTGGATCTACAGGAGACCACGGAGACATCTCGAGTAGCGCTCATTTTTGCAGGCACGGCTTTCTGTACGTGAGCCGCATAAGAGTGTGTGAGTTGTACGAAGCGCCATGGGAAAGGAGGGTTTCAAGGAGGAGTTTGAAGGAGTATCATGAGTGCAGGTGTCTGTGAAGAGGTTTTTGTAAGTGTGAAGACAGCTCTAGAGAAAGCGAAAGGCGCTCTCTCGAAAATGCAGTCAGCAAGATTTAGAGGTGAGTGCCATCGTTGCTTGGTGTGTCAATACTGAGTGATCCTGGTAAGAGCTGTGAAGGACCTTAAAAAGCACAGGAAGCAAGAAAGAAACTGGAGTGAAGGATGGCAAAAGCTTCTCTGCTGTCCATCATTTTAGTTCCTTTGCCACGGGTCAGCGTTGATGCTCCAAGCACATCTTCAGCACGTCCTTCATTATTTTCCCCTTTGCCATGTCAGTATTTTGCTCTTTCTCTGTGCTAAATACCGCAGTTGTGAAAGAAGAGACTGACTTCCCAGGCAGCTGTAGATTTTAAGCTATACCCTTGTCATTGTGAGCACATCCCTGTAGGCAGCGGTCACATACACAGTTCTTTCTGCCTGGGAAAATCCTGCCCTTCCCTGCAGCTGTATTTATTTACTTCAGGAGACGCTGGTGCTTGGCTGGCTGGCTGTACCTGTACCAAGTCTGACTCAGCATATGGTCTGTTCTAACTCAGTACCTGTCTGCATCCTTCAATATACTGAAGATATCTACTGGGGAGAGAACAGAGCTGAATGGGACATCAGTATCCAGCCAGTCCCACATTTTTCAGCCATGCTTTGCCTGCCATGGGTGTCTCACACAAGTACTCTGCTCCCATGGAGACCCTTCAGCATCTGCTGTGGGCCCCTCTCTCCAAAGGGGAAGAAGGAGCTGTCTGAATGGTAAATCTCTTCTTCCCTCCCATCTCGTATGCTTGTCATGGTTTGCCTCCTTGCTTTCTCCAGCATGGCAGGCATGGGATCACATCCTTCTCAGGACTCATCTTCCTAGACTGAGGATGTGTCCATGCTAAAAGGAAAGGGCCTCTCTCATTGGCCAGGGCAATTACAGTTGCCTGCTTATCAGTTGCTGAGTTGGGCAGCAAAAGCTGAGTTGCTTTTGCAGTAACCTGAGTGGTTATAAGTAGGACAAGACTGAATACTCACAGCCAGAGAAGATACTGCAGTATTTTGAGACAGCAAATGATGAGATTCACAACAAGAATTTGGCAAGTGAATGTTTAAAATGATTAATATTTAATGTAAAGCTCAAAATAGGGAGTAGAAGTAGTAAAGGAGACCAATCAAATTCCTCTTTGCCATATCACTTAKTTAACTTTGAAATGCCTTAAAGGGGCCAACCTCTGGTTTAATTAAATCCTTTGCTTTCCCAAGTGTTGCTTAACAATTTTGAGTATCTCCTTAGATTTCTAGTGTTACAGAGCAGAGAGTTATGAGTCAGATTACTTTGTGTGTTGAGTTTTAAACATCAGCCATGAATCCCTGAAATCCTTTGTTGCTTAAGCAGAATACATTTGACTCTCTCCATTTAGGGTTTAGTCATCCTTTTCGTAAGTCTTTTGATGAATAAGGTCATGAAAATTAACATAATATTAAAAGAGCTGGTCTCAGTAATTATAATGTTTAACCATGGTTTCTCCTGAGATTAAACTCTTTCTTCATTTTATCTTCCAATCAAAAAACTTTAACAAATCTTATTTATAGCAGCCGAAGACTTGTAGCTGGGTATAGCTTAAGGCAACCACAATATTCTTGTGTAAATCCTCAGTAAATGAGGCATCAATTACATAGGATGTTTCTATGGTGAAGTAACTTAATGCTCTCTTTTTCACTCTTCATCTCACCTTTAAATATGTTGTGTACTTTTTTAGTAATGATTTTAAAAAATATTCCAGTCCTCCCTAATTCTAATAGGTATTTTGTTTGATACTCTCATTAAGTTTTCCATTAACAAATTTTACCTGTCATATATTCCCACCTACCCATTAACTGAGTCACCGTATGTTGACACGTATTGTGTGATGGGTTTTTATGTAAGAAGAACTGAAAGTTTTGTGCATAATAAATAGGAATTGAGATCAAATTTACAGGGCTTTTTTTTTCTGAAAAGATTTTAGCAGTTTGATGCGATGAGCAGGACAGACTGGAAGGGCTGAACAATGTACAGATTAAACATCCCYTGTTGAAATGGCCCCATCTTGTGATGCTGTTTTTACGAATTCTTGCAGAACAGGGCCTGCAGGTAGYCCTAGGCAGAAGGTATCCCAGATAAGCACAAGATAAAGAGGGTAGTTACTAAACTATTGCAGTGGAGCCCTGGAAGTCTTGAAGCCCTTGAGGTCTGTGGTTCCCTAGGCTCCCTGCAGCCRCAGGGCGCTTGGCAGAGCCTTGTGGGCTCTGCTCACATGGCCCTCACCACTGGCTCCACGAAGGGCACTCGGTGCAAAACATTTCTTTGATGCAAATATCTATATTAGCTCTTCACATCGGCTTGACAASTGAGAAACCTCTGGATACCTGAAGTCTTCCTGGTACACATAGCACTGTAGGAATCCCAGCTTTAAGGGTAGCCAAATCCTCACCTTGACTTGGGAGATATATTGAACATCTTTTGAGATAATAGAACACACAGAGAGAAAGTCAAAATGGAACATGCATTGAGTGTATTTAATGTAACAAACTTCAATACTGTCTTGAGGATCTAGCTAAAGCTTATGATAGCTGCCTGAGCTGCTCTAACTTCTCCTGTATCGTCTGTCTTGAACTTAGAGGTTTATTTCTCTTTATCCAGTTACCAGAAGTGGTTGTTGGGGTCACTAACGGAGTTGGTCTTGGAAATCGACCCTTTTTTAGCTTCAACTGAGAARTCCCATTTCTCCTTCTCTTTTTCCATTTATTTGTCCCCTATCTCCTGGAACTGAGAACTGGGATATCACTGAATTCAATGGAAAACCATAATTCCTTCAACTCATCGTTATTATGAATTTATGATTAGGATTTCCATTGAGTGCTCTAGGTAGAGCATTTATGACTCCAGACTGATTTTTTTTTATTATTTTTTTTCTGAAGAAGCCTTTATCAATTAAACTGTAGGATCTCCTAAAAGCTCTCTYTTCCTACTCAGTGTATAACAGCTCTTTCTCCATGAGCATCACCAAAAGATTAAGCGTAATTCCACAGAGAATGAGATCTGCCAGGGGGGCCATACTATTTTTAAGGGAACCCTTCTGGATTCATTCTGTCCTGYCCTTTAAAGTATTTTGTAGCACAGTTCAGGCCATACCAATCATATTCTATTTATAAAGTATATTTTAAGACAAGCTGAATAAATGTTTAGAGGAACCTTTGGGAGGAATTCTGCTAACCTGCTGATGTTTTGCCTCCAATACCTGCTCTAATCCTCCTCTTGGCTGTGCTGGGGAACTCTTCTCCTGGGCAGTGCAAATTGAGCCATGCTGCGAGCTGATTACCTTATGTGAGCCCTTCGGAAGCACCTGCAGCTAATCTTCATTGAGCTGATCAGTCAGAAGAGAGGGCACCTAACAAATTAATACCACCCATCTTAATGTTTGAAACAATTGGAAACGACCCTAATCGTATTTTAAAAAATTGGAGTGTGTCTAAAAATGGAGTAGTGTGCAGCTGCCTTCATTCATTCTGTAAAACTCTTGTGTTTTCTTAATTGACTCATCTTCTCGATGCACTTGCTTGTTTTTCCTTTCTGATCCTTCCGAGCATGAAGTTTCAAAAGCTAATATAAATCTGAAAAGATAATGTCAGCTGCCCCCCTTTATCAGATAGCGCCAGCTTTTAAGTCTGCTCTTTCAGATAACTTTATAAATTTCAAAAAGTTAATTTAAATATTTGTCTTTTTTTCATTTCATTCATCCCTGAGTTTTAGAGAGAGTGAGAATATTTTTACCTTTATATTGGATCTCCCCTCATCWCCCCCCCTCAAAAATGTCCTGAATCTGCTGTGCTGCTCAAGTGGTTTTAGAAATGATGCCACTTCAAACAGCCATCTCCAGGTATTCCTGGGTGCTGCTTGTGCTGCTTATTGCAGAAGAAAGGAAATATCCTGCACTCAGAACATTTGTTTATATCTGCTTGGTACCTTCTCCTTGATGGTGCCTTGCCGTTTAACTAACATCAAACAGGACACAACTGAGCATGCTGTTCAAAGGTAAGTTTGGGAGAAATTRATATATTTTTAGTACCGATGACCCAAATCCCCCCAAATCTGAAGGCCTCAGAGCCCTGGAAGTGTTAAATCTGCAGCCGTGCGTGGACATGAGCGTTGTACCGGCAGGACAGCACGTGTGCTTAGGAGAAGGAAGAAGGAGCGCGAGTGATCAGGGAAGGTCCCAAGGGGCTTGGCATGGTAATGACTGCCTGGAGATGGAGTTACCTGTGCATTCATGTGTACTTATAGGGGTGGATATAGGACCCGCTATACAGGTTACCTTGCAGGAATGATAAATGTTACTTACAAACTTACTTCCTAAAATGGGGGGAAGGGRGGAAGGTACTTCTGAGTGGTGCTAGTTCTTCCACACAGAATCTGGCTCCGGGACCACTGTGCTGATGTCCATGGACGGTGGAGCAGGAGCGCGGGGGCTCTGCGGCACCCCAGCAGTGCTCTGGAGCACCTGGCAGCTTKTGGAATTTGAACATGGAAGGAGAAGCAAAGGAGCAGAAACAAGATGTGATGTGTTTTACTCCCCAATGAAATCCAGAGAAGTGCTCTAAAGATTACCCACTAATAATCAAACTGGGCAAAGTGCATGAATATTTTAAATAGGAGCATTGCTATGAATAGCACTCTAACAAGACTGATGTGAGGTACCAAGCTATTGCTSGGCTCCAAGCTTTCATTAAAATGAAAGAATAAAAGAGCTACTCGCTCATCCCCGCAGGGATGTAGGATCGCTCCGTGTCAATCCATCATTAAGGAAGCTTGTCCGGGAAAGACCTGCGTACGCTAATTAACTGCGCTAATAGTCTGGATATTAAAAGGAGAGTGTTATGAGCCCCTGCTATGTATGCTGCATGTGCACGTGCTCACGTGGGCCACAAGCGACACTGGTCTGCAAAGCAGGTTGCAGTGCAGGGCAGTTGTGTGCGCTGGGTTGAACGGGCAGCTTTCCCCGAGCTTGGCGTGTGCTGTTCGTGACTTGCTGCACTGCCGCTGATCACCAGTGCTCTTGACAGCTTGTTGCACCCACAGGAGCACCACAAACTGGAGGACAACTGGAGCTAACAGAGTTCACCCAAGTGCGAGCACAGCCAAAAGCAGCAGAAAGGAGCCCAGAGTAGAGTCATTGGGAGGGAGCAAAGTGGGGCAGACCAGAGGAATAGGAAGCAAATCCTYCTCCTCCTCATTCACATAGGCTCTGCATCTTGCAGGCTGTTGTGCTGCTGTTTTAAGACTTGAAACTTGTTCTTTCTGACAGTGACAGATGAAGGAAACTGAACTTCACTGTCGACAGATCCATGTGACGCCCGTTGCTTCCTTCAGCAGTAACTTCATGTCCATGTCTGGCACTATAGATGGGTTGAATTTCTGTAAGTATTTTCTGTATAATATTAACATCATAGCTGTAAAAGGGCAGCTTAGGGTGACTTTTAGGGTCAGCGTTCAGGTGTGGTTAGGTGAAAAGGAACACATTTAGCCAATTAGCTGAAAAATGTAATGAAAATGTGCTGTGCCGTGCAGGATCCTGCCAGACGCTCCACTGCTGTCTCCTGAGATACATTCAGTTTTCATTTACATTCTGTGCTTTACTTTTAATATTCCCAGACTTTGCAACCCAAGGGTCATGCACAAAATACGTGGAAACCAGACTGAGTTCTTTTAGAGAGAGAGGTCAAAACTCAATCCTAAATGACCTCATATCTCAAAAGGAATCTATAAATGTGTACAGTTAGTAACCTGCTTTACAGGATGATTATATCCTGTCTGTCATTGAGTGGCGCTTTGCCTGCCTCGTTTTTGACAGCTGAAAAAGTTTACCGGCTGTGGATACAAAGGGAGAAATCTCCACCCAAAATTGCCGCTGAGTATATGGAGGAATATGGAGCTCCCTTTCATCTCTGTATGTGCTTTGGTCTTAAAATACATTTATCAGATCATGACTGAAATTACCTGTATTTAGTCTTTCACTAAAACTTTGCAGACCCAAAATGAAGATAGAAAAGACCATATTTGCAGTACACTACAAGTCAGAGTGAGCACGGAAGAGTGCCAGAGGCAGATCCCCATGCCCTAGGAAGGAAGATGTATTGGAATCTTCTAGCTGTGGGATTTCTGGGCATGAGCAGTTATTCAAAACATTTACAGTCTTTGTTCATGCTACCCTCACTAATATGTGCCACAAAACTCGACAAGCCTTGGCTCAAAGAAGGGAGGCAGCATGGGCTCTGGCCAGGCTCACCCTTGTTCCTTGCTGCAGCTCCCATTTCCCAGTGCTCCCAGACCCTTTGGACCCCAGCTGCTGCTCCCCAAAGCGCTGCAGTGTTTCTACAGGGGGGGTCGAGGCATTCCSAAAGATAGCCAAGGTGACTCCTTGTGATAAAAAACTCCATGATGTCTTATACTGGTTGTCTTTTACAATAAGTTTCCTGCTCATGTTGCAGCAGCTACCAGTCTGTTCCCCAAATGCTTCCTCAAAAAGGTTGGGCTGTGGTTTGGTGTTTCAGCTAAACTGGCTCCTARATCATCAGGTTATAGCTCCAAATTTGTGCTTTGCACCATGCATGGGTTTGCAGCATCAGAATAATCAAATAAAATGGACAGGGGTGACCCTTCTTCCATTTGTTGATGCTGGTCTCATGTTTTCAAAGGCAATATTTTATCATCTGGATAATGTATGTCAAACTCTTGTTGTTGCTGTTGTTTATTTAAAACCTTTGCAAGTTCATAGGGTACGTTTTAAAAAGCTAGATCCCAGTCACTGAAATGTCATTTACGCTGTAGCACAACAGAATAATAAAAGAAAAGGGAAGAGAAGGTGTACTGAGTGCTGTGAGGAATGGGATGGTGGTAAAGCTGAAATATAATTTTAGGATTTTAATGCACAATTATAAAAGGCAATATAATCAATCTTCAGCCTCGTGTTTTAAGTTTGGGATATGATCATATTGCCCAAAGGAAAATGAAATGGCTGAATCAAGCCTTGCACTGGACTTGAGCTTGCATACAGGCAAAAATCAGAGAAGACTCTGAATGGCACTATTCCCTTGAAATTAATTCTGAATGCATTTGCTCTTCTGGCTGAGTTGGGAAGCTTTTCCCAGTCTCTTTTGAGTATTAAAACTCCTTCTAGCAAAGTAGCTAGTACTCCCAACTGAAATATGGCAAAGTTGTTTCAGCCCAAATACGAGTTTGGGGAATGTTGCACTGTCCACGGAGACCAGCTTCAGTGTGCTAGAGACAGAAATATTTGAGGGGGAGGGGGAAGAAAGAAATCTTTTGCTTTTATCTTTGCCTTAACATTAGGTTTTAGCCTATGAAAGATGGCACCCCCAAACCGCCTTTGACTTCGCTGCCTCTTGTTGCAAAAATCCAGGAAACCCCAAGGGAATTTGTAACTATCCCAGTGGCACCAGCTGATGGCTGCCTATGGGAGCAATCACCTACCAAGCATCACTTGGAGTCTGATGAACCATTTATTATCGAGGACTCAATTGCTTGTGATAGAGCCTAGTGGCAAGACACAGACACATGTACCTGATTTTTACCTGTGCATAAATATAGGCCACTTGTGTTAGGGTYGGTGAATGCCCAGTTCAGTTTAGACTTTGGAAAATTGAAATACTGAACTCCTTTCCYATTCCCTTGCTGCTTTCGAGCATTTCTGCAGCTAGGTTAAAGTTAAGGAAGATGGAGAAAGAAAGCGTGTGTGCACACACGTGTCTTTGGGAGTCAGAGGATTGTCTGCAGTTGAAATGCAAGTGCCTGAAGTGTTGAATGAGTCAGTGAGGCAGCACAAACGGAAATGTTTTCAAAAAGGTGAGTTTTGTGACTATTCTGTGCTGTGTGGGAAATCCAAGCATTGTTTCTTCAATACTGAACTTATCTTCTCTATAATCAGGATAGTAAAATACACTATAGGCAGGAGTATCTAAACATTYTATGTCTAGCCATAATATATATAGATCAAATGCTGTTTGCCTCATTCACACAGCTTGTGCCATTGAAGCCAGAAGGGAGCATCTCTGTGAGGAGCGGAAGCAGGATAGGTTCTGCATGTGCTATTTTTGTGTTTCTTTTTCCTCCTTTTTGCTGTTTCCCTTGCAATGAACAGAGTGCACTGATGAAATCTTTAAGGGCACAGCACACGTTTCGTCAGTCTTCAGCCCCAAGAGTGGTCTAGCCCAGAGCTGGGAGAACTGGGTAAGGGCTTGGATTTGTGAAGGCAACTATTTTCTCTTGTGATACTATTTGTGATCAAGAAGYGACAGAAACAAATTTGTTGACGGTAATCACATCATCACGTCGGTCAGAGCTGCAAAAGTAATCACAGGGATATTTGGGATAAAGGGGAGAATGGAACTCATCATTCTTTTGAGGTGCATGAAAACAGGCGAGCTGCTTTGAATGGCAATGGAGAGCAGAGATTTAGTGAAATCAAATAGGATTCAACTTGGCAGTGGGGCAGGCCTGAGCCAGGGTTTGCTAATCTGGCAGGTACCAATGTCCTCCTTAACACACAAGCCTTTAAGTGTGATTATGAAGCTTTAAAACATCTCCAGCAAAGCATAGTTTGAATGCCACCCTGGGCAGGGAGGAAGCAGCTCATAAAAACTGCTGGGGATTTAAAGGGAGATGGTTTTGATTTACAAAGTGGGGCCTGATTCTGATCTTGCCTTTCCTTTCCCTGGCTGAGGAAAGATGAGGAGCWGCTCAGGTGAGAGGTGATGGGAAGCAGCCGCCAAGCTCCTTGTCCTTGCTGATTGTCACTTGTGAGGAGGGTTAGCCACCAGGTGTCCTCATGAGAAAGGGCTTTGTGGCCAGCGCCACACACCCCAGCTCTGTCCCTGTCCGCCTTTCTAGGCGTCCCCTGGCTTGGGACAACTGTTGTTGCTCTCTTGGCAGGTCTTCAGAGCTCCCCAAACATTTTAAAAGCCACTTGAGTGCGAGAGCCGCCCCCTTTCCTCGGACCATTCCTCCCCAAAGGTAACCCACTRTGGCACTGCTGTACTGATAGCTCAGTGAATTTGTTACATGAAACCATGAAGGAGAAGGATTTTATTTCTGGTTGGAGATGAGCTATGGGAACAGTGGAAAAATTCCCATTTTATAGAAAATGGACTTGCTCAATCATTCTTATGTCCTGTCACCCTGCAGTATTAAGACAGGGTAAGGAGCAAATCCCTATCTCAACTAAAATCAGTCATAGTAATTTGCACTAGCCTGAATAAGATCTGCCATGTCCTGGGGCTAAACCCATGTCACACCCGATCCCCAGCCACAATCTGAAGGGCCTGCAGCTGCGTAGGTGACCACAAGCCGTGCGTGCGTCTGGCAGCATCTGCGCTCAGATGCTTGGGCTGCAAGTCGCTTTCCCCAGTCTCTGCTGGTTCAGCTCATTTCTTGGGCATATCTGTCCTGTGAAGCAGGGCCTCACTTAGCCAGGGAGAGCAGGCAGAAGTGTCCTCTGACAGGAGCTCCACAATTAGTTGTGGAGCTCTACAATTTGTGGCAGGGTTGGGGTAGAAACAGGCCTGGTGACAGGGCATCATTGTAGGAGATCCCACACACGCACATCAGTGAGGCTTTAGTGTAGCCAGCAAAACAAGCTGAAAATTGTGTTAGAAAGATGAGCATCGTGGTAAAGTGGGAAAGGGAGGGTTAATGATAGATGCCCTGCAAAAACCTCTTGTCCCTTGGTGATGCAGAGGAATTCATGTCCCTCTTCTCTAGACATAGATTCCTCCTGATGGGGAACCCAGAGGCAGCAGGTGTGAAGCTGGGAGCCTTGCATTTCCTTCCCTCTTTTCTTCATAGCTCATTGTACTCCTTTCTGTGAGGGTTTGATCTCAGATTCTCATTTGTCTGCACTTCTCTCTACCCTTGATCAATGTTTGTCTTTAATCTCTGTGTGTCTGTCTTTCCTATTCTTCTGTCTGCAGCCCATGACTATTGTATTTCTTCATTTTTGGCAGCGCTATTCTTTGCCTTCCAATGACTCTTTCTCATCCACTCATTGTGTTCTCGCTGTCTGCAAACGCTGTGCTGAGGGTGAACAATGAAGGGTTTGATTTCAACCGAGGTGTCGGCGGAGCCTGAGGACAAGTGCCGAACGAGGCAAGGGGCTCAGTCCAGGACAGGTTGACGAGAGCACTTGGAGAACCATCGGGGACGCTGAGCCCCCTCTGCCGTGACTGGAGCACCAGCCTCGTGCTTCTAGGAAGGGGTTTTGAAGCAGGAAAGAAGGAATCAGTGTCTGCTTTCCCTCCACTTGCTTATCTGCAGATAAAACGAGTGACAGAGTATAATTGATTAGTTAATGAGCGTGAGCAGCCCTGAAGGCCACTTGCTGGAGCTGTGATGGATGCTTAGGGATCACCACATGCAGCAATACCACAGGCTTAGAGATGCCCATGGCCATCTGTGAAATCCTGAATCCCGAGCCCTGCTGCGTGCGCGGGGCCGCAATCGAGACCATTCCTTGGAGCTGTGGCTACTTTTTTCCCGGCTGCATGACACAGACAAGGGAGTTGGAAGGAAATACAAATAGCCATGAAGGGAAGACTTGCAGCTGATCCCCGTGGGAAGCTGTGCGGCGGTGTGTGCCGCAGCGGGGCCTGTCGCAGGCTTGTCCCCGATGATGCCCCCATTGGGCTGCGAGTGCTAGCCGAAGGGTCAGGTCTGGATTTAAATTAATTAAACTAAGGGAAATGACCTTGTTGTTTTCAAACACAAGCACTTTTTCTGTGGCCTGCCAGCAGCTGACATTTCTTTGAACCGTTTCTAAATTTCAAAGGAGGAAATATATTTAAAACATCAGAAAGTTTTAAAGTCTTTGTTTAGCTATTTTTGATGTGATACTTCTCAGGACGCATTAAATGAAAACATTTTCTGCCTGATCTTAATTGAGAAGACTCTTATCTCCTCCTGTAATTACTGATGAACAAGATTTCTACGTGGATTAAATTGCATATTCTCTCAAACTGGTGCAGGCTTATTTTCATGTCTTTCATAATGCACTTTTCTCTGAAGCTCAGCAATGTCCCCAACCCCATGGGCAGCTTTATTGCAGTGCCTGGAATATAATTACTTTTATTTCCACAGCCTATAACTACCTTAGATATTCAGAGAGGAGATATCAACATAATTACTGGAAGTGGAAACTATTGCCATGGTGATGGTGCGCGACACAGCAAAGCTCCTCGGGAAGGGAGCACAGCCCCAGGTATTATCTCCACCCAGGTGCCTCCAAGACGCTCGGACAACTTGGTTTTTCTCGCAGCGAAAGATGGACTTCGTCTAACTGCACCCGGGTGAGGGCAAAACACAAGGGTAGCTGCAAGCTGGAGCATGGAAGCAGCTCACCCGTGTGAAGCTAGGGAGGGCTTTCCAGGGAAGAGCTGGAGGGACAGAGCTTTGGCCCTGCTCCCAGGGATGGAGCCAGGTTCGGTGGCGGGAGCCGGGTGCCCGGCTCGCCGTGGCCGCCCCACGTTCCATGCCRCACTCCTGGGCTTTGCTTCTCCTTTTTCCTGAAGCTGGTATAAATCAATAATGTGCTTTGGCTTCCTCTGAAAATGACTTGCCCTGGCATTCCTCCAAGGAAYGAATTTCTGCATTGACTTTTGTTTTTAAACACTTCAGATACATTTGAAATACTTTATTTATGCTRCGAACGATTTTTAATTCATTGCATTTTCCAGGGCTGTGTTTTTTGCGAGGTATGACCTTTAAGTAATTGATTTTCATCCAGAAGACTACTAAGCAAAAATTATTTTTTGCTCCCAGGAATTGCAGGGGCAGGAAGGGCGAGTGGCCAAGTCTACAGGCCCTCCCCACGAGCCTCCTGGACTGTCCCTCTCCCAGCCCTACGAAGCCTTAGAAGCACATGCAGTGTTTTTAGAAATGCTGGTTGTGCTATCAAATAGGCCAGTTTAAGGGAAGGATCTCTGTGCATCAAAACATAGGACAGTTTTGACATTTGTGAACTGCTAACACCTCTGCACAAATGAGTGTGAATCACTGTCCATGTGAACCTCTTTGCTGGAGTTTGGACACGGGCAGACTACTGCTTTTAACGGCAGCTCTGCTTAGATGCATTAAGAACAGAGCTGAGAAATGAAAAGCAGTGTGTTTAKGCAAAGCAGGGACTTTTGAGTACGAGAATTCCCGTCAAAATGGAGCAAAGATGTCAGTAATGAGCAAAGACATTTTTTTACAGCGGGTGGAGTCTCAGTGAAATCCAAGCTGCAGCTCATGCCAGGGTGGAAGCCTTGCAGAACCGGCATGTGCTGGCGGCAGGATTCCTTCTGCATAACCACCGTCCAATGCACTACCTCTGCTTGGCATTTACAATCAGGAAAAGGAGGAAAATGCCCTAGAGAACCAGTTCAGCTTGTGTTAGGGGCTCAACATGGTCCTTGATCAGCAAGATCAGCTGAGTTTGTAGTTCTTGGCTCTTCTGTGCGTGCCACAAAAGTCACAGAAGAAGTTGATACCTGTGTACATATACGTGCAATACATATGTATCAGCATGATTGATACATACGATATCAGTCTCGTTGCCTTTGTTTACCTGTAGCTGCCAGGAAATCTCAGTAGGTAAAATAAGAAAGGCTTGAAAAAAACCCCACCTTATGCTTCTGCTAGAAAAAGAAAGCCATAAATTTGGGGAATGCTGAAACCAATAACATACACTGAAGGTCTCAAAGTTTGGCATCACTCAGTCTATGCAAAAGGCAGCATCAGGTTGCAACTCAAGTCGCATTGACAACTTGCTGGAGCAATATGTATTCTCACTGTAATAAGCAAGCAAGTTAGAAATGATGGAAATGATGCCATCAGCAAATTTCTTCTCATAGAGATTGATATTCTTGGTTTTGCTTCATCTTCTACTCAAGAGGCGACTAAAAGAGCCTGGTGAAAGCTATCCCAGGCAGCGCAAAGGCAGTTGCAGGTACAAAAAGCCCAGGGAGCTTTTCCAGCCCAAGTGGTAGTTTTGGAGCATTGGAAGCTCTTAGGGACAGGATTCAGGTTGTTTTGCCATCGAGACTGGCGCACATGCTAATACTACCAATGCTCTATGTGCTGCAGACGTAAAAAGCCACAGGGTTGCTTTTAGAATAATAGTGTATTCACAAATAGTCCTCAAATTGCTCTGAAATATCACAGTTAGCTGCATCTTCATTCTATTATCTCACTACTTTATGCTTTTGAGACCTTTTCCTTGCAGACTATAAAATCATTCCAAATGTAACATGATAAATTAATAGAACAAAACAAATTGGAGTCAGTAGGAGTGCACTTAGCACTAACAAGACTCATCTGAGTTTCACATTTTCTCTTGCAATTATAAAAAAATAAGGCTAGTGTCAGAATTCATCTYTAATTGCCACTATGCAACCCTCTGGATATTATTTTAAGGGCTGATAGAGAAGAGCAATCTCTGCAATTATTGATAAATATTGTTTCTTCTAAATGAGGGGAGAAATATGAGACATAAGCAGAGATGAAGCTTAAATTGCCTATGGCAGAAAGAATGAATATTTAGTTATTTACATTGCACTGCCAGGTGCTAGGGTGCATAGCATTAAATAGTTGCAGTAGGTGGGAATCATGCACAAGGTGTATTAAGAAGTGGAGAAGCTGAGGCAGTTCAGGAAGAGGCAAAAGGTCCCAAGCTTTGCCAGAAAGTATGACAGATTTCATTGTTTCTGTCTTGATGCGGAAGGGAAACTCCTGAAACATCCCTTTCTTTGCTGACAGTATTTCCCATTTTGCAGTGAGCCCCCATTTCCCAAGCCCAGGGGATGCAGCATCAGGCGCTGCCTCTTCCACGCTCCGTGCGCGGCCGTCCCGGCCAGCAAGTGCAACAGCTGCGTCGTGTGCCCAGYTGTTGCCTGGGCTGATTCCGTGCGAGCGAGCAGTGTTTTGCCAMACGTGGTTTACCCCCTGCTGAAGGCCAAGCTGGCCTGTGAAGTACCCCAGCCCGCGTGCAGAGACGGCCGCATCAGCAGTGCCCTTGCGGCCGTTGAGTGGCAGGATTAGGCCRAAAGAGTGAGAAAAAAGTCAAAATCTTTGTTTTTCATGACCCCAAATGAGAGGATAAATGATTGATTTTGATCTTGTGAGTGCTCGTGACCACTGGCCCTTGCGTCCCTGGGAGCACTTAGCTGGTTTCACTGGGCACGCAGGGCAGGGCTGTGTTTACTACTGGGGGAGTGTTTGGTGCTTCTGAGCAATCGTTGAAAAGCAGGAAAATATGCACTCAATACATCAACCTCTCACTGGGTATTCCTGTTCTGGCTTTTCAAATGTGTTGTATATGGATGTTGGTTTCAGAAATACTTGAGGAATACTGATCTGAATTTATCAATTATATTCAAAAAGGCTCAAAAAAGACGTTTGGAACTGCTGGATTATCTTCTGCTTTAAACTGTKTCTTAATTTCACTTGACAACGAGAATATTTCTGTTCAGTTTTGAGGTTTGTTTGGAGCTTTCCTCAGTAMCTTGAATTTTATGCTTGGCAAGCCCACATCCGAGCTTTCCTCTTGCTTTGCATTAGGCATTGACCACCAAAAAGGAATTCAAGTCTATTTCAGTCTTCTGCCAAATAGCACTCACTCAGTYTGATATTCACGATATAGAGTGCTTGGCTTAAAAAAAAAAAGGGAGCTTCATCTCAAACCTTAGGCTAAGTCAGGATACAGAAGGTGTCTCTTTCACTGGGGCCTGTTGGGAAAGGATTTCARTAATGGTTTTCCCCAAGGAGCGTCAGGATTGGGTAAGAGAAGCCCAGGGGCGAAGGCTGAAAATCAGCCTTGTTTGGTTAATTTTGGTGCTAGTAAATCAAAATCCAGAAGCAGAGGTGTCAGAGCAGGAGCAGAGACTTTCCTCTTCAAAGGCAACTTTGAGAAGTTCATGATTAAAGGATGACTCCCAGGCTTTTGTCGATAGATCCAAAATTAAATTTGTCATAACACTTTATGTAATGCTAATGATAAGCTATTTATTGTGTGAAAAAGTGTCACTTTATTGCTCATCTGCCTGCTTTGATCTCGTGCTTGCTGACGGGCGCGCGGGCTCGGTGCCAGCCGCAGCAGGGCCGGGCCGCAGCGGGTGCCTGTCCCAGCGGTGCCGCAGCCCAGGATCTGTTGCAGAGCAGCTCTGCTTCCCAGCGGGACCATCACAGCCCGCCTGGATGCCCCTGGTTCCACCACCCTGTAGTTACAGAGTTGGCTCTAGCCGGGTGTGAGCCACGAGACGATGGGAAGGAGGTGCTGGCGGGCACTGTGGGTCGGTAACACTCCAATTTCCTGATGGGAGAGTAGCCTGGCATCTCATTCATGTTCCTTTCATCAGAGTGGGGTTATGGGAACATATTTAAGGGAAATCTGAAGATAAATCATGATAGATAGTCCCTGAGCATCCCCGGCAGGCACACACCTACCCACTGCATTTCCACAGGCATCATGGAGTATCAGGCCCTAAATTAATTTCTCCCTTTTATTTATTATTAATTTTTTATTCTTTAAGGATTTCGAGAACAATGAATGAAATTTATTCCCTGCTAAAGACCAGGCATACATTATAGCTGAARCAACACCCCCGCACAAAGCCTGAGCTAACTTCGTGGAGGCATTTGTTAAGGCTAAGCATCTGCCCCGACCACCGCTGGTGCTTCCTCCTCCGTGGGATGTTCATTGGGAGTTTCGCCTGCTGGAGCCTTCCTCCCCGGTGTCTACCTCGCTGCTGCCTCGGCTCCACGCTAAAGCAAGTGCAAAGAAGCCATGAAAGGAAAAGAGCCCCAAAAAAGTTTCAGCTACCAAGCGGTATTGGATTCTTGCCGCCCCAGAGAAGGGAAAGCCAGCATCAGCAAGGAGCAGCTACGACACAGAAAAGTGGCAGTCCTGGATGGTGCTGGCTGTGAAGCACAGGGATGYGGTTAATACTGTGCTGTTCCCTGAACAACTAACTCAAACAGTGAGTCCTGCTGGAAAGCTAAAAATGGGAGATGCCCCTTTGCCTCCTACTGASGTGTGTGCTCTATTTGTGAAGCTGCCTGTGTGGTTTCATTTTCAGTTATTTTATTCACCTGTGCACCTGCTGTTGTCTTAACACACAGACTGCGACCCCAGCGGCCACTTTCTGCAGTTAGGGAAATACTGCAGCGCCCAGAGGCAGCTTGTGCGAGCCAGCCTGGCCCTTATTTCCCCTGCCTGCCTGACAGGAGTGTGCTGGAGCTCTGATTTATGACTTCTTAGTGGATTTGCAAGAAACTACACTTTACTGATAAGTWGTTTTTACAGGTATAAGACAAGTACAGGACAAGTACTGTCTTTTTGCTTACTGTAAAGAGAGTAGGTCTTAACAGCTAAATAGGACACAGTAAATTTGCTAAGTTGCTTTTCAAGTAGTTTCCACAGGCAGAGGTGGTGGCACTAAGGGCTTCTAACTCAGGGGTGACTATAACGTAATGGTGAGCAATCCTAGCAGATGTGCTCTTCCAAAGAGAGGAACACTCAGCTAGCAATACTTCTATAATCAAACAAGTCAGAGCCAAATACATTCCTTACTCACCCAGGAACTGTATTTTCCCTTAGGTTTATTCAGAATTTTGCCATTGACAGAAATAAATAACTTGAAACTTTCATCCTCCTAGGAAACAAATGTCTTCATGGATCTGGATCCGGAAATAGGCAGTTGTGTTTACCGAGTTTTAGCCATGTTATGTAATGCTTCTGATCAGAAATGGAGGAGTTCAAACGCRGTTTTCCAGCCTGAAGGTCTCTGATAACACTGAGTTTCCTCTTGTGTTTTGCTGCCTTTAGTTTCTACCTTTGTGGCACTCTTGTCAGTGACTTTAGCCAATCTATATGGATAACATAGCTGTTGTGATACATACATAAAACTTCTATAACGTATAAATAATTCAAGWTTTTTYTTTTTTACTGTAAACTGATATGCCAAAAAAATGGCAAATAGATCCATTAATATCTAGGGTTTTCTTTGCAAAAATATATCAAAACCAAGTATAATGGAAATGCAAGTTTAGTAGCCACACAGAGAAAATGTGAAGGTTTTTATAGATTGTATTGCAGAAGTTGCCTTTTATGATTTGCAATCACCTGGATTTTGGTTTGAGGAGAAGGGCTTGCAGGATCTTGGCACTTGGATCAAATCCGTGGTGCTCGTCCTCGCCAAAAAGGTTTCATCTGCTGCAAACCACCTGGAAGCAGCGCCACTGCCTTTGGCTACACCTGCATTCTTTATCTTCTCCAGCTACATTAATCCTTTTATGAAAAAAGAGCTTCCCAGTGCCTGAAGCTGACACCTTTGGTCTCCCATCGGCAGATTCAGGCTGCTGCATGGACTCACATGATGCCCGCTAGATACTGCTACAGAGCTGTCACCGCCGGAGAAGCTGATCCCTGTGGGACACGGCCACCCATGGGCATCCCTAGTCGTGGCACCTTGCCCGCTCCGTGGCCCTCACGCCTCCTGTGGGGTGGGCTTGACGTTGTGGGTTTCCATTGTGCAACGCAGATTTGTGTATTTTAGCATATGAGCTTTCTGATTTATTTATACTGTTGACGACAGTGTGCACTTGGACAGCATCTTCCTCTGCCTTTCCTTTTTTTCCTCTTTCTCTCCATGCCTGGAATTCTGTCGAACTTTTAAATGGTGAATAATGAATTAAGCAAGATGKTTGGGGCTGCACCAAATGTTGCAGGATCTGTAGGGACTCGCATGTCCCAAACGGAGGCCGAGCTTGGAAACTTGCTTGCCGAGCATATAGAGCTGGACTACAGCTCTATACAGAGCTGGACTACAGAGGCCTTTAATGACAGTGAGACCCTGACTTTGCAGATCAAAAGAAAGATATACCTGTCTCAACTGCTTCTGTCTGCCACAAGGGATAGAAAACATCTCGGGCTTATTTCATATGTTATAATTCACACGTTTTATCCCAGAAAAGATAATGGAGCTTCTTTAGCCAATAGTAATACATATTTTATAATAGGCAGACAGAACAGGCTGGGATTGCCTCTTGCCGTCATCACAAATGCATGGAGGACCTTCAGGGCAAGCAAAGGGCTTGAATATATGAATGAACAGATATGAAAAATAAAAGAAGGCAATCCCGCCAGCCAACGAGGTGCTTTGCAGAGGTTTGCGTGACCTGGTGGGAGTGCTGGGAGTAGAGGCAGGCTCCTGTGGCCTGGGTGCACTGTGGCCGTCCCCGCGCGCAGCTCCGAGGTGGCGGTGGCTGCCCCGGCAGCTCGTTCCCAGCGAGGGTCCGTGTCACCGGTTGGCAAGAGGCATGCGGTGGTTGCACTGTGATGGCACGGAGGCGCAGGCGGCACTGCCCATGCTCCCGCCTGCGCTTGGCTTGCTCTTGCCCCTGTCCTGCCCCAGCAAGGCCCACGGCTCCTCAGCATCCCCGCGCGGTGACTGCTGTTTGTGCTCAGCGGGGCTGTCCGCGATAGGGCGGCCTTCCTGCTGCCCCAACACAGCACGCGGCGAGCAGAGGTGCCGCAGGAGGAGGCATGAGGCTCCCTGCTGCGGCCCGTGGCAACAGCCAGGCCTCCACGCGCCACAGCGGCCTTGCCCAGCCTGCAGCTCCCTCCATCGCAGGCACCATGGGCTCCACCGCCCGACCCTTCCAAATCTCTTCAATGCCGCAGGCCTYTCAAGAACTAGCATCTAAGACCCAAGCAGTGAAGGGGTGCTGCCTACACCACTAATTTTTATTTAATTAACCCAAGTAAACAGTTGGTGATTTAACTCCATGGAGTTGGTTTTTCAGATGAACCTTTAATTAATTTCAGATGTGGGAAGACCTCAGAGTGTGTGTGTGCGTGTGCGTGTGTGTTCTCTCTCTCTTTCTCTCTTTCTCTCTTTCTCTCTTTTTCTCTTTCTCTCTTTCTCTCTTTCTCTCTTTCTCTCTTTCTCTCTCTTTTCCCCCCTCTCTCTTTCCTTCTCTTTTTCTCTTTGTCTCTCTCTCTTTCTCTTTCTCTCCTTCTTTCTTTAAGTCAAAGCATTGCCCTTGTGATGGGGCTGGTGTATAGATGAGCAGAGGGGATGAGCTGAATGATTTAAAGGGCTGGTGTGTTGCTGCATCAATATTTAAGGTTGTCTCCAATCAAGAGCACTAKGAGTGTGAAGCGAATATTAGAAACCCTTCTGTGAAAGAGGCAGGACAGGAGGCTCTACAGCCCCCCGCACCTGCCATGAGATGAGTGAAACCCCCTTCCCTCCCTGCTCTCCCTCTGTGTCCTTAATTGCAGAGGGAGCATAATAAAACCCTYTATTCATTGTAACTCCACTGCACGTTATCAGAAGACATCATGAGACAGGCTCTTGGTGCTGCCTATCCCTCAATAGGCTCAATAGGCTCAATAGGGTTACTCAATAGGCCCCTCGGTCCTTCTGGGCCTCGCGCTTCTCGTTTCCAACGCTCCTTCCTTACAGTCTGTGGCTTATACTGCAAACTCTTGTACCACATACAAGAGGARGATGTTTGGAAGAGGTGGCCTGGAAGGGCATGTCAGCGTGCTGCTGATACCAGCCTGCCTTTGGTCAGAAAGCCCTGAAGGACCGAGCCCTAACCCAGCCCGGGCACCGTGCAGCGCTGGGCACGCTGGAAATCCTGCAGATCTCAGGTGCACTGCAATAAGGACCACAGGTTTGGGATGTGGAGTGCTTGTTGTTTACTGCCTTTTTTAAAGGCCTAACCTCATTCCTGCATACGGAGTAAAACTTCTGTTTCCAGTAGGCAAGTCTTCACATTAAAAATAGTAACATTTTGCACCTGCTTAGCTCTTTTAATGTTGGCTTTGAGGCACTTTACCCGTATCGGTTGTAGAACTGCAGTTACAGCATTGGCAGAGGGGGGCAGTGTTTTGTTTAGCTATTTTATAGACGTTTATGCAATATATATTTCTCCTATTTGGGACTCCGTTTTCCTAGCATGCATAGGGCAACATTGCTATGCACATTAAAAAGGTGATTGTTGCCTTTGTAAGAAATTCAGCTATGATACACATTATTTCCCTTACTTGTCCTTAATTGGTCCCTTTCAATTTCTGAGTTTTAGTACCATGTTTAGTTTGACATTCTGACATTTAGTATCATGTTTCTTCTCTGGTTCCAGTACTATAAATATCCTTACTGGTCAATTACACTTTCTTTTCTGAAATTGCATCCTGGTCCTGTGAGCTCGCCTTGGATCTTCCTGACTCACTTTCTGTGCTGCATTTGCCTACAAGGAGTTGCTGAAGCTGCAGCTCGTTGTGTCCTGTCTGTTTGTGATCTAGGAATTTTGCACGTGAAAAGTATGTGTCTATACAGACACACATACATATACACACACCAAGAATAAGATGGAGTAAAAACCTACCTGCTGAACTCTGAGCCTTTAGAGTAATTATGCATTTTTTGGTATCATTTATTCAGAAAAATGGAAGATACGATGAAAGTAAGGGTAAGCTACGTTTTAGTACTCTTAAACGATATGTCAGTAATAAGAAAAGGGAAATCTTGTACCAATCAGAAAAAAATGCCAAAAACCAAATTTACTGCTTTTATGAAACATGCRTCAGTATAAAAGTAGTTTTAGGACTGTAATCTTGATCTATTCTTATGCTGCTAATAACATGCAAAATCTTTACAGTGTTGCTTGAAGTGTGTGTAAGATGTAACGTCACGTTCACTGAAAATTAAAAGCAACAAAGGAATACAAATATTCTAGTTTAGTGAATTAAGGTGCACTTCTCTGTAGTAGATGTTGATCTATATGTTCTAATGGTTCTAAAGAGAAGGAGCCATGTTCAACCAGTGGTTAAAATGATCCATAATTATCACCTCTATTCTTATTACAAAGTTTATAATTCAGTTTTGGATTTACAGTTAAAAGCAAAATAGAAAATCTTCTTTAGTTTTTTTTTTTAAGGTATCACTTAGAAAAATTGCTTTCGTGACCCATTGGCCACCATTGTGTGGCACCTCATCTGCCACGGGGAATGGATTTGAAGATTATAYTGTCAGCTGGCAGGGAGTACACGTCAGTGTTAGGACTAGAACCTACTCTGCAAGTCCCAAGGGGGAGTTCAATTTGGGGCTGAATTTCTGGTTTAGGAACTAACAGTAATCAGTTCTGTGATATGAAAAAACAAGCTGACCTGCAAAAAAGGAAAGAAAACAAAAGTAGTCATTTGTAGCACTTGCTGAAACAAGCTTGCTTAAGTTCATCCTGAGCTTTGAGAGATATTTATTCCAAAAATATTYCTAATACTTTCTAAAACGTCAAAGTCCTTTAAAGAAGGAAGGTCAAGACAACATGGAACTATGTTCAAAGTTTGCTCTCAGTGCACTTAATTTGCTTCATTCCCTGCTCAATTCCACTCCCTAATAATGAGGACTAATTCTGCACTTACTTCCTTAAGTGATATTCCAATATTTCTTGAGAAATATTGGTGATCCTATTAAAACTGAATATAATAGCAGGGTTTGGCTGAGAGTGTTATGCGTTTTATTTTTGTTTTCAAATGGCAGGCAGGCTTTCTGCCTGATTTGTTTTCCAAATCCCACAAAAACAAATAATATCACTGGAGCTAATGAATAAAGAGAATAACTGAACTGTGCAGGCAGTGTATTTAACTGCTACTGAAACACTTGGCAAGTACACAGTAGACGTTTATGTGGTAAGTAAAACAGCAATATAATATAATCTTAACAATGAAATAATTGACCTTTTGATTTWAAAAAAGTATCGGATCTGTTCAGATCTGTAAGAAAAGCTTAACTCTGGTGCAATTGGATGCACAATCATTAAAGKTTATTTTAAAATAAATATCCATATTTTTAAATGTCTGCAATTCAATAGTCTAACCAGATCTGTCATAAATGTGGGCTGTAATTTCAGGATATTGAGTGTCAGCTTCCCAGAATTCCAGGCCCAATCTCAGAGAGAAACCAAAATTGAAACATAATCAGGGGATATTTCAACTTATAGTCTTTGATTTATATTTGATCTAAGACTGAATGGATTTRTGGTTTTTAATTAAATGAAAAAGAATTGCAGTCCTTCCATGTGACTGAATTTTAAGCTCCTTTTGGGTGAGAACAATCTTCCTTTCGYTCTCTGTGACAGTGTCTATTTCAATGGGACTCTGCTTCAGCCTAGAAGACATAAGCATGATATAAATTTCAGTGGTGGCTTTGGTGAAGGTATTCATAATGTATGCGTTCCAGATTCATTAGGCATTTAACTAACCAGTTACTTAATTTCACTCTTTTGCCCCCCATAGAACACGCCAAAAAACCTCGAGTACTGTTTTGCATCTTTCCTCRTTAAAGATGAGCAGAGAGTCCTGTGATTAATTTAGCCAAATCAGCTGACTGTATATTAAAAGTAGAGATCACAGACGTGTAGGCATGCAGCTGTTCTTCACTTTATAGATACAGCTACTCTTGCTAAGATCTGTGCTCTTCATTTTTTTTTAACTTGTAGGAGCACTCTAGCCACATCAGTGACAAAACAGACATCAGGCAACTAGCAGCCATCCATTAGAGTCACATCTGGTAGTTTGACTGACATTCAGTAGAACTGATTAAGCGCAGAATAACATGCCAGAACCGTAACGGGAGAAGTCACTTCTACCTGATACCAATCAATCACTCACTCTCTGCAAGTGCAAATGCACATTCACAGCGGAATGAGTTTGACCCACACTGTTACCAGAATAATAGTGAGAAACTATTTCCAGCCTTTCAGATGGGAAAAATGAGGTACAAGCCAAATGCCAGAAATCGAATTCACAGATGGGAATACATGTTGTTAAATGGCAGCATGGCACATGACCACGAGCAGCAGACAGTTCTCCATATTGCAGAAGATGTGTTCAATATGATGATTGCCAGTACTTGAAATACAGAGATGAAATATGAAAAGAATACAGCAAAATCCTGATGTAGTATTTTGACAGCTCAGTACGTTAAAGATCACTTTTCCCGTCAATGTCAGAAAATAATCTAATGCTCAGAGCGAAAAGCAAGGGTCTTAGAGTGAGAGCCACTTTTTGGCCCAGGTTAAGCAAGGCAGTTAAGCATGAGCTGAACTTTCTGCTAGCACTTCTGTTGCACTAGAATACCTTTAAGTTCTGTGAGGAACCAGGCTGCGTGTACGCGCTCTGCGCCGGTGCCCGTGCCCTCGTGATTCCCGTCTCCCCCTCGGCAGGCRGATGCTGCAGTGCCCTGAGACGCCCCTTGGCTGCACATGGCATCAGCCTTACAGGATGTAACGGAGCAGGTAACGCYGTCCTCTGCGCCACAGCACCCAAAGCTCTTGCGCATCCCCCCGCACAGACTGTCATGGCACTAGTCCCACATCTGGTACACGTTCGAACGGTATTTGTCAGAACCTACAAAGAAAATCACCCTGGGGCATGTTTCMGAGCCCTCAGAAATGTCCTTCATGCTTGGAAAAGTTCTTTGGATCTCTTTGGCCTTAATTACATCTATGTAGACTTGCATGTTTGTAAGCTAGAAGGAGGGATTTCCCTACCTGTTGTTGCGGAGAAAGCCGCGTGCCCCAGCAGCACGGCCGCGGGTACCCACTGCTGTCCCGCTCTTGCAACCATCGTGTTGCAGACTGCTGAAGAGCTGCTGCAAGAAGTGACGTGGGGCAGCAGCCTGCTTGTGTCTGCTAGACTGGTGTAAAAGCAGGACCAGCTCAAAGCAAGGATGCTGTCAATGGGTAAGGATACTGAAAACAGAATGGGCTTTTATATTTGGAATAATACATCTATCTACAAAAGATCTATTATATGTAATTATTACCCCAAACAAAAAATTGATTTGCTGTCTAAGCGCAGAGCTTGCCTAGTGTTTCACAAGAAATGACTGTGCAATAATCGCTCCCAAAGAAGACCGCTGCTTGCAAGGAAGCCCTCTGCATAATGCCCCCTAATAAGAGATGAAACTGATTGAAAATAACTGTGCAGATAATCTCCTTCCATTTTTAAAAGCACTAAGCTCCATGTGACTGGCACAATTGCATTAATAATTTATCGCCACTGGGAATTGTTGGGTTTTGCCTTTTTTGGGAGCGTGAATCACTGATGATTGCTCATTTTAACAACAGTGAGAGAGCCTGGGGAAGCAGCGGTGAGGGGATGAAGTGCTGGCAGGATGGGCAGCGATGGTGCTGGCTGGCAGGACGGGCAGCCCGGCCAGAGCCCGCACGCGAGAGCCCTGGCATGGCAAACAGGTCGCAGCGGTAGCTGCATTTGGGGATGCTCAGCCCCACTCCTGAGTTTGGAAGATACATGCAGTGTACCACAAATTCCACAGTGTGCACCGAAGCTTTGCTTGGTTTGTTGCAGTGTCAAAAAGCTTTAGAGCTTAAGCTGTTGCTGCTGCTCCTGACACAGCAAAGTAGGACAATAGAAATGGTGCCTGAGTGGAGCCTCTGTGTGCTTTGCCTCGCCACTTCACAGAATCACAGAAACACAGAATGTTCAAGGTTGGAAGGGACCTCTAGAGATCATCTAGTCCAACCATCCTGCTCCAGCAGGCACACCTACAGCATGTGGCACAGGGCGGCATCCAGGCGGGTTTTGAAGACCTCCAGAGAAGGAGACTCCACAACCTCCCTGGGCAGCCTGTTCAGGGCTCTGGCACCCTCACAGCAAAGAAGTTCCTCCTCACCTGGAGATGGAACTTCCTGTGTTTCAACTTATACCCRTTTCCCCTTGTCCTGTCACTGCCCACCACTGAAAAGAGCTGGGCCCCTTCCTCCCTACGTTCCCCCTTCATATACTTACACATGTTAATCAGATCCCCTCTCAGCCTTCTCTTCTCCAAGCTGAACAGGCCCAACTCACTCAGTCTCTCCTCATACGAGAGATGTTCCAGTCTCTTAATCATCTTTGTTGCTGTCCACTGGACCCTCCCTAGGAGCTCCACGTCCCTCTTATACTGGGGAGCCCAGAACTCCACCCAGTACTCCAAGTGCGACCTCACCAGAGCTGAGTAGAGGGGCAGGATACCCTCCCTGCCCTGCTGGCAGCGTCCTCCTGATGCAACCAGGATCCCATTGGCCTTCATCGCCAYGAGGGCACTGCTGACTCATGGTTAACTTGGTGTCAACCAGGACTCCCAGGTCCCTCTCTGCAGAGCTGCTTGCCAGCAGGTCAACCCCTTATCTGTACTGGTGCCTGGGTTTATTCCTCCCCAGGTGCAGGACCCTGCACTTGGAGCAGGCCACAGCATAGATTGTTTTGTTGCTCTTCTTTTGGGGCATCTATTGCACCATGTTTGGCAGAAGAAGCAAACTTCTAATGTAAGATTATTTATTTGCACTTCTTGCTGTTACAGGAATGTGCTCAATGCACGTTTGYGATTTTAGGCATGTATGTATTTTATTTACTGCGTCATGTCCCATTTATCTGTTTTCTTCKAAAAGCAAGTTACATATTGGAAAATTCATCTTTCCTTCCATAGAGATACAAAAGATGATAAAAAGATATCCAGACTTTGAGAGGAACAGTTGGTGACTTCCAAGATATATAAACAGGTCCAATCAATGTTCATAAACCTTTGCAAACATATAATAGTGTCAGTGCAAGGACCAGTTTGAGTTAGTCAGAGGTTCAGTGCAGCCCCGTTTGTTTAATGGAGCAGTTAATATGCCTGCTCCAAAACCCACTTCCTAAAGGCCTGACTGTGTCCGTTAATGGATGATTAAATACTGTGTCAAAGCAAGACCCGTTTAATACTTTGGGCTCAAATTTGTAAGAAAAGAGAACAGGGCTGAACAGGAGACGGCTGCGCCTTGCGCGTTGGCCCCCTCCCCATGTTGGCTCGCCAGGCTCGGGGCTCCCTGCGCCCGGCCCTGCTCCTGCTGCTTCCCAACGCGCCGGCTGGAGCTGAACGGGCTGCCCCACTGGCCTGTGGTGCCCACGGCCTCCACAGAGCAGGCCGGGGTGGGATTCGCCACGGCAGCGCCCATGTGCAGCACCTCCCGCACAGCAGGATTCACCCGTGGAAGCTCCTGCGGCCTCCACAGGTGGGATTCACCTGGCCAGGCTCGCGCAGCCCCGCCGGGGGCCTCCGCCGCTGCCTCTCGGCTCCGGGCGCTTCCTACACAAAATGCTACCGTTTGAAAGGAGCTTAGGGAGTAGGTGCCTGATCTCCTTAGATTCCTTAGAAAATCCCATTTTTAAGCTTTTGTTGCATTAAAATATAACATGTTTTCCTTTTTTTTTTTTTTTCAGAAAAAGACTTTGTTTAGCCAAAAATAAACTTCAAAAAGGAATGGTGTTTTAAATTTTGTCTTGTTCTTAATAGCGATACATTTTACAGCTCTTTATTAAGAATAACTATTGATTTGAACAAGCATGTGTTGGGGCACCGGGTGAATAGATTGAACAGATAATCCCATTACATTCCATCAGATAGCAGGAGTTACTATAATAATTTTATTTTCTGTTGGGGCGGGTATGCGGCTTTTGTGTGYGTGTGTGTACAGCTCGGTACAAAGCAGCATGCAGTAATTAGATAAAGTCAGTAATAACAAGTAACTGGAGCTTCCTGTTAATCATTTCTTGAGCTATCCCCAAAGCGCTTGGTGTGATTATTTCTTTGGAAAGTAGGAAGAACTGAACCATTAAAGCTTAAAGAACATGCGCCTGTATCCTATAAAAAACACTAAGTAGTGTAGCAAAAGACAGATACAAAATAAACACTTGTAAGCAAATTGGTGTGGAAAACTGCCATTCCTGCAACACAGCAGTTCATTATTATGATGTGATGAAGTTTAAGCCATGCTGGATCTTTTGTCTTTAGCCTGTTCTCCCTGAGCACAGGGAATTCTTACCAGAAGCACTGAGTATGACCTCCACTTTCAGGAAAGGCACATCTTTGGTTTGCAGCCTAGACGCGCCTCCCATCCCGTGTCTAGCAGTACTTTCACCGGTCAGTTCTACAACGACTGGTGAGAATCTCTGTAGGGAAGCCTGCAGAAAACAAGCGAGCAAGCAGAAAGCCTTATCCGGGCTTTGGGTTTGTCAACTAAACCTAAGGAAGAGGCAGGATACGACCGAGCGCTTGGGAGTCTGAACCATTTACCATTTGTAGAAAGTTCTTCCTTTGTTAACGTAACAGGAAAAAAAATATATTATATATGTAATATATATATATATAATAAGAAATATCATACCTTCATGGAAATTCTGTCACAATTTTAGATTCTCTCTTTTCTTCTTGTGTTTAAGGATAAATCTCCAATTTTCCTGTAGAGTAAGATATCAGGTAGGTGATGTAAATGACACAAATTTTTCCACAATGCAATCTGAATACATTTACAAACTGTGGTACMACTTGTACTGTTTTAATTTGTATCRGTTTAATTTTCATTTCTTTACCCAGAGTGCGTATTTCAGATTTCAGCATGTTATTTAGTGCAGTTAGTGATGTGCGTTTTATTATCCAAAAATGAAAAGCTGAAAAGACAAGAGCAATCAGAAGAGAATGGCACAACGTATTTGTTTTAACTGAGAGGCTGTGATTCATAACCAGAAGTTTAAGTGTTGATTTCCAAAGGAGATGGGAACAATTGATCACGCTGCTGCGCGTCTCAAACAAAAAGATGCAGTGAGTATAAGCAAGTGTCTAATTCTTCTTGATGCTGGCTTAGAATAATTTCTCTCCTTTAAGCTGAGAGAGAGATTACCCTGAACTGAGTCAACAAACCTGTTCTCATTATCACTACCACATTTATTTTGAGTATAAAACCTTTATTACCCTTCACTAAGTATATTCTAGCTATAGGTTATGAATGTATTAATGACCTGTTGGAGAGTGTTCACTAAAAACTGCAGTTTTCTCTCTTTCTCCAAGGCTTCCAAGTTTCTATATACAGTGGTTGCAGCTCACAGCCTGATTCTGCTGCTCACGTTGAGTTGCCCCTTCACGCAGTGATGCGATACATGCAATAGACAAGGGGGATTYGAGTCGGCACCCTGGGGTCCAGGTGAGCCTCATCTGCTTCACAGATATGAAAAACAGTTGGTTCAAAAGTACTTAGGGTCCTTAAAGCAATTCTTCCATCAACCTATCCTCATAATTGCAAAAAAAAAAAAAGAGTATTTTGCATCATTCTTGACTGTAAGGGTGTATCCAGACTGTGTTGACGGTTCTGCTGGACCTACTCTGCATGAATTTAGCTCATTCTTTTTGAGCCTTCTTTTTTCCACTTCCACAATTCCTTGGAAACACAAGATCCACAACTTCATCATGCTGAATATTCTGCTTCATAATTTCAACRGATGCCCCTCAGTTCTCATACGGTGTGAAGTGGAAGATTCTCACTAATCACAGTGTTAATGGGACATTAGGTCTGGCATCTTGAAGAGTGGCYTCAAGGGCATAATCTCTTGTCTGTGCAAATGGACTTCTTGATTTCAAAGGCAATCAGAGTGTCCAGGGCTACATGTGGCCCTGCAGCATCTCTGCAAGGCTGAGGTACAAATGTGAGAAAAGGAATAGCTGAAGTTCATGAAAACTTTTATTTCTAAAAAGTGTATTGCCAAACAGTATCCAGAGGAGGTTATTTAGCATTACACATCCTTAGGCAGCTTTCAGAAGCATCAGTTATTTGCTAAATAGAGGGCAACAGCTCCTCGGGAGCCATGCTGGTCTCTCAGGTAAATCTGTAATTAGTATCCAGTAGATCTGAAGCATGGTGCTGTCATTGGATTGATAGAGACACACACATTAGAAAACATTCCCGCATGGGCACAGTAGGCAATTCACAGGCTCCAATAACTCAACCACTTTATTTTCCTAAAGCCTACTAATCTTTGTTTCAGAGTTAAAAAAGTAAAACTAACATTATGACACCATTTTTTAATTTCCAATTAGGCATAAATCAGACAAGCAAGCTGTAATTTTTGCTGTAATTCTACATTTCAAAGTAGTCTAGAAGGGTTTTTAAAGAGCAGAGGGACTTTTTGGTTGTTTGTTTGTTGTTTGTTTTAGGAGAATATGCTCGATTGTGGCATTAAATTATTAGGAATAGGAAAATGTTGCTGAYGGGGGTCGTCGGGTTGTACATGGGGGAAGAGTTCCTCCCAAGGGTACTTTGGCGCAGGGCCAAATCCTGGGAGAGCTGCAGGTGTTGCCGGTCGGGCATTCAAAGGGCCACCTCCCTTGCCCTAGGAACCCGGAGGCGCAGAGGGCTGTCGACTCCCCAAGCCAGCCCGCTCTCCATCCCTGGCGCCCCTGTCTGCCCGTTCCCATAAGATGCGCGAGCATCGTTCCCAGGCACGCGGCTGCAAACAATCAGCCAGTCCCGCCACTGCCCCCTCCTTAACGAGGCGGTCCACACACCGGGCCCCGGCTTTGGTCCCACAGAAACCTTAAATTCCGGTCCTGCCACCGCCCGCTCCGCCCTTAACATGGCGGGCCACACACCAGGCCCCGGCTTTTGGTCTCACAGAAACCTTTTCAGTCTCACAGAATTCCCTGCCCAGTAACGAATTCACCTTAATTAAGGTCTTCATGGTTCCAGAACCCACACAACGACCGCCCGCGGTCTGCCAGTCCAGCAATCACGTCAGGGTCACCACTTGTTGCCGACGGGGGTCGGCAAGCCTCGTTCGCTAGCTGGCCTGACCTGGGGTTGTCCTCAYCCCAGGGCCCTAGAGCACAGACACCAATATGGGGAGGCAGCAAATGGCGTTTATTGCTTTGTTCAGTCTGCCTACATACCCCAGCAAAATGTGGGAGCTCACCCACTGCCCACTCAGGAGACCAACCTCTACTTCTTGCCTTGTAAGGCATGGGGTTTTCAGAAAGGCATGGGGTTATCAGTAAGGCATGCATTAATTATGCTCCTAACTTCCCGTGACATCGCGAGATCTTCCAAACGCCACGCCCTATGCTATATCATCTACTCATGCTAAGCTCTCTACTTTATTAAGCCCTAAAAAGCATGACAAATTCCCACAGGAAAAAAAAAAAAAAAAAAGCAAAGATTGGCAGTGCTTTTTTTGTAAAAAAAGAGAAAAGTTTGCATTTAGTTTAGCAGGTTGGAATCCTACTTATTTTTCTTCTAATTTCTGAATTTAGTTCTTTGTCTGGCACAGTGTTCATGTCCTTTTACAGTATGAAGATTCCATACTGTGGCATCAAGATTTAAAAGATATCACAATGCCTGAATTGGAAATAAAGGAAATAAAGGAAAAGAAGGAAATAAAATAATGTGGCAAACTGTGTATAGCAAACTTTCATCATACTCAGTAAAATTTAGAATAATTGCACTGGCAGTTGATTTGAGTCTAAAAATGAAACTGAGGTGTAGCAAAGCTGTGACGTTTCGTGAAAAGCAGCAGGTGTACAAATCACTTGGAGTAACCACCCAATTATATTGTACTGGCAACTCATTCAGTCTTCGTTTGAATAGTCACTAAGCCCTCATTATTAATGAAGCATTACTTTTTATTTTTCATGGATTGCCTAGAGATTTGGAATGTGAAAAGCAAAGCTCAGAGGACTGGTGAGTGTTGTTTGATGTTTACAAAATGGATACAGGCTGCATGCTCAAAAATAAGAAAATGTKTCTCTCTCGTCTAGTTTTCCATGGCCTCAATATACCACAGCCCATGCAAGCAAGGTAGGTTTCTTAATGGGCCAACATCAGTAATAAACAGTTCCCATTCCCCTGCTTCATTTGAAAGGAAGGTATGTGAACAAAGAGCGAATGCTGCCCAGAGTACCTGGTTCAATACATTTGTGGAGCTACAAAAGCCAAGAGCAATTCATTCCTTCAGTAACTAACCAATTGATTCTGGTTTGAAGGGACCAGAAGGGACCAAATGGGAAAATTTGTCTTAAAAATTAAAATCAGGGGTGCTAGTATACCTGGTAAAATCAGAAATGTTAGTGCTTATTGAGGAAAATATCAAAGCCAATCCTGTAACTCCTACAATGGACTAGAAYGGAGGAAAACTTGAAAAGCAGTTAATTTTTCAGGCTATTGGCAGTATGAAGATTAGCAGAGACCCAAGAATAACTTTCCATTCCAGGAGTTAATGTTTTCAAAATTGAAAGTTTTGAAACAATTGGAAACAAATTTTGTTTGACCAGGTTCTAGGTAATCCACCCATGCTCTTTTTCATTTAAAAAAAAAAAAAAAATCCAGAATGGAATATCCACCTGATTCTGAAATCAAAGGCAACTGCATTCTGTTTCCAGGTCTGTCAGCATGGCCTGGGTTGCTCACGGAATCTCCTGTTCTCCTACACCAACATTTATAATATGCAAAAAACACTGCAAAGCGTACAGGTTGTTTGGTGTGTGACAGTAGCTGCCATCACTGGGCTTTGACTGACTGTGCCCATGGGCTCCAGCTTCATGAAATTGCTGTGTAACTGGGATTTTTTTTAAGTCTTTGCACTAAACAAAATCAAAGAAGATAAAATCTTTGAGAAATGGAAATTTCATTCCAACCAGATGAAATGCCTTACTGTCAAATCCTTTGATAAACTCTTCACCTGCATTCTTTTCAGATGGACGTTTGTTCAAAAAATTGAACTTTTACTATAATTTTAACCTTGGCCTAAAGGAAAATTTTAACAGAAATGAATTTTGATAGGTTATACTATGCACAAATACACAGGCTAATTATAATGAGCAAATAATCAGACACCAAAAAAATGGAGGATCAGAATACTCAAGAAATGTCATAAAGAATAAATATTGCTTATGTTTTTGTAAACACACTGCCCGGGAACTCTGCGAGTAAGGCTTTAGCTAGCAGTTTAGGAGCATGTTTTACCTGGAAGCCCCTGTTATTTGATTGCTAGGCTCTGTTTGCAGGCCAGCTGCAGAACATCAGATCAGCTCTTCTCAGTTTGGAATATTGCAAATCCTAAAATTGGTATTGCAAATCTGATATATGGATTAAGAGATGATATCAGTGATCTAGATGATTTAGTAAACAAACTTGTGCTGCGATACAGGCATTTAAGATCTGTGGTCAGAAAGATGATCTAATGTATGAAATTATTTTTCATTATAAAAAAAACCCTGAATGATGTAGTGTAGAATGATGTAGTGTAGAATGATGTAGAGAAAGGTGAATTGCAATTTCATTTATAGATATGTATATACTCATACACATGTGCACACATATAATTTGATATAAATAATGGTGCTTCCACTCAATCTAAGAAAGGTGTTATCCTGAGTTAGTTTGGGACTACCTTGCAGTGATGCATATGAAAAACAAGTATCAGATAATGGTTAGTTTATTGAGTGGAGCATCTGTGATCGCCCTCCCAACGCTGCTGAGATTTCTGAGTACTCTGTGGTTTCTCTTACCCCATTACCTCCTGCTGCCCTCACGAACACATACTGCAAGGCAAAGCAGTGTTCACCTGTTCCTGAAGGGCCACTTTTTCTGTACTTTAAGGAAGATTTCTTTAATGTTATAAGTGTAATTTGGCTACTGATAAAAAAGTTGAAGGTCTTGTCAAGGAACAGTAACAGAAGCAAATGTTATAATGTCATTAAAATGCTAAGTGCAATAGTGTTTTTTTAGGTTGCATCAAGTCATCTGAGTTTCCAGAAAGATGTATGAGGATCAAGAAAGCAGTGAAGTTTTACAGACTATCCAAGGTGAAGGGAGATTAAATATTATTGCATCAACTCAAGAAATTTGCATACAGAATCAAGCAAGCTGCAATTTTCAGAAAAGCTTGTAGATACTAATCATCACATATGTTTGCTTTTCTCAAAGATCGAATTTAAAAAAAAAAACTTGTGCATTTGCCATTATTCTTTTGTACACAACTATTGTTCACTATGTGAAAAAGTTTGACTTTTTTCTATAAAACAGATTTTTAATTAAACTATCACTTTAGAACATCAACAAAAATAAAATTTCAAGTCATGATGAAAAAGTGCTTATTACCACACCTTTTTCTATATCTACTGTATTTGAAAAGTTTATCTATTTTTTTAGTTCACTTTTTTTTTTGCTTAAGGACTGGGCAATAGATCTAGGAACAAAAAGATCTAGGAATACAAAGAATCTATTCCTCAGAATGCAGATTTCCTGGTTTTAAACAGTCTACAAGACAGAAAATAATTTTTCAAAATGTTGGTTTTCTTTTAGGTAAATTTTCATGACAATGTTTTTGCTTTTCCTATTCTTTTGCCTTTAGCTATTGCAAATTTCAGGTGAATTAGTCAATATTACATTGGAAGAAAAACTAATGAAATCACTTCAGTGCATTTGCTTAGTGTAAACTGCACAAGCAAAAGTACTTATAAATAGCTGGCAGTCAGTCCTGTTTTTAAATATACCAGCCCAGACAGCAGCACTATTTTCTAGACAGCAGTRTGCTGCAAGAGTCTGCTAGAGCTACAGAAACACTCAAACTTTTAACTTGCCTATTACAAGGACACCGACAAATTATCAGTACATCTTTCTTCAGAGTATGCTACAACTTAATCGGGTGATTATTATCATTAATACTTTATCTCTGCTATAGATKCACCTGAATCAAGAAGAATGGTCCAGACAGGCATATAAATAAGTCAGAATACAGACGAGGAACATTTTACTTGCTTTATTTCACCCTTGGGAAGCATTCTGCAAAACAGGAAAGCCCCAGCATGTCGTGTCAGGAGRACTGCAGTACCCTGGAATGCTGCTCCAGAAAACTCTTTTTTCCACAACAGATTTATCTTTCTTCTGACATAAAGATTATGGTGGTTTGGACTCTCTCTTGGGGAAGGAGAGAGAAGGGACAGGAGTGGATCCAAATGGTGGGAATCTTCAGCAGGACTGGCTGCACAGGAGTAACAGAGTTGAATGAGAAGAGGAGGTGGGGCAGGAGCAGGAACGCATGTCCCTGGTATAATCAGCAAGGGAATTGTGCTGTGCTTGGATCCTGGAGAGCAGAACATGGAACGATTGGCATGCGGAGCTGAAGGCAGGACAAAACACCGGATTAGCTGCTCAGGCTACGCTCACATAATTGTTTTGCTTGTTAACTTATAAAGGTACTCATGTCTCCATGCTGCAAAGGCTCCTGAGAGCTTGCAAGTGAGAAAAGCTACTTAGCAGGCTAATGAGAAAGGTTAGGTTTTAATTTTCCAGAGCCAATTATTAAAATATAGCTTGAACAGGAACATAACTCACAGTTTTATTTATTTCGCAGAGGATACTTGAGGCTGTCTAGAACTGCTCTTATCACTGCTGCTTGGCATCTGTCATATAACTATTCTTTTGTAAAATGCAGTACCTAATTATTACTGAAGTATCTATTCATATTAGTGTTTTGTGGATCAAATTTAAGATGATAGGTTCCAGTAGAATTACAGCAGGAATATGTCTGTYCCAGTACAACCAGCACTTCTGTCGCCTCTGGCTCTTAAGCTTCTATGTACTGGAACTCTGAATCTATAATGAAATGATATTTATTTAGCCACTTCATTTGAAACTATTTCAGAGAACAAGAAATATGAACAGATTAGTAATGGTATTTTYAATCTTGACTTGCAAGTGATTGAACTTGAAATCATGACTGCTTTCCATTTGGTCTTTTTCTCATTTCTTCAGAATTAGTCAGCACTCAAAGAAGAGTTGATAAAGTGAATACAAATTAGGGGTTTTCTATCTGTTCTGAACAGAACTACACGGAGTCTTCACAAGCGTATTTGAATTGAATGGAATGTTTTATGGAACGCCTGCTAGGGAAACAGATTAGACACCTTGCCCATCAGTCTTTAAAATGCCACGGAAGCGCCAGTAATGGAGAGGCTGGATGGCCAGCACACTCTGCCTTCAGAGAGAGATTTATTTCCTGCTGTTAACTGACTATATTGTTGTTTGCTTAAACATATACCTCTTTAAGCATATTACTTTTGTTAGCTTGGGACAAAGGTGATTTTTTAAAGACAAAGCATGTAGCAGGATGCATGCARTACATACTAATTCCAAAAGGGAAAGGAGGATTACTGACTTTTGAGAGAGCTGGGGAAGCAAACTTAAGTTTTCGGAGCAAACTTAACTCCCATCCCAAACACTGTGTCCAGTTTTTGCCTCCCAGACCAAGAGTGACATTGACATGGGGACAATCTCGTTGACGTCCACCACAGTAGTTATGAGCTGGACCTCTCAACACAACTGCACAGCCTGAGCCCTACGCTCATTCAGTCTTAGAGAAGGGGATTTAATTGCTAAGCTCAACTACCTCCTGGGAGCTTACAGGGACAGCCAGAGAAGGAGACTTTGTCCAGATGCAAAGCCAAAGCACTAAGATTCCAGGTGCAGCAAAGAAAATCCCAACTAGATACACCTGAAAAAATCAGTGAGTTCAAACATTGGCACAGATTGCCTAGAGATACTGTGAATCTGCAGTTGTGTTGACACTCAAGCAGGGCCTTGAACAACTTGATCTAACTTTGAAGTTGACCTTGCTGTGAGGAGGGGCTGGACCAGAGAGCTTCCAGAAATCCTTTCCAGTCCAAAGTCTACTGATTTCAAATGGAGCTTTCTTGAGCTATATATTAGGGATGCCAGGTCAGGGCTTTGGAGGCTTAAAAGGACAAAAATAGGGTAAGAGAATGACAAAACAGAAGAAATAAATAAATCTGTGAAATGCTCTTGGGAAATAAATCTGTGAAATGCTCTTGCAGACGATAAAGGTTCCAACTGAAAATATATTATTGTTGCCTTGATATGAGACACTATTACAAAGATTTTAATGCTCTTTCTATGTTATAACATGCAAAGCCAAAATTCAGAAAAAGCCACCAAATCAGAAAGTGTATTCCTCACAATATATTAATATTTCCAAGTGTGGTAGCATATTGATTCCAGTAGTGAAATGGATGATCACAAGATGTTGACCCTAATTTTGTCTCTAGCTGTTTCTGTATCTGCACAGGCTGTTCAGTGAAGAGATTTTACAGATAAGTAGAAGCATTTAGAAACAAGGAGCATATTACACAAGCTGCTAAGGCCATGTGTGAGGAGCAGAGGAAGAAAGAGAGCAGGAGATCTAAGCAGAGAGGAGATCTAATGCGCCACGAGGAGAGGTGGTGCAGAGGAGAACGAGAATAAGGACCAGGCATTAGAGAATTGCACTCAGGGTGGAGGAAACAATATTTCCAGACATTGGGAATTTTATGGGTTTATCTCCCATGGATTCCCCATGCATTTGTACATCAGCACAAGATAAAGAAATAATGCAGTTATAAGGTTTCTTACATTATTATTTTTGAGTTAGCTATTTACAAGCAGCTGTTGAAGTTTAAAGATTTATTACCATCTGTCATGTAGCTAGACATAATGCACCAACACATGATATTGAATCTTCTTTGCCTGCCTTATTCCTGCTCCCTCAGGTTATGCATCTGGAAGGTACTAAGTGACACAAACAGAATAAAACTGAACACTCACTGTGACAGTACTTCTTTAACACAGCAAATGCCATTATCATTTTGAGTGCATGTCCTGAACATTTTGTGACAGTATACATTTATATACATTATAAATACACATAAATATAAATTACACAAATTATAAATTTATATTACAGTAACTATTAATTATATTATATAAAATATATTCTCACATTTTGTGAGTGCCAATAAAATACTTCATTAGTGCATTCCATACCAGAGATTCTATCACAGTCTGTGGAGTATTATAATAGAAGTCTCCAAAAATTTGCTAGGAAAAAAAGAGGTTTAAATCTTAAAAATCTACCTTGTATCCACATGCTTGAGGTTTATTCACATACTGGAAAAGATGGAAAAGAAGTTACAGATATATTTTTGGAAAGGTTTTTGTAAGAATTTTGAGTGAAGTTTTGTAGTCTATGAAATTGGAAGGTTATACAGATTCACACAACAAATGTTATTTAAATATAATGACGAAAATGGTATGTTGCTTTTTTTTAATATCCTGTTTGTATGCATCCTAAACACAGGTTCCGGACAGAAGGGCTTCCAGCCAGGCTTGTGTGAAAGGTAGGAAATAAAAAAAGTCAGCCTGGCCAATGAAGTGATTTAGTAATATTAAGTTGCAAAATAATATAGCATGTAGTAATGATTTCTGTGGGACACTGGGGTGAAAAAAATACATAAATTTCTTTTTTCTACTGAGTAATAAAAAAATGAGATCTCGTACATAATCTTTAGAATTTGCTATTTTTGTTCCTTGCACAGAAGGAAGGTGAAATGGTTTCTTCAAGGAATTTTATAAGCCATTGCATCATAAGAGGAAAAAAAATCAGATAAAAAAATCAAATTTTCTTCTCTAAAGTAAAACCCTTTGAAGTATCCTTCAAATACTTGTCCAATTTCATGGCGCCCCCTGTTGCTGCCTGTGGCTCTTTCAATACTTTCACACTAATATGCAGATGGTGTTTCACTCCTAATCTATGAGAGCTGGGAGACAGAGGTGCTAGGGAAAATAGTGGAAGTTGCCCATCGCATTCCACAGCTCTTTCATCTTGCATCTTCTTTCATCTTCCCTCAGTTTCAAACCTCTTGTCATGTAGGTTACATCATCCCACACTAATAGGCTACCCTTACTAGAGTTATAGGAATGTGTCAATTATGTTAACTTATACCTACCTGTCAAAATACTTTTCTAGGAGAAGGTTCCTTAAAAGGAGAATGTACATGTACCTCCTTTCTCTCCACCTGCTAGAAAAGCTCTTTGCTTATATCCTGTAAGAAAAGGCTACTGACAGAACAGAGCAATCCTATTACCTGCTTCTTCATTCCCTGATGTTTTTCCGAGGTTGAAGCTTATCCCTTGCTGAGACGTGAGGAGTTTATGTATTTCTGAACTCGATTCCACTTTAGCTGGGTCATGCGTATCTCCTGACTCAGGGTCTCTTGCTCCCATTCCCTATGTTTCTGATCTCCATCAGTTGTACAGCAACCAGAGAAGCAAGAGATAGAAGAAAGATTAAAATAAGCTTTCATGAGTAACTTCAGGCTTTAAAGTATATATTTATCCTTGTTTTGTCCTCAGTGCCTTGGGACTACAAGACATTCTTGGGATTTGTTTTTGTTCTCTTCTCAGTCACATTCTCCAGAGGGTGGAAGCAGAAGGAAGAAAGGACAACAATGTCAGACACTTAAATATATGTGAATAATGGCTCAAGCACTTGTTAAGTCAGATGTTCCTTTGAAACATCAAAAAATATATATTAAATTTTCATGGGAAGCATGAAACACTGTGTATTAAAGCACAGTCACCGTGCTTCACACTTTTAATAGGAGCTCTTCACTTCCATTTCTAAGACCACCATCCTGACACCACATACCAAGGAAGAATAATGCTTTAATAGAATGATTACGTAAAAAACAAGACTGTGATTTAACCCACCTACATTAGATAGTGATGTCAAAATAATGGGCCATTTTATATCGCCTCTTCTAGAAGCCCTAACTGTGTGAATGGCAACCATGACTGCTCGCTAGCGTAGAGGAAACTAAGGGCTTGGAAGCACAGAATTACATTCGAAGTGTATGTTGGAGAGCACAAAAACTTGCTTTGACTACACTGGTTATAGTTGGTAGCTAGAATTTTCTATTCATTCTGGAAAACACAGTTTGAAAGTTTTAGTTCTGATTTAGGTACTACATCTAAAGAATTGATATCACTGGTACTGTGGTCCCCTGCTAAGAACATTATACACAGTATCATGACGATCAGGTAAAAGCAAATGTCATAAATCAATAAACATTAAAATCCAAATATTTTTTCATCCTCACAGAGCAAGACAGATTATACAGATTATATTTACACTCATATGCATATTGTTTTAGAAGCTGGTCTGAACATTTATTTGAGCTAGGAAAGTCCAGGTTACAATACAAGAGCAATGATTCGCCTCCATGAAGTTTCCTCATCTCACTGGCTCTGCTGGAGAGTATCAGCACACTCTCCCTGTGTGTGGAGGGAAGGGGGAGAGCCTCTCCGGCAGCAGCTTYGCTGCTTTCAGGGCAGATAATAAACGGGAGAGCAGCTGGCTCCCCAGCGCCCTGTGCAGGAACACAGCAGAGCCAAAACCYGTGTGTCGGAGGTTAATGTGAGGGCCCCTGGCCAAGCCTCCGGCAGGCACCTTCCATGTCCTGCCATCCCACACTTGCCCTGGAGGCTGGAGCTGGCGTGTGGCCCATTGGGCCACGTGTGCCCCTTGGGCAGCTCCGCCGTGGGGCCGGCTCCGCGCGGGGCCGGCTCGCAGGCCGGGCTGGTGGCKGCCCCTTGGCCAGCTCCGCGCGGGGCTGGCTCGCAGGCTGGGATAGTGGCTGCCACCCAGGCCTGGACAGGCGGCTGCCACCCAGCCCCTCTGGCTGCTGAGTGGCCCAGCCTTGGCRTCCCGGCCTAAACCTGGCCGCCTGAAGATAACTCTTGTGCTTGGGCTCACCTGCGGAGTAGGTGTGCTCTGCTCTATTTTGTACCTTTACAGAGCTGCAAAACACAGTGGACATATACTGTGTCACAGAAAGGTTCWTTAACTTAGGCTGGCTTATCAAAATTACAGTTTTACCACGGGAAGAACATAAAACTTTAGAATAGCTGCCAGGTGAAGACATGCCCCATTAAGGAAAACAAAAAGAGAAAACTTTCACTTCATAAAGTCTATCACAATCTTATTTATAGTAAACAGAGAAACAAATACTCCAACCTGTGGGGGCAAGGCTCTTCTCTTTTCTTTATATTATTTAATAGCCTATCTGGAAAAAAAATAGTCATCAGATTAACCTGTTAGCAAAATCATTGTGATAATTTCGTTTAGAGGTAGTACTTAGTAGAGATTCTACAGGGCATAATGCATGGCTTAATGAATAAGATGCTTTTAAAACATCCATCGTAGATTTGAGTAGGGGGATGAATGTACACTTCATCTGACCAATAAAAGTTTTATAAAAGAAAATCTATCCTACTTCTATCTGAGTGCTTTGATATTTGTTAGTCTGTGCTAAGGCAAAGAAACATGTTATAAATTTCTGAATGGCTTTGTTAAAGTCCTTTGAGGTGAAGTATATTGATTTTCCTTTAGGCAGATATTGTAACGTCCCATCCAGGATTCGTATTTTACATAGACAGTTGCAGACTCTGTAGCATAAGGACTTTGCATGCCTAATAGGGTATATCTCTGTTAATTACTATCACTTGGGTAAATCTATCAGAATGCATGTTTCGCCTGGTTAAAAGTTTGTATAGGTACATACACATACAAAAACACAGACACGCCACTGCCATGCTGTGCCACATCTGTTCTTAACAACTTTTTGACTAGGACATCTCACCTAGAATGTCCTAGACAAGGACATACTGGTCATTACCTTAAATCCATCTCTTCTAGRTATAGCTGCATATACTTATAAACATAGCATTGCATCAAAGGACCCAAATTCACACTACTGCTTTCCTGCATAGACAAGTTTTACATGTAAAACTTTAATCTTTGTATTAGTTTATGTAAGGGGCTGCATGCTTAGCAGTCCAAGCAGACCAGAGCTTTGCATGCATTCACTCCCAGACAGTGCTCATCTCACACCTGCTCTAATTCTGAACTGASTCTAGCAGAAATTCGCAGTACAGAAACTTCCTTCTTTTGTTTCCTGAATATCATCTTGGGATACAAACAAGTGGCCTGAAGCTAATTTTAAGGAAGCATAAGCATCCGCTGCTGTTGCCTTACAAATATATCTTTTTTTCTTTGGAATTGTAATGATTCATATTGTATTTCATATTTTTAGCAGATAAACAGCCTGATGATGCCAACTCCTCAACTCCATCAGGCAGGCTAAATTTGTTTTTTCTCTGCTCTTCTCAGAGATTCCCGTCTTCCTTTCACCTCAGTTTCACATTAAGATGCAGGACAGCATCAAAGAGGTAGAACAGGTATTTCCATAGGTAAAAATTCCACATGAATTCTTTTATTTATTCCTAGTGATCCTCCAGCTGAATGTAAAAGAAGGTATCATAAGCAAGCTAAGCCTGGGGAAAAGAGCAAAGAACACCCTGATTTCTGTTGCAAAACATGAACATCTCTGGAAACTTTTTAAGTGGGATGTTAGCTTCTTAAAAGTTAGTTCACCGTATTTATCAGTTGCTATAAATATACTAGCCATTTAATCAAAGTGCCTGCTATTTTTCAGGTACTTTAAACATGACCTACTACATTGCCATCTCCTATAGATACCAGCCCAGCAGCGCGTTAACATYTTATGTTATCATCATCAGGGAATTCAGTAAAGTTCAGGGAATTCATCATAGAATACAGACGCCCCTCCTCTGTCGGCAGCAACTGTAGCTAAACCCATCTCATGTCACCTTAGAGGACGGACTGGCTCATTAACACAGACAGTTTTGCACCCTCTCCCCATAATCTCATATTATTGTCAGAATAGTCTGGATGAAAGACATAAAGAACAACTTAAAACACTTAGTTCTAAAAGTAACYTATTCTCCATTAAGGTAAGAATTTTTCTTTTCTGGAACTTTTAATGTTACTTTTTCAGATAAGCAAGAGGTTTGATGGTTTCCCATATTCCAGGCCAGCACTAACCATTAGGCAGAACCCAGCTGGTCTGGATATAAACAGGGCAGAGACAGCGCTCACAGCTTTTTGGAGGTGAAATTCTTTCAAGTTTTGTCTTGCAGGCTTCAAACAGAAACAGATTCTCCTTTAGTGTGTAGTGAACAGTGTGTAAGTTACCAACCATCTTAAGAGGTAGATGTTTGTTATCCTCTTTCAAAGGAAACTGCTCAGGAGCAAGACAGAGGATTTTAGTGCCAAGCCACAGGAGGTACAGGGGCAGATTTCTGCTCTTGCCTATGTTTTACTGGGGTAGGACTGAATCTAAAGCTGGATTCTAGCTGATTCTTTGGAAGGCTGCTAGCAGCTTTTTTTGATTTCCTAGTTCTTGTCCTGGCAAACATAGGCTCCTTGATTTAGTAGAAGGCTTCAATCATTTGCGTGCTTTAAGCTTACTTCCTGAAAGCAGGGGTGAAAAGCCCTATGAGATGAGGAGGAAAAGTTGCAGGTCATAGGGAGTTGGGTGACTTAAGATGGTCTTACATTTTGAGGCCTGTATGGGGATGGGCAAATTGCATTTATGAGTGTGCCTGCATTAAGCTTCCAGTTTTCCTAGTGTAGGTGAAGTGTAACAAAGTTGTTCAAAACAAGACTGGAAATGAGGCTTTAGTGAAGTGGATGGAGCTGACTCTTGTAGTTAAATGGGGTGGTATGGTATGTAGTAGAAAAAAAAGTTCCTTGATGGTACAAGAACTTTATCCAGGATAAAGAATGTGAATCTAATTGCAAATGCACAGGATGAGAACTATGTTCAATAAAAAAAAAAAAAAGCTAGAACTATGTTCAATAAAAAAAAAATCACCTCCTGCTTCAGAAGTCATATAAGTAAATGCATTCATTTATTTACAGTTATGTCTCCACTCTACATAGTGTGTGCGCATATGTAAGATGCCAGGGTCTGCTCTTAGCAGTAGCCTGCTTTCCTGCCAGCACCAGCTTCTGAGGCAACTACATTTCACTGGAAAATCTGCTCTTTTTCTCTTAAATAGAAGGATCACAGGCACTTGCCACATGTGTTTGTCTCTTTTGTGTTCCATCTCATTCTCTGTCTCAGAAGATATCCAGGACAACTGTTGGCAATCTCTAGGAGACAGACGCTGTAGCATGTCTAGCTGCTACAGGTATAACTGTGCATAACAGAAAGATAAATGTCTGGCTTCATTACATGAATGTGTGATCCTGCTGAGTTGGGAGCACAAAATCATGAAGAATGTCCCTGGCGCGTTGCCCTGAATGTTAACCCACATCTGGCTGGAATGAACTTTGGTCAGGTACGAGACACTGCTGCATGTCTCTCACCTCCAAGCCGTGAGGCAGCAGTGCGTGAGGTCCAACGTGCTTATGCAGTGTTGACAGCAGCAAAAGAGGCTYTGTGGAAGGGAACGAACATAGCATGGGCTACAGAAGAGTCTACRGAACTATGGAACAGTCTTGCAGAAAAGCCTGCTTCTCGCCATTGACTGGGGATGGCAGTTTTCTTCACATCACCTGTCTTTATGTGCTGMAGTTAATTCCTACCTTCATGACAAAGAGGCTAATGCAATCCATGTATAAAAGCTATAAAATGCTAAGCAGGCGTGAAAAGACAGCACAGGCTCTGTGTTTGGCACTGGTATAATTGCTGCTGGGGTATTATCTGGCATTCACAGCCCTAGAAGGAGGCCAAAAATTACAGGGTTCAGAAGAGCTTTTCTCTTACGATTTAAAGTATAGAAACCATTGCTCAAGGTCAAGAAGCCTGGTCTGTTTGGAGTATCAAAGCCATGGCTGAAGAACAATGTGATCAACCTATGAATATGCATGCATCATTTTCACTAGTTTGATAGAGGATTAATCAGTCAATCCAGGAGACAAAATGCGACAAGAATTAATCTTGTAGGAAAAGAGGAACCAACTTTGAGAAAGTCAGAAATACAGGCTTAATCATTGATGTAACTTAATTGCTTTTGGAACAACTTATCTTGAGTGATAATTATGTTATTAAAAAATCTGTTAATCCACTTGAAATGTTTTCAAAAATATATACTGTAGTTCAGTAGCTGTGTTGTAAATGAAGCAGGAAATGGCACAAGGACATCTCGAGGCCCAGAGAAGTGACACACCATCGCAAAAGATTATAATGGTTCCTCCAGCCTACATAATTATGGAACTGCATTGTACCAAGCTCCCTTGGATGGGGCTACAAAAGGTGGCTGTGTGACAGCAGGGCAAAACTGCCATGTTTAGGGTAAAGCAGTGACCTGCTAAGGCCACGCTCAATTCATGAGCGAGCGCCAGAGAGCTGCCTGAATGAGGTYGCAGAGCAAGTGCAGTTTTGAACTCGCAGGTCTCTACTTTTGAATCCRTTTGTTCAGAAATTTATCTATAATTAGCAAAAAGACATCCATATGGTGACTTTTCTAGTCCCAGATGGGTAGCTGTCACTTTGCACATGATCTTTGCTTCTCTTTTGAAGTAGAAATGAGTAATCTTGGAAATATTAATCTGACTTCAACTATATTTATCCTTCTATCAACAGCAATGACACACTTTGCTTGCTTTCTTGGCATAAGCAGCAGGTGCTGCGGTGCAGAGGATTCCAGCTGCCGTAATTTTCAGTGGGAAGAACAATGATGTCAGGGGAGCGTAAGCGACGCGGGATGTTCCTCCGTCCCGGCCTCTTGCTGCGTTCCCCCTCCGCCGGGATGGCGGCGCGGCGGGAGGCGGGAGGCGGGCGCGGCCTCGCGCCTGCCGCAAATGGCGGCGGCGCCGCTTCCCGAGGCGGGGCTGCTTCTCGCCTCCTGCCCGGTCGGGCAGCGCCAGCTTCTCCGTCCTTTTGTCCTGGCGAGCACGCGGATCCCTTTGTGCTTACGTCTGCCTGATTCCCCCCCTCCTTCTTTTTTTTTTTTTTTTTTTTTTTTAAATGGACTTGTGTGAAGTAAGTTATCTTATAGCGTGTGTTGTGCCTGTACATGGCTTCCTGATTCTCTTCTATGAAAAATTGCCCCGCTTCGGTGTGTTTCTCTATACAGAGGCTACCAGTCTCTGAAAATGGTGCAGAAAGCTGGCATTGCTCTTGGTAAACGTTCTCCTTAAAATGCAATCTTACGGAGGGGGAGGGAAGGAAATGTCGCAGTTCAGCTGCCTTTTACCACAGGCAGTGTCACGCAGGAGGCCAAATCCCGTCAAATGAAGTAAATGGAATTACGCTGAATTTACTTCTGTATAAGCAAGAGCTTGTTTCAGGCCCCGAGCTATGGGAAAATGACTGCTGCTCCTTTTGCCAGCATTGCCTGTATGAAAGCTGACATGARTATGACCCAGAGTGAACTTGCTTAGCAGGTGAAAGCCTGTGTGTGAGCTTGGCTTTTTGTTTGAGAGGTCTTAATGCAAGTCCTAGGCTCACCGAGGAATATGAGTTCCTAAGATCCATTAAGATCAATAGGCATTAAATGCTTAAGTGAGTCAAGTCAGTGCCTCTGAGAACACTTCATCTTTTTTTCTCTTATTTACTCAGATCATACTACTTTTCAGCTGTGTCATTGCAGGTGAAATTTGCCTCTGTGTGCACTGACATTTTAAACGCCATGAAGCACAGATGAAGGACTTTAAAAGTTTATTTTCAGGTAACTTTTTTGGGGTAGGGAGGGCAGGAGGTTGTTTTCTTTGTATAGGAAAACACTTTAGTGTTGTTGGCGTAATCCTAGGAAAAGCCATTGTTGTAGTGTCTGAAAGCAGCTGAGGAGACAGGAAAGCTGAGAAGGCGGAGGAGGAGAAGGAGGAGGAGGAGGAGGAGGAGGAGGAGGAGGAGAATTATTACCCTGTGGTGAGGAGAGCCTCCTATGGACGCTTGGGGGTGTGAAGAATAGTCGCGTATACAGTTAGGTTTGGACTACCATTACTTTCATACCCTGTCTTGTCCTTTCCTGTCTATAGCAGATGGCAGAGGAAGAGCAGTTCTGTCYTTCCACAACCTTTTATCTCCTAATGCTTTCTCTGAGATTTCCACTCATTCTGCTACTGTCTGTTTTACTCYAGATATTCTCTTAATAACATTTTTGTACTGAAAGATGTATACACAGCTAAAGGAGTGATCTAATCCACACACGCTTCTTTCCTCAGAAGCCAGTAGGAAAACAATTCTGCTAATGATCTGCTTGTTCTTAAACAAGATGAAAAGTGTATACATTCGATGATGAAGTAATTTGCCTATCAAATAAGCAATATGTGGCTTRTCTTGCTGCACATCTCTTAAAAATTAGGCTTCCAAAAGAAAATTTGAGTTTCCAGAAGAAATTCTGTTTCACAGCTATGAAATTAGTAATTTTAAGCTTCAGTTGTAAGCTTTAACTACCTTGCAGTGATTGACTATGTGTGTAAGTTTTTATTAAACTTGTACACGTTTGAGATATGTACTAAAAATATAAATATTGTGACATTTTGCAGCTCTGTTGTGTGTAAACGTTTATTAAACTTACACATATGTGTGCGATATGTATTAAAAATGTAAATATTGGGGCATTACTCAACTCTGTTGGGTACGGCATTATTTACTTTGTACTGTTCATCCTAATGGTGTTCCTCATACTTCACAAATGCACCAAGCCACAACTAAACGGTAACTAGGGCCAACTGGTATGCAGCAAGTGCAGTATTTAAATCCTCTTCTCCAGAGTATGTGGAAAAAAATGTTGTGAACTTCAACTGAAACAGCAAGTTGTGCTTAATAGGGGAGAGGGGGAAGAACGATGGCTCAGCTTCACCTCACTGTTAGTGCTTGGCTTCTCTGAGGAAGCAGGTGCACCCAGAAAAGCAAAGGCTGAAGTCACAGGAATGAAAACAATGACTGGCAACTTGCAGAGTTTGAGGGTGGCTGGGGCTGGATTTTTGTCACTTTGTCCACAGTAAAATACCACTTGAATTTCTGCCATGTCATCAGCTATCTGGTATGTTCTTCCCAGACATATAAAAATGTTACCGTCATCTAAATAGAGACCAGACAGGTAATTGGAAACGGTTCGGGATTTCTTTTAAGAAGCAGAGCTCCCTTTATGAAAGGGAAGACTCATACCTAAAGAGCGTGCAGTCTCTCCAGGTGAAGTGCTGTTCAAATAACTTTCCTGTTTGTTAATGAGGGAAAGTATTTCAAGCCCATTTGCAATATAATCAACAAAAATAAAAGGAATGGCCCTATTAATGTTTATGCAGATATGATGCCTTCCAGAGAGATTTAAAACCTAACTCTTGTTCTGTTTCTGTTTTGATCTTGTTGTTTTAATTGCATACTTTCTGTTAGAACCTGGAACAATTTAAATGTGAATACTTGCAGAACATTGATATTTCTCTTTGATTAATGGGAATATTCAGGGATATTTCTTATATATTGTTTTCTTATTGTGTATATTCTTTTTTTTTATGGTACCTAGATGACAAGAGTCTTTAGGAAGTGTAAATGCAATTCTATTGCTGTTGCATTGAAATGGCAGGAAACTATGGGAAGCGTCAGCCTGTGATATGGCACATGCTGCTTCACAGGGCTTCAAGCAAATTAGAAAGCATGTGATTGAGAATAGCTTCACAGAAATCTAAGGAAAGGTGCAATTAATGTCAGTTTGTAACTAATTATACAAAGACTAATGTTCAGTTATTTTATTGTGTCTAATTTGTTTCCAGATGTCATCCATCTGCATTCTGAGGCTGTATTGTTGAATTTGTTTGTGGTCCAGAGKCCATCTACATACTTCCCTGCAGTTCAGCATCACTTAAATACAGTGAAGATGAATCCGTAGAGATGCTTTTCATAGTAGTAAAGTGACATTTTATTCTGAGTTCTTACTTAGACATGTGTCCTTTAGGTGTCTCCGAGAGGCTTATTTGGCAAAGGATGGGAAACTGGTTATATGTCATGCCTGTGTCACTAAAAGTTGCTTCTGTCACTCACTTCTACTTGCCCTTTGTCTGTTTACCAGCTGGTTGTAATTTTATTATTCCTGTGTTACTGGAAAGCAGTTTACTACTTGCTTTTTTTCTGCTTCCTGCCTCTGAAAGCTGTGATTGCAAAACCATACCAAATGAAGCTATTGGGTTTTTATTTATCTCCCTCTGCTACTATTTGCATTTTACTGAAAGTCATTTCTGGTACTATTTTGGTAAACATAATTAGCTCCTGTGAATAGGATGCTATTTATTTCTTCATTGCTTTTTTGTTGAAGTACTTCCCTCCCCCCTTTCCTTCCTTTGAGACAAAATCAAAAATAGGACTATTTTGGAAGGTATTTTTCCTTGCTTTTGAATCTAAAAAGGAGACTGGCATCTGTGATCAGATAATGTTTTATTGGAAGCCAGAAAAAAACTGTGTGGTTGCTACCTACCATAAAGTAGTCAATCGAATGTCATCGAAGTCTGTRAACTCACACTTAATCTCCACTAACTGCAAGTTTTATCTGATCACTTATCCAAACCTTTAAAATCTGTATGCCATATTCTGCTGTGGATCTACACTGAATGGAGTTTCTGAATGTCCTGCTCAGCTAATTAGTTCCTTCTGTACCAAGAATGACTTGCATGGTACCATGTCAGCAAGGTCTAGTGCGCAAGCATCAGCAGGTGCAGGAGTATTCAGTGATCATATTAGAGTTAGATATTAATCTGACATTGATTTTTCCATATGTTCCATATGTTCCCTATTGGTGAAAACCTCAAAGAGACATTAAGTGAGATTGGTAAATATAATTTATAAGATTTAATTCACTGTCATTTTTGACCTTGAATAACTTCTTAAAGTCTCTTGTCATGCTTTTTGCCTCTAATGGAGTGTGGATCCAATATGGAATATGGAAGCATTCTGCAAGTAGAGAGCAGAATGTATTCACATGTAACTTTTTTTTTTAAATTACATTATCAAAATACAACATGCACTCATTCTAAATAAAACGTTCAATTTATTTACTTTCAAAAATGCTTTGACTTGATGCACTCTCTACTGCTTGAATGTTCTTCCAAAAAGGAGCCCATAGGAGAAGATGATACTAAGATAAGGGCAGGACAAGGAATTCTCAGGCAAAAGAACTTTGACTTCTATTGAATGGGGRCAAGATTCAGATTCATGTGTATTTTTTTTTAAACCCAGTCTCTATAAGAATTTACTCATTTAGCTTATTTCACTTTTATTGTTGTTGCTTAAATTTGAAATCAGCTTGTGAATTTATGTGATGTCTTATGTGCCAATCTAAGGACATCCTATGATGATTCAATTAATATTTGTCATCTGGGGGCAGCATTTTTTTAATTAATTTAATATTGAGTATCTCTGTGCAGGGAAAGGTCAAAATTCTTTTTGAAAGAGCAATCATAGAATCACAGAACGCTTAAGGTTGGAAGGGACCTCAGAGGTCATCKAGTCCAACCCCCCTGCACACGCAGGGTCRCCTAGAGCACRTGGCACAGGGCTGCATCCAAGCAGGTTTTGAAGATCTCCAGAGAAARAGACTCCACAACCTCTCTGGGCAGCCTGTTGCACGGCACTGTCACCCTCACTGTCAAGAAGTGTTTTCTCAAGTTCCTGTGGAACTTYTGGTGCCTCAGCTTGTGGCCRTTTCCTCTAGTCCTGTCGCTGGCCACCACTGAAAAGAGGCCGCCCCCTCCTCCTCACTGCCTCCCTTGAGGTATCTATAGACACTGATCAGGTCCCCCCTCAGCCTCCTCTTCTCCAGGCTGAACAGGCCCAGCTCCCTCAGCCTTTGCTCACAGGGCAGATGTTCCCGGCCCCCGATCATCCTSGTAGCCCTGCGCTGGACTCTCTCCAGCAGCTCCACATCCCTCTTGTTCTGGGGAGCCCAGAACTGGACGCAGTACTCCAGATGTGGCCTCCCCAGGGCTGAGTAGAGGGAGATGATCCCCTCCCTCGACCTGCTGGAGACACTCTTCTTAATGCACCCCAGGATCCCGTTGGCCTTCTTGGCCACCAGGGCACACTGCTGCCTCATGGTCRTCTTGTCATCCACGACGCCCATGTCTAACCTGGCTGGTTGATGTTTTTGTTTAGAGTCTATGACCATTCAAAGCTAGAGGAAATTTCACACTTGTGTTAGACTAGAAGCATTAAATATTTCTTATTTGAGTAATAATGTTCAAGTATGCTAGATTTCATACAACAAGGTTGCCCCCGAAATTATTCATAGGCAGAGATGTGACTCGCTTACCCAGCTGACACTGTGATAAGGAGAGACATTCCTCATTGAGTGCAGGGATGACTTCTATTGCTGTGTGCATTTAATGTGAAACTTCACAACTGTAATCGCGAAACTTCAATGCAGCAACAAAATCTCAATGAAGTGCTGAAGCCTGCCTGACATTTTTGCAAAAATCAGCTCATACCCTGATAGTACTGAACTAGCTTTTAGCAAAATTACTTTGTATTTGAGACTTTTTAGTGTGTGCTGGTCCCTCTTCTGTGGCTTATTTTAAAGCATCTCGGATGGTTGTTGGTATAATGATAGCTGGATTAGGTCCATAAAGGTTTGTGATTATATATTTGTACAGAATAATGCATCTCCCCTAATCATGGTGACTATGCATAGCTTTGTCATTAAGTAGTTAAGAATATTGCAATAAGCTCTTTCAGAAAATATATATAGAAAAAACTGACTCTGAGATTATGAGTTGTTTGTGTTTTGAAGTCAGTGAATATCTTTAGTGAAATTCTGTTCTTTGTCACTTCAAGCTAAACAACGTGATTTGGACTGGACTGGACTGTACTTATCCCTGTCCTTTCGGACATCCTGTAATACAGTTCAGTGCTGCAGGGAGTGTATAACTTCGACTCTTCATTTTACCTCTTGAACAAATCTGTAAAGGTAGTTAACTTTTTGCAGCAAAGCAAGGGATTTTTTCCAGCCTAGCAGTCTTCGTTCCTTCTGTCGCAAAGCAGACAGCAAAGGGCATAGTTGTCCAGTGATCAGACTTCAAAGCAATTCTCATTCTGTCATCCAAAGTGTCTACAGATGCTTTTAGATTAGTGACAGCTACAGCCTTAGCATCATGAATTGAAATAGCAGGTTGTTAATATGCATATCAAACAGAAATGGGCCAAGAGCAGACTTCTGGGCARTAGCTTCTTTGATAAAGCTCCACGAATACCAGGTCATAAAGTCACGTCATACACCTCGCTCTCCAACTGTGCTGAAGCTCTGGTAGCTATGTAGGTCTCTATTGATCCCTGTATGTCAACCAAGAGACCGGTGTCACAAGGATGAGTACATGGCACTGTTGTTTCATGTCCAAGTAGCATAAAAACCTACCTGAATAGTTGTCTAGATTTGCCTTTGACAGTGACTTTGCAATATGCAGCACTATACATAGAAAATACACGTGCAGTTCTTGCTTGTACTTCATGTCTTCAACATGATTGTCAGATGGTGCGTGACAACTGACAAAGCACTTAAAGGTAACAKCTGTGACTCAATGAGGCTAAATAATTATGCCCAGCCTCCAGCACGTGTATGTATGCCTCGAGATAGACCTTTTTGAAATGGCAWCTCAAAATGTCAGTAGGAAAAAAAAAAGTCACAACTAATGTCTTTTGTTATTTCTGTTGCCTCCATCTTCCGTTTAGTTTCGGAAAATTTTAATAATAGCTAGTACTGTCTACAAAGACCCTCACAAAGCTTTATTACATTCTCCTACACCTCTTCCCAAATTATTTGCTTGGCAGTAACAGCAGTTAGGCTAAGTAGAGCTCCTGCAGAGCTGGGCCATATAATCGGGTCATAGTAGTCAAGAGCTGTGCTGTCACTTGGTCTGTTATTCTCCTGTGTTTCTGCAGATAATTTTGACCTTTCCCYGTGAAGAATATCTGAGGATTATCACCCTGCCCCTCCCCTGCAGCCCACCTTGCAATCCAGGAGAGAAGGTCCCTTCTAAGCACAGAAGGAYGCTTGACTATTGCAGCTCCAATGACGGCAAACAGTAGAAGAATACGTACGTGGGTTGTATGTGATCTGGGCAAAAGCACTTTTGGAGGCACAGATGMAACCTACATGTATCCATGTATATTCATATCCATAGTGAAACCTTTCTAAATAGGGTAGCCACTAGTAACTTTGGATTTGGATTCAATAGCCTAGTCTTCTCCTAACTATGGGTTGTTCTTTTTCTAGCTCTTTCACTGTTTCTCTTTCTTCCCATTCTGTTTTCTTTTGCTCTGCTTTTCCTGCCTCACTCTCCCACCTTAAGGCTTTTCTTCCTGTTAGCTATATTCAAGTTCAGATAATGCTCAGTGCTTCCCCTGACCTCCCTGTTCTCCTGTTCACTGTCTGCGCTCCCGCTCCACCCCTGTCGAGATTCCCGGGCTCATTGCAGGCGGTGAGAGCCTGCTGTGCTGGTACCTTGCCAGGGCATCTGGCCCGAGCTCTCGGCACTGCTGCCTTCACGGGGCAGCGCTGACTCTCACAGGTGGCAGATCTCAGCCTCTGAGTTCCTAGGAGCTAATTGCCCTGCTCTATTCAACCAGTTGGTATGGAGAGCGGAGGGATAGATGTCCCTTTGGTATCTGTTGTGAGYGGGTTTCACTGTGTTTAGCTGGCAGAAGCATTCCTGTTCCACAGAAATAAGAGCATTAGCACTGCCCGTAGAGCTCACACCCACTTCCCTGCAGTACGCTGTGGGGAGAGAGAGAGAGGAAGTCAGATAAACTATGGCCCATTTCATAGTAAATCACTACTCCGTTCTGTGCAGACTGAAAGCCTTGCTGTAGAGGGGGTTGGGGCCCAAACCCCTCCAAACAGTGTCCTGGATAGTCTAGCACTACCCAGTTATTCCTGGTATGGTTTGTGTTGTTGGGGTAGGGAGCCATTCTCTCCTCCTCACTTGAACTCTTTTCTCATGTGAATCGCTGGTTTGTCTATTACTCTGATTCTGTGACTTTATCAGCAGCCACAGTTAATTTATCAGCCTATGTCAAAGTGGTAGAGAAGCACCGCAGARCACTGGTGTGCATTTGCTTTAGAGAGAAAAACTTGAAGGGGGGAAAAATCAGTGAGCTGACTTCGTTTTCTACAGCAGCAATAGGARACAGGTTGTCTCAGTATTTTAAGTGAGGTGGTGTAGGGGAATACTAAGCTATTTGGGGGGGGAAAATAGTGAGTTTGATGGTTGCTTTATTGATGGGATGATGTAGCTGTCAAAGAAATGGTACACTGTGTATTGATAGCTCTCTTAGTGTTGCCATGTTAAAAATAGTTTTGAAACTCTGGATTATCTCTTTCTTATTTGTACAGTTTGTACAAAACAGCTAGTCACTGGCATATCTATCTACTGAGCAGCAAAATCATTAGTTTCCCTCTAACTACTAAGTGGACTGCTTAAACAGTGCTTTACACATTACCGGATGAGAAATGAGACACTACAAAGGGGATGAAAATCAATTCTCTTGTACATAAAGCTCTTTGTGTGAAACTGAGTAACAGATGATTGTATTTCATTGAGCTCTAGTTGCTATGCATAAAGTAATGCAAAACTGTCCTAGATTTTCACTGGTAATCTACCTTATGGAATGTGAATCAGATTTTTTAGCATCATCTTTTTCCCCCCAAATTAAATGGATCTGTAATACATGAATTTTCTTGGGAATGAAAATGTCAAATGCTGGCATTCCTTATTAAAAGGCGTGTTAGTTTCTTAAATTAATAAATGCCCCATATCTGTGCTGAGTAGTCTTACAGCTGTAATGCTGTTTGGTTGACACCTCCTAAACAATAATGTACTTCTGCTTTGTTTTAATTTTATCTAAGTCATCTAAATAGCCTTCTGGCATGAGGATTGTATCTGGCTGGTTACTACTGAAGGCAAAAAGAAGAGTTCTGAGATCTAGACATCAACATCTAGACCTGTTAAGATGATCCTGTTTGGCCACGCGGTGAAGGTGCAGCGGAGGCTTTGCTTCTAAGATGTTTGCCCTAAAAGACTAAATCTTTCATCAGTCTCCTAAGTAGGATATTTCCCTTAGAGGGCAAAGAGTGATAGAGACGAGGTTGTGAAAAGGAGATTCCCAGAGCCTCTGTGCTCCGAGGCACTGAAGAGCAGTGAAGCACATTGGCAGCACTGACCAATTAAAAACGTCATCAGTGAATGAATTATTCTAAATTCTTTTATTAGTATTTTGTAGTGTGGGTAGCACATAAAGGCTCTGCTCAGGCACGATGTTGTTAATCATTGTTTACGTAACAGCAGAGTGTCCCTGCTCCTTGGGCAAACTCTCTGCTTAGGAAGAGAGATGAGAAAAAGTGAACACAGTTTTGAAAGCACACAGATGAAGACAGAAACTRTATTACTCTGCTTTTTAGTATGAAATTGTTCTTTAGTTTGAAATTTGTTTTTTTTTTTTTTTGCTGTGAAATTTGGAAGGAAGTACGGGGAAAGGGAGTTTGTGTCTGTTACCCTTCAAAGCCATATGCTGTGACTCTGTTTTCCCTTGCTCCCTGCTAGTTTTCACCTGGGCGCCAGGACGATCTCAGCTGGAACTTGGCATATGTTCCTGAACAGGGCAGGCTGCGTTCCTGGAGGCAGTGGTACAGTGGCACTTCCTGGTAAATTCTGACTTGATGCATAAAGGACTGACCTCGGATATAGCATTTTTTTCATATTATTTTTTCCTATTCAGTATTTTCTGTTCTTACATTTTTCTTCCTTATGAGGTTACAGAGATTAAACAATGTCTAATCGTGGCATCAGGGAGGCACCGGCTTTCTTCGGGAGTGTTTTGCTTACTCAGTCCCTGTGCTGTGACCTGTTTATTGGTTTGTAGCAATGAGAGGCATAATAAACTTTTTTTTTCCCATGTAAAGGGTATTTTTATATAAAAGAAAGCTAATGATTTTCCTCACATGCATACTTACTCAATTCTATTTAAAAGATTTTTGTTTTCATCACTTTTTTTTGTCCACTTGGTAGCCTTCATTCTGCTCAGAAAATCAGTGGTTGGCAGGATGCTGCCTATTGCCATGCACACATCAGTTAATTCTGTGCAAATTTCCATTATTCTCAAGGCCTAGGCTCGAGACACCAGGCCTTCTTGTGTTTACTTGGCATGTGTGATGTGGGTACATTATTTTTCATTGCCCACATTCCACCTCTTCATTAGTCTCATTCTCTGTTTTCATCTCACTTAAAATGTCAGGATCTGCCACTTCTCTGCCAACTTTATGATGGCCTATGCTGGCAAACACCCTGAGTTGTATTACAGTCATTTCTGCAGGTGGAGAGGGCAGAGTCTCTTGGTGTTTCTCTTGTATTATGTCCATTTTGATGTTCAAAAATTGTGTGGTGTTTGTGCATCTCCTGGTCAGGTAAAAAGCAAAAAGAGGTTTGGTATGAAGTTTAGCAGAACAATGGATTCTCTAGCTATAAATTTCTTTCTAGTGACTGTGTTCAGGGAAGAGTGGTCAACATACATAAWTGAGAAGTTTTCTTAGCATAGAAGGAGCTATTTGCTATTTCTGTATTCCAACACGTAGGGTTTTTTGGGGGTTTCTTTTTTTGTTTTGTTTTGTTTTTTTTTTACTTACCTCTTAATACTGGAAAGGTTTGGTTTGTTTTTGCTTTTAATTGAGTATAAATATTTTAGCCTTAACATAAAGCCATGGGAACTTTATATTCCACTGTTTCTTTCCACTGGCTCTTAGGCGGCCATACACAACGCCACGGAGGAAACGCTTTATAGTACTTGGCACCATACTATAATGGAATTATTTAATATTTGCAGTAGTGGTACTTGAGGAATAGCACCTGTTGCCGCATGGAAAATCTTACACTTGGGCAATGCAGCTTTTTTTTCTGAAGTAAACCCATTGCCTTTGAAGGCTTACAATACCATTTAATGAGGTCACAATAWTTCCCTGTATGGCTGAATTTCATGGTCTTGGAAAATGCCACAGTGTTCAGGTTTGCAGTTAGTGAGCTTGGAGCCCGAATCCCTCCTATGAGGGTCCCAGTGGCAGCCCTCCTAGCAGAGGGCAGCCCTGGGAGCGAGCTCACAGGACAGCGTGCTGAGAACCTCCTTTCTGCAAATGATGACCACTTCGGCAGGCAAGCGATAAGCTTTTTCAAATAGCATAAGCACCTAAGAAATAAAAAGCTTCAGTATTTGAATGAGAGAGTAGCTTCTTTTGTATGCCTCTTAGAGTGCTTTTGCTTTCCAYGTGATTAAATGTTGATCTTATAATGATTAGCTGTGGTGGATGACACAAAATGATGGGCATCCAGGAGAAATTGGCACGTTTCTTGCTTGCGAATTAGCTTGTTTGAAAATATATRCATTGTGAAACCCATTTTAACTGATCTCACTTGCTCTTCAAATTAAATGATCTTGTATTTTAGAGTAGGATTATTTTATCATAAAGATGTTCAGATTTTGAAGTAGGAAATAGATCATCAAGTAGAACTTGACTGAAGCATATAARAGAAAAATGAAAGGAAAGACCAAGAAAAATTTGGGTCATCTGCTGTTTCCTATGCTACTTACTTCATAGTAAATATTTAGAACTCTTTGTGAATTTAGTTGGATAATACTAAAATGCTGCATTAATGGGGTAATGTTTATTCTAAAATATCTTTGAAACTTCTGGTACTGAAGTTAAACCACCAAGTTTAATCTCCATAGAAGCAGCAGCAGAAGTAAACCACAGACTTGGTCTACTGTTGCAGGTTCTGAAAGCCCTTGCACAAACAGAGGCATAACTACTTCAATGACTTCAGGTATTATTACTCTTAATCTAATCATTAATTTTAATTATATATTTTAATATTTAATTATTTATGTTCATTATTAATCTGTTCCTTCAGGAATGAACACACATGATGTAAAAGGGAGTGGGGAGGACATTGGTTTTAAGAGGGCAGTTAATAATACAAGTTGGGCATTAGCCAGGATATTGATGCCCGTTTAAAAAAAAAAAATCTATCCACTTAATGTCAATTTATCCACTGTTACATTTCTATCTTTACATGCATCTTTAAAGGATGAAGCTCGTTAAATGTGACCTGATTTGCTTACAACCATAGTAATGCCATTAATGTATTTTGCTGCAAAACAAATGGTGGTTAAAATTAGATCCATGTTCCTCAACAGAGGGAGAGGCCCTTAATGTCATGTGAGATGAGTGTCCTGTTTGCYTATGATCTAATTTCACTCTGAGATTCTTTTGAGCAAAACCACTACAACCTTTGCAGCTGTTTTCACGGGAAAAGGAGAGTGCCAAGTGCTAGGCTTGAGATCATGATTTTGGACTCTTCAACAGCAGCGGAATCCTCAACATGAAACTGCTGCTGACTGCGACGGCAAATCAGACCATTAGTACAGGAAACATCTCTGCTGGCTTAAAATGATGCTTTTCCTCTGTTCGATGGTATTGCTATGCAGCAAATTTGTTTTCTACACTCTTCATCTTGCACACATGAAAGAAGAGGAAAGGTAGGAAAGACAAGAAAAGAGTCTGGAAAGCCTGGCTTTGTTCAAGTCAGCGGAAGCCAGACTTTTGTTGAGAACAACACTTTGTAAAGGATTAACATTTGACAGATACACCCAATCCCAAACTTTTCTGGGTGAGTGTGGCCTCTTTTCCTGAGGTATATTTTCTCATAAAATTAAAGTTCTGTTTGAAAGAGAGATTGCTATAATACCTGAAAGATGCCAGTTTTAACATATGTGATGCTTGCAAAAGAAAAGAACAGAGAAAAGATAAAAGGTGCAATGAGTCTTCTGTGCCAAATATATATTTCATCTCAGACTATGCAAGTTTTTTTTTTTTTTTTTTTTGGATAGAAATGTATTTTTAAAACCTTTTTCTGTTTTTGCTGAGGAATAATCCCCCTTGCTTAAGGAGGCCTTTGCAGAAGTTCATTCACTTTGAAAGTCAAGTAGGGTGGTCAGTTTAATAACCAGGTTGTTTTAAAAGCTGCAAATKAAGGAATATAAGCACTGCACTGTGGTAACTTTCATACAGAAAATACAAAGCTATTTTTATATTGTGCTGACATTTTATGTACACTCTTCTACTATTTGATGTTAAGTGTTCACTAGGAGAAACCTAACATCATTAAGTTTGGATGCCTTTTCTTTCTGTGGTTAAATACTTGTAGTTGTGGTGTCTGGTTCTGAAGAGCATTAAATATGACAAACCATAAAGCTGCCTTTGTATAGGAAAACAAGCAACATGTGATCTAGTTGCATCACTAGACCATCACTACTGTCATTGTTGAATGTTGCAGTATCATTCTGGAGGGGYGGAAAAGGATATATTTTGCTTAGGAGCTCAGATCAGTTTAACAGCAGTATAATTGTTAACTTTTAACAATCCTGATTTATTACAGCATAAATGACAGCAGAATTGGAATTAATCACATTACAGAACAATCTAGGTTGGCAAGGGTTTCTGGAGGTCTTTTGGTCCAACCACCTGATTAGGGCAGGACCAACCCAGATTGAGCCAACAAGCATCTTATAGCTTTTGAATACCATATATGTCTGTGTAAGAAGGTCAGAGCTAAATAGCCTTGGTATGCACTCAAAYCTAGGTAAAACTTTTGGTCTTCATAAGAGCTTTAACTTCTCMTAAAGCTCACTTTTACTTCTGCTGTGGTTATCTGAAAATTTATAGGATGCTATTTTATATGGAACACATCCTTTCCAGCTTGGGTGCAAAGGCAAGTCTGGCATTATACAGAATTCAGCAACACCTGAAGCTYAGCCCTCATGGATGAGAAGTATCAGCCTGTTGTGTTATCTGTATAACCTCACTGCTATCAATCAAATCTCCAATGTGAAACAGAGTAAGGAAGGCTACAGAACACTGCTACACWTGAGCATATGTTGTTACATTATCCTGTTGAGGTTACTACAAGTATGGATGTATTCCTGTACCTACCTCAGTGGAACACCAAAGCTTGGCCCACCCACATTTGAGGCGGCTCTTGCAGGCAGTGCTAGTCTGGTAAGCACAGTGTCTTTGTATAGCGAGTTCTTGTTATGAGAAG
>NW_020455688.1:4786188-4842195 GCF_003342845.1 Nothoprocta perdicaria | reverse complement strand
TTGAACAACTGGATTTGTGCTCCTGAATGAAGAGGAAGAGGTCATTGCCTTGAGTAATATTACTCTCAGCAGAGAGCATTATGCTTTCAGAGTGTGTCTATGGTGTTCATTAGCCATCTGACAGGTGGTGAGGTTCAGGAAGCAATTATGAAAAAAAAAAGTTAGGGAAAAGAATTGCTCTTCTATTACTTGTAATTGAGAAAGACCAATATGCTGCATAAAGCTCTGTAAATGGACCTAACATTACAGTTAAAAAACATTTTTACTAAATTAGAACACAACTTCAGTTTTCTATAACATTATCTGGACCACAACAGGTTGAGCAGATGGACGAGTGTCAGAGCCTGCAGAAGCAACCAGGACTCTCAAGTTGAAGAGTCCYTCAGGCAAGAGATTATTCTCTAAATGTAGTTTACATCTTGTGATCTCTTTCAGACTGAGATGAACTTTAAGTCATATGGTCCATTTTAAGCTCTCTGACAAACATCAACAGGTTTGCCGCAACTACTGCTCGGCTTCAGTATGCAGCCTTATCAGTCCTACTACTTCAGTGACAGACAATCCAGGCAGATGATTTATTTGCTTGTTGAAATTTCTCACTCCAKATTTTAGCAATCCATTAAAAAAAGCGCATTCCTCATAATTTGGAATGTATTGAAGCTTGCCATCTGCTTCTCTCTAGATATCTATAGGGTTTTGCTGACATCTGGAGCACATAACTTCTGGCATTGACAGTCACAACCTCTCTCCTTTGTGTTTCCTTTCCTTGAAATCTGCATTGTTCTCTGGAGGTTTGCAGCAAAAATCCAAATCTCCTCAAAATTACTTTTTTAATCTCTTGAGAATCATTAGTGAAAAGAACTTTTAAAGTGTGAAATTAGGATATTAAGAGAAGTATGAATCTTTTCTTCTCACCACACAGAGGAGCAGAGATACTGGCAGATGAATCCTCCACTCCAGAAATATGGCAGCTGAGACAAAATACTGTGAAGTGAGTAAGGAAGATATATGCTGGGCTATAATGTGTTGCACACAGCCCAGCTGGCACACAGTGCACTCGATGTACTAGTTGGCTTTAGACCAGCATTGATCAGAGAAATCATTTAAGATGCCTATTAAACTTTTGGCTAAGGCAATAGGAGCTGCTATCATCTTACTCCTGCTCTATAGAATCCCTTTGCAGTCTCAGACTGTTTTCTTGCAGAAAAAAAACACCCACATGACAAAACTGTGGGTGCAATAGCATCCAGAGGAAAGGTCTGGATGGAGTCCAAGGACTGCGGGACGTATATGACGTGTACCACGTCTTCCAGCTCCCTCCCTCCGTGTGGATAAAGGTCTGCTGGATATTCACAGCCCACACTGCCCATCCTGGGATCCCTGCCAAGTGCCCCTGTGCACAGCCCCATGCCATGCTCTGCGTGCCAGTGGCTCCTCACTGCCCAAGGSACGGGGCAGATGATTTGCCCTGGTTTGATGTGTTCACAAGAGCAGCATCTTCCTGGCATAGTCCAGTGAGACTGATACAGAACATCTCTAGAAGCCTTTTCCCTAATAATGCTGCTTTCCATGAAGATTTGAGGCAGAATAATGCTACAGGGTGTGTAGGGGGGAAGGGGGACATATGCTCCTTGAATTATATTGTTGTCAATCAAAGGCAAATCACGCAATAAATTCAGCAGTAACACAAATGACAAATCATTTTAAAGGAAAGGAGAACCAGGACTTTACTGCCTACTCAGTACTTTTCCAGGAGACAGACAAAGGACTTCATATACTTATGTTGTCAGGCTTGCACCGTTTACGAGCACTGACTTAACTAAGAAATTTTAAAACACTGGAGTATGCTGATAAATATAGCAGCTATTTTATCTGCAGCAGAGGAGCATTGCATATTTCATGTAGTCTGTTTAATGATGTTTTATCTATATTCACTGCATATTGCAGGCAACAACATACCTTTTGTCTCTCTYCCTTTCCTTTCTCTCATCCTAGAGGGATAAAATGTTTATTGAGGCAAAATACAGTACAAAGAGAAGTCCTGGATTGTCATGTGACCACTCTTCTTTTTAAACAATTCTTTATCCTATAGCTTGTTAAGATTTCATGCAGCTCTAATATTTCTGAAAGAAAAATATATCAGATACGTTAGCAGCTGGATATTAAATGCTGTTGTATCAAAATGATCCATGCTAAAATGTTTCCCATTTAGACCTATTAAAAACAACATAAATCATTTCAGATCTATGCAGTAGAAAGGTGTTAGTCATCATCTAGGAAGGAGCAATAATCAGTGTAATAAGGTAACAGTACTGACAAATTTTAAGTTTATTTTACTTATAAGATAATATTCATTTTTTTTTCTAATATCTTTCAACCATACTTTATTGCTTAGTTGATCCAGTTACATTTCGTTATATCACCTATGCCAGTCTATGCCAGTTTATGGTTAGGAACTAACAACATGAATGTGAAATATTTAAGTTGTTTTTCCGCTCTAAAATACCCAAATCTTTTAAGTAGTCAATTTGAAGATATGAACAAAAATAACATTTCACACAGTGGTGCACARCTCCCTTTTAAAAACTCTTCCGTGGACTCATTCAATGAGAAAATGTCATTAAAGTGGTAAAATTGTATTTTATATAACTATGAAAATCTTTCATCTAGAAGAACCTTGTAAAAATGGAGGCCTCTCCGCTGAAACTTATCTAAAGGGTCTGAAAGTAGTTAACACTAAAAAAAAAAATTGTTCGTTACCCAGTAAACTCAGTCAATTTCCTAGTGAAAAGTGTCCAGTTCAGTGAYGGTGCTATTGCAGCAGTGGTCTTATAGCCATGGCAAGCTCTGAAAGAGAGTCTAGGACTATGGAGATGTTCACTTAATGCAGACCTCTTCCTGTTGGATCTGAGGTGTCCCAGCGTCACTCATATGGGGAGATGTTGTAAAGCACACTCATATGATGTTTTAGGGCAAAACACCATGAAAACATGAAAAAATGCAAAACATGAATTTTGGATTTTTTTCCAATCAATTAATTTTCATTAAATGAATTACAGCAAAAATGGAAAGTATATTATTGATAAAGAACTCTGAGACAATACAGACAATTATGCAAAGAAAGCATTGCTGTCTTGTAATGTGTATAGCTGTATATGAAGCAAAATTTTTCTATATTAGAAKATTTTGTTGCTTTAAGACAAATGATCTGGTGAGGCTGCACCTTGAATATTGTATTCAGTTTTGGATCCTTTACAACAAGAAAGACATTGAGGTACTGGAGCATGTCCAAAGAAGGTCAACAMAGCTAGTGAAGAGTCTAGAGTACAGGCCTTAGAAGGAGAATCTGAGCTTGGGTTATTTATTCTGGAGAAGAGGCTCAGGGGAGATCTTGTTCTCTACAACTACCTTAAAGGAGATTGTAGTGAAGTAGGGATCAGTCTCTTTTCCAAAACTGCTCCATAGTTCTCCATAACTACTAATAGAACAAGAGAAAATGGCCTCAAGTTGCTCCAGGGGAGGCTCCAGCTTAAACATTAGAAAGAATTTCTACAGAAAAGTGATCAAGCACTGGAACAGACTGCCCAGGAAAGTGCCCAGGAAAGTGGTGGAGTCATCGTCCCTGACAGTGCTCAAGAAATGTGTAGAAGAGGCACTTAGGGACATGGTTTAGTGGGCATAGTTTTGAAGGGTTTATGGTTGGATTTGATGATCTTAAAGGTCTTTTCCAACCATAAAGATTCTATGATTCCATGATTCTATGATCTATGTAAGAAAAAATACAGTTCCACCATCATAGAAAGGTTTATACAGGTATGTATCTTCCACATCACAAAGGGAAATAAGATATGTCACTGTAAGAGCCAACATATTTATTAGCAAAGCTACAGCAGTAGAAAGAAAATACAAGTGCTAATATATCATAAATGCATTGACATAACTAGACAGCTATGTTTCTATATAGCTGAACCATGTAAGCCAGATCTGAAGGGCTGCTAGTATCTGATGATCTTCAGCAGTTTCCATAATTGCTGCGGATTAAATATACATGTCAAGAAGAAGAAGCTGTCTTTACAGAAAAAAAAAAAAAAGCAATGGGATTTTTCTTGCATAGTGTTTTAGGGGACCTTTTTAGAATACCATGTCTTAGTCACTCCTTTCCACTATGTCACACCTGCTTATGCCATTTATGACATGTTACACCACATAACCATAATGCAAAGTGACTTATCTAGTGTAACACAAAGTGAGGCATTAACAAATGCATAAATAGCTTTAGGAGCAAATTGGATTTAGCAAGCAAATTTTGATTGCATCAGACAGTTCAGATTTTGATAGACTTTTAGCTGGTTTGCCACAGAAGTCTATATGTTTGCATTATTCAGTGTAATTTAAAATGAATTACAAGATGAAAAATGTAGAGAGACATTCTGGTACAAATGGGTGCCAGAATACACTAAAAAAAATATRGGAGCTTTACTTACAGACATTACACATCTAACTATCACTGAAGAGATCATGGTCGAATACTGAAAATATTTAAACCTATAAATAATTTAATGCATCACAGAATCACAGAGTGATTAAGGTTGGAAGGGACATTTGGACATCATCCAGTTCTACCTCCTGCACAAGCAGGGTCACCTGCAGCCCATGGCACAGGATTGCATCCAGGTGGGTTTGGGATATCTCCAAGGAAGGAGACTCCACAACCTCCCTGGGCCACCTGTATCAGTGCTCTGCATCCTTGTAGTCAAGAAGATTTTCCTGATGTTCAGGAGGAATATCCCGTGCTTGAGTTTGTAGCCAATGCCACTTGTCCTCTCACTGGCCACACTGGAAACAGTCTGGGGCCCCTCCTCTTGACATCCTCCTTTAAGACACTTGTAAATGACTATTTGAACATAATTTTTAGAATAATTTATCAATAGTTTCTCTGATTTTCAGGAAATTATACAAGTATGTACATTTATGACTATATAGATAATGCACAAATAGTCTCAGACTTCTAATCACCTGATGTTTTTTACTTTATGAAGGAGTCTGCTTAGTAATTAGAGTAATGAAATACAATTTAAAATATGGAAAATATGTAAAAAGAGCCTGGATCATGTAAGAATGACAAAAAAAAATGTACTTGAGTTAGGCATTAGGCTTGACTAGACAAATCCTCATAGTTATATACAGAGTTCAATTGTATTTTTTGTTTATACTAGTAATAATTAGAAAATTTAAAACTGCTGCTTAACTCCATTGCTAGAATAAATAGTTGTAAACAATTTTCCACTATATATTTCCCTTCTTTTCAAAAGATTTACACCGTTGACAAAAAGAATTAAAAGTGTGAAATTTCTCATAAAAAATACTTCAATACTTTAGAAAAATAACCATATTTCATTGGGCTATTCTTCTGATGAAGAATTTTCACTACAGTAAGGTGTATAAAGAGAGATATTATCTCTTAGAAGCTCTGTGATATAACTGGAATATATAAAAAACATATATAAGGATATAAGATGAATATAAGCCAACTTCATGTTGTGCTTAGTGATTTAAGACTTCTTTATTGAGCTATACTTGTGCTTCCTTTATGTAGTTTTGGATGAAGAATATAGAATAGTTTTAGAGCTTTTTTTTCATTGTTCTGATGTGTTTTATAGGAAAGCATAAATTCTACCAGTAAATGTATTGGAAGCCAGAATGCCCTATTCACATCTGAAATGATTTTGAAATATTTTTAATTTATGTAACATGACAGCAATGTTTCTATCCAGTGAAAATTATGCATATATTTCTGCAATGCACCATTCAGAAGTGACTCACAACAGTGGCTTTGTAATTTTTGAGACACATTATGCACCAAGGCAAAACAGAGGAACTTTTCGGCAGTCATCACTCCGTCTTTGCAGCAGAACTGTATACATGGAAATACCAGCTGTCTTCTGACATAGATTCAGTCACAGAATATGAAAAATATCTCTTTAAATATTATCTTACCCAGAAGTATTTCAGATTTAGGAGGATGACTGTGTTTCAGTAGATCAAAATTAACTACTAAAAAAAAATCTCTCAGAAAAGGTGGATTAACTTTACTACATCAGAGTTTCTTGTCTGACATCAACATTGAGTATATGTGTAGTAAAATGGAGAATCAAACTGGGTAAAAATAAAGAATATTTTTTATAGCTTAAAATTCATGAAATTTAATTTAAGTATTATCTATTGTGGATTCTTTTTTAATGTCCACGGATTTAGCTGGTAACACCAACATACATCATACAACTGAAGTGTAAATCAAATGTAAATTATATTCAAATAAATCATAACTCTCATACAGAATTGGGTTCAAATCAGTAAAAATATTTCAACATTTTTTGAATATATCAATTTTGCCCATTTACTTTTTCTCTAGCTTATGTAGCATTCAGAAAACAAAAATGCCTTTGGGTACTTTTGGAAGAGTAGCTTTGAAAACTTACAAATCTTATATATCATATATATCATGTTGGCAAATTTGAGAAGGAATATGTATTATAGATACATTTTATTTATATTTATAAAAGTTCTGGTTTTGACGAGTAATCATCGCCTAAAAAAAAACAAAGGCAAAGAAAACAACACCTTTAAAATAAAACACTCTGAGCAGTCCTCTTAATCCATTCTTTTCAGGTAGAGAACTTTTTATTACTCAGATACTTCCTACTTTATTCTGCACTACAGAATCTTTCTAACGAATGAATGAACTATTGTTCTTAGTAAATCTTTCAATATAGTGTTTTTCCAATAGGCTGCCAAAGCACTGTCATAGAAAAAATATTGTTATACTTTTTGGATATTTTTGATAGTGTACATGTTCTAAAAAAAAAAAAAAAAAACTACAGCGCAGCTGTGAACATTGCAATCCAGTAGCATAGATTACAGGATCCCATAATACTTCTAAGTCATGAGATGCCTCTCACATCCCTGAAATAAGTCTAAAATAAGCAACATATGAATCCCAATTAGAGATACCACCTTGGAGTGATCCCTCTTTATTTCAAGAACTAAGTGGAGGAATATGACTAGGAAAGAAGTTGCCTGATATTGMATTTTTTTGTTATTGTGATAAGGCACTTCCTTTTGAATGACACTCCCCAGTCATTCATACTCCAAGTGACTTTGAGGAACCCAGATGACACTGTTGCAACTGTGGTCGCAATTAAAGTCAGCTAGAACAAAGCCCTCTTCCTGTGGTAAGATTCGGTGTTGAGGTTCTCTGGCAGAACTGTGAAAGCATTAAAGACACTTTCCTTTCTTCTTCCAGCTCTGAAAATGTGACTGCAGTAGCTAGAAAGAGCAAAATGTGAAGGGTTGGTTTATTTAAAATCACCAGAAATACGTTGAGGGGATGGGAGATGGGGAGGAAATGTGGCAGAATTCACACTGGAATGTTAATCTATTGTTTTGCTCTGCCCGGAACAGTTTTTTTAGTTCATTCTAAAGAAAGGGGTAATTAAATGTCCTCGTGTTTTGTGCTAATGGAGACAGGGGACTGATTAAATTACAGCTGCATGGTTCTGTAAGAGACATAAGCACAAAGGCAACAGGAGAATTATACAACCAAAAGACAACAAAACTGAAAAGCCAAGTGACAGCTACCAAGGCAGCTCCGCATGGAGGTGGTGAAGACAACATCCTTGGCATGGACCAGCAAGCGTCTGGGAACCACAAGGAAGAAAGTAACTCCTGTTGTCACTGCTGCTAAGTTGTCAGAAATAGGGTTTTCTCTRGAGTTTTTGTAAATAAAGAGGTTTTTTTCTAAAGCAGCTACTTGTAATCTTCATTTCTTTTTATCTTCATTGAAATTATACTTGAAACACTCAGTTCTAGTTAAACTGCAAAGCCAAGGGAGGTAAATGTATCTTAATATACATATGTGTATAATTACACATTCGTTTACTTTACATTTTATTGAAAATGCTACTTTTTAACCAAAGTCTATTTTAATCTGCAATTTAAGAAATACAACTAGTATGGGTTTACTGAATCATTTTCTCTGTGAAAGTAAAACTCATTTACTGTTGCTTTCTAAAGTAAGTGAGGTCCATGACACTTTATTACAAACTTCGGTTTTCTTTTCACATTCAAATGAGAATTGGAGATATTTTCATAGCTATGCATGCTATTATATCCAAAATTACAATCAGCTATGCCATAACCAACAGTACAGAGTTTTGCTGTGCTTGGTTTTGAAGAGAATGGCAATAAGAAATAAGTTGCTGTTTAGGTACACACTTCATATTTCTGAAGTAAACTTGTTCATTATTTATTTGTAACAGTTAAGAATGAAAATTACAGTGCTGTATTATTCTCCTTTTCTTATTTCCACAATGACACTATTTTAGTTAGTGTTTCTTCAAAATAGTCTGAAGTAAACAGATTCACAAGCAGATGCTCATACATGTAGCAACATCTGGTGAGTTATTCTCCTTCTTTGATCTGATTCAGGTAACAAGAGCAAAATGAATGAATTTTTAAGCAGTCAAGTACAATTACACTGTCAAAAGCATCATATGGTGCAATAAGGTGAGCACTGAAAGAAACATTATTTTTGAGCTCAACATGCACAGTGCAGCAGACATACAAATTTGATGTAGAGCTCTGCTCTGTTTTTTATGTTGGAGGCATGTGATATTTCTGATTTTGAAATGCACTGAAATAGTATATAATTCATTTTATCACCTAATTTAAGATATTCTCTAGAAATGGTAGAACCTCTTGCAGGATTGACCAAAGCCTTTGGACAGCTATATCCTTCTTTGTCAGGAGGTCACAGGTGAGCTTGTGTGCCTTGTCACAAAGCGAGGTGTTTATTCCCCGTGAAATCTGTGGCTACTTCAGGAAAACACAACTTCAGTCTCCCCAAAATCTCTTCAATTGACCATGCACAGCGTTGTTTCACAGCAGGTGCAGCTCAGGCTCAAACATGTCAGTGCTTATTGGTTTCCAGTGTCTTTTTTTCCAGTTTCAAGGACATTCCCAAGCAAAGGCATGATTTTGGATACTGTCTCCACTGATGCCAAATGAAAAGGCTCCAGTTGGAGCCTTTATGGACTTGGGTCCATATCTGTGGTAGCATTTATGTGATATTGTTGCCATTAAAAACACAGTAGTTCAGTTTAGGTAAAGCTCAACATCCATTTGCTCATAAAGCTCAAACATAAAGCTCAATATCCATTTGCTGGTGATGCTGACCAAAAGCAGTCCTGGCAGAAGAAGCATTCTGGTGGTGCTATTGCACTATGCTGGAAAAATCTGATTTCCAACTAAATGAGAATGCTTTACACAGGCATTTCTCATTCATGATAACAGTGGGAGAGAAATCAATAGCACATTCATGGCTGATCCCCAGCAGCTCTCATTCTTCCTGTTCTATAAAAAAAAGTGCTGAGGAGTTCCTTAGTCTGGATAACTTTATTATCTAACACTAGTCCCAATTACAGCAGGTTGAAAAGGTAAGCAGAGCCCAACATCCCAAGCCATATAGAAGCCTGTGTTCCAGTTAATTTCAGTCAAAGTCAGGGATGATGAAGACATAACTCCTCTGCATTTTTTTGAGACCCATCTACATTAAGGGAGTTCTATACCATTATTTTACTGACAGGATTTCTTGGCTATGCTGTCATTCAACTCATGTGAGCCTACAGTAAATCTTAGGCTCTGCCCCAATGTTAGCCTTGTATTTGGTATATATAAATACCATAAATTTTGTTTCTATGCTAGGGCATGAGCTCCTGATAATTAACATATTTTCTTGGAAAGAACAGGCATTATTCTACCTTCCTACTTCCAAGTTTTTGCCATTTTCTTGTTGATAATATTTTCCCCCTRAGGTCCATCTCCCTCTTTAAGTATCCATGAAGTATGAAAGGAAATKTCTTCTGAGTGCCACTCTGAAATAAATGCTACCACCTTTCCATTTTTGCACGGAAATTGAATTCTACTAACAGTGGGAGTTGATYGTCAGAAGACCATCACTCCAGTTAGCAGAGTGCATCCTGTGGGTTTATTTTATTCTCTTCTGAAAAACTTGATGTAGGCCACTTTTCTCACTATGAATGATTCGTAGCTTTCTCTGCTTTCAAAGCAAAAATAGCATATAAATCCATGGAGGGACTGTACTATAACTTCTCCTTTATATAATTTGATCTCAGAATGCAATGTATTGCTATTATCTTTCATATGCATTCTGGCACCTAAAAATCCCAAATCAATCTGAATAGCCATTCCATGGAGTGTTTTGTAACCCCCCTGGTTAGAGATTCCAAACCTTTGAAGTTAAGGTCATAATGATTGAGAGGAAACCTTATCTCCAAAAGAAGATCTAAGTTACTAATTAGCTGAAGGACTTTCTAGTATCACCYTCAAGAACTGTGATAGCTAAAAAACTTTAACTTGTTTTTTGAATCACAGAAATATCTTTGTTTATTTAAGAAAAATCCTTTGTGTGATTAGAAAGATGAGGAGCTTTTGACTATTTTTACGYAATTATCAGTTATGCAAGAAATGAAGTTTGCTTCCCACCAGTGGCAAAATTCACAGTTCATGAGTACAGAGATGTATGGTCCAACTTTTCTTACCTTTACCTGGAAGAATGCACAAAGTCAGAAACAGAGCGAGAAGATGAAAAATCTCAACAAAACTCAAAGAATTTTGATCCCAGAGACAAAGGAGGGCAACAAGGGAGTGAAAGGGTAGACCTGCAGAACCACACAGTTCTGGGCACAAAGGTAAAGCACAATGCAGCCTCCAGGAGTGAGTGCTCTTGCTGGTCCCAGTACAAGGCAGCAGTGTACTGTATGATCAGATGGAAAAAAAGAAGCTGTTTTTTTGCAACTATGGAACAGGGGATGATTTTTCTCAGTGTGAGGGCAGAGCTGGAATCATGAAGGCAACGGGGGACACATTGCACTTGGCAAAGAAAGGAGTTTTCTTGCCCAAAATTGTTTTCAATAAAAAAGAAAAGAAGTTTGTATTTAAGCCCACTATAAGATTTTTTTAACAGAAATTGCTCAAGAAGAAAAGTCAATTAAAGAGAATTTTCTTCGAAAATGTTTGATCTGATACTTCTGCTCAAACAAATGAGAGTTAAAAAATGATCTAAGGTAAATCAAATCAACACTGTCAGTTCATGGCATCAGCTATGCAGAGTATGGTCTCCTCCGCTCAGTGCTCAGGAGAAGGTCTGTCTCTCACTGGTRCTTCTCTGCATTTGTGCTGCTGCTCGCTGAGTCCCTGTGCAGAAGGAGGCTGAGCCTGTACCCTCCTGGAGCGGGGCTGCCATAGGATTTTTATTCACTCCAGCTGAATTAATCAGGACTACACACCTCTGGGCTGGAGATCTCTCAAAAGCAAGAATTACTTCACCAAGGAGGACTATATAAATAAATAATGCAAAAGATAGGACTGGGAACCACAGAATGGTCACTAGAGAGTTCTAAAACAGATTAGTGATGCTGTCTCAGACAGCTTATATAGTGAACAATCTGCTGAATAAGTGGTATTGAGCATGTGAACAGATAATTTGCTCAGGCATAACTGTGACTATTTCACAGACTACAGGAACTTTTTTTTGTGGTTGTGTTTGAATCACTTTTGCATCCTCCCATAGCTCCACGGCCAGTGTTGGGCACTAAGCAAATATGGTTTTGTGGCGGTGCCTGTGTGAGCTGCACAACCAGCTTCAAAGCTGCAGCTGGCGAGTTTTCCCAGAGAGCAGCTTATGTGCTYATAGTAGCCCTCAACAGCTTGGAGTGCAAAACAAACACCCATGATTCAGCCAGCTTCAATCCTGAAGCTTAAAAACTTTTAATTTGCTTTSTTTTACTTGGCAATTATTGACTCTATTTATCCTTGCCATTGCAATGATAGCTGTAACTACGGCTGTCAAATGTATTACTTTCTCCTTTAGCACACATCCTTTAGTGCACTTGCTTACTCAGGATGCTCCAAGTAAGCTGATGGAAACATTCATTGACGCTGCAGACAGTTTGCTGCCCAACTCTTGGCCAAGACAACAAAATCAAGAAACTTGTTCTATTCTAGCCCCCTATTTATCACCCTCACTGGACATGCCTGAACTGCAGATCCTGCTTCAGTTGACTGTTGGTATGTTCAAACTACAAAACTCAAGAGGAAGCGTTATTTTCATAGCTCAGTAGTTGAGGAACTTTCTATTAAGTGTGAGAAATGGATTTTGCTTACATAAAAAAATTATGAAATTGCTATCTGGAGCTCTGGACACACATGATGGCCAAGGCAAGGATACAACATGGATAAAAGTCCCTATAATTCSTGTGTGCAGCCGTTCTACTGCTGCTTTGTTACATTGCTACAGTATCATTTTATTTGTGTAATAAACTTGTTAAACTTTTTATGTGTTTAGAAAACAGTTAGACAAAGGTAATGAAGAAATCCATTGAGGGCTATTAAATACACAGACGCCTGGAAATCCCTGAGGTGTAAATCAGTAAAGCTTGGGAGTTATTTGCCCTTTTATTCTCCTATTTATTACTGTTCTTTAGTACCAGAGAAAGGATCCCAGGCTACATATGCATTTAGCCTGGCTTAATACTGCTCTTATGTTATTCTGACTCATCCCTTTTAATCACCTATACAGCAGTAGTTTCAGAATTGTTCTTCTAGTTCTTCTAGTGGAGCTCAGAGACAGGAAAATAGGCAATGGGCACAAACTAGACTACAGAAATTCCATGTGAACTCATCAAAATGCATTTTTTTTACTGCAAAGGTAACCAAATGCTTGAAGAAGCTGTGGAGTTTCCATCCGTGGAGATATTGAAAACCAAACTAGACATGGTCCTGAGCAAGTTGCTCTAGCTGACCCTGCTTAAGCAGGGAGGTTGTACCAGTTGATCTGCAGCAGTCCCTTCCAACCCCAGCGACATCGTGATTCTTTGGTTCTGTAATTCTGTGGTTGTGTAACATCTGTGCTTTCCAAGTCTGGTATTATAGCTTTCAATACAGAACGAAAACAGCATCATAAATTTTTGCTCTGTACTGCTGCATTCATACGCAGCAGTTTCATACCACTGCAGCATTTCAGTTTTCATTGGCATTGTGGTCTGACAAAGATAGCTATAACTGCTGTTTTGGTTTGATATACTGTGATGAGCTGTACTTTGATTTTGCATGACCATGAGGAAAATCCTGTTGAAGTGAAGAAGCAGAAACAGAGGATGTGCCAGCAGCAAGGCAACCAGCAGCTAGGGACCTTCCCCCAGCTTTGGGGTCTCACTGCATGCTCCGAGTTTAGCCCAATGTTATCAGTCCTTTAAACAAGTGTGGACCAGATCTATGTCAGATGTAAAACCCACGTGAAACTAATCAGATTCAAAGGAATTTCACTGAGTAGGGTGGGAGGATTAGTTAGAGCATAAAATTCATGCAAAATTTAGCAAGATGAACCTACAAGCAGAAAATGAGAGAAATAATTGCATGAACCTCTTTGAGCCTATGCATCAGATTTCTCAGCTTTGGGTTTTGTGTCCATCCCCAACCAAGGATCTGCATTGCTTAAAATGTTCTGATCTACAAAGCAGCCACCCTTCCTTTCAGTGCCTAGGAAATTTAGTGGTCAACCTCACCATATTGATTTCTTACCTATCCAAGTTACATTACATTCTTTAATAAAAACACAGTCTTCAGATATCTGATTAGAAGCAGAGCATTATAGCCTACCTATAATATCCTTTTATATATATATAATATATAACTAGTAATTCCTTATTTCTCTACTGACAGAAGGATTTCAGTGCATYCTACTTTTTTCCTGTCAAAAATCCTAAATCCCTACACTGATACATTGTGATACCATCATGTGCATGCATGTTACATATCTCCATTTATGAGCTTCAAATAAATACAAGATTCAGTAAAGATTCATGAATAAAGATATGTGAAAAGCAGAAGCATCTCAGGATAAGTAGAGCTTTAAACTTTCCATATGCTCAGATATTTCCCTGTCCCTCTTGGTCTTTTATTGACTGACTGCTATTCAGGTGAGAAATAAGGTGTCTCTGAAATGAATCCTGAAAACTTTCCAAATAAGAACTTTGTTTAAAAAGTTCTTGTTCAGGAAAGGTTGTACATAAAGTTTTTAATCTTAGTGAGTTTTATCAGTGAAAATTAGACCAATAAGAAAATAGTCTGTAAAATATGAACAAAAAGGACAGAATCYTCTGAAAAATTGAATCTGGCTTCATTTTTATTAGGGAACATAAATGCCATTGTTGCAAATATAAAATAGTCAAGAGATGGAATATTTCCAAMAAAATGGATAGAATATTACAGAAGATACCAAAGAAAATCGCTTTTGTGATATGTCTGTCAGGAGGATCAATATCACACAAGTGCTCTCTCATGCTAGGACAATTAGCAGCAAGATGATTGTGAAATAATTTAATGCCTTTTGTTATCTAAGAGGTTTAAAGTTGCAGAGCAGCTTGCATTATTATTGCATAGTTAAACAATTCCTTTAGCCACGTTTATTCTACAGAATATCAGATGCTTTGAAATCCTAATTTTTCAAATTTTTTCCATTGAAACTATTCTAGTTTCTTTTGAAGGTGGAAGTTTCCTGCTTTGTTTTTACAGGACAAAGATAAATCTCCCCTGTAAACAGCAGAAGATTTAAAACATGATTCTATCATTATATATACAAATAAATATGAATGCATGTATATATATTTGTCARTGATACTTTGGACACTCCTGGCTATAAGTAAGCAAGCAAAACTTCAAATGTCATTTGGGTTTATCAGATTTTGAAAATACGGAAGATACATTGCTATTCTTACCCACAGCAATATTCAGTGGTCAAGGCATAAACATAATGTAACCTGAATGAGATGGCAAATTGCATCACAGCAGAAATACGTGGCATGCATCCTTTTCCAGTATAATAAAATGAATAAAATTGTGCATGAAAATATTCCTTTAGCACTAATCTAGAGCTTGAAAGCCTCTGAGAAAATTGGGAATGTAACTTTCTGAACAACTATGCACAAATCCTTTACCCATCTCTACATAAAAAAAAAAGAAAAAAAATACCTGCAAAATTCCTCTGTAATGTATGTATTTTCTTTAAGTTTGCTCTTATTAATGGTCTGTCAGATGTGTCTTCCCTCAGCAAGCAATGGAGGCTGGCCCTCCTTACTAGGTATTAGAAGTTCTATCAAAGTATTTTGTTTCAGTTGCATAATAAAGGGTACAAATGCTGATAGTCCCAAAGCGTAGTTGCTTGATGGTGTTTATAAAGTTCATCATGAGTGCTTAAACTTTACATCTCAGATGGGATGGCACAATATTACCCYCAATTTACAAGAGCCATTTATCAAAGACAATATCTGCTGCAACACAAGTATCACAGAAGGTCACATTTTTATTTAGCACTCTACCACRTCCATTGATTTTCAAACTTCTACCACCTTTCCACAACATCCTCTGAAAATAGTGTATACCATTTTCCTTCATAAGGGTCATAATCATAAAACCTTTCCAGAAGCTTTCACATCCTTTTCAAACGAGTAGAAAATTTACTCACTTATGCTGGCAGAGACCTAGCTAATAACTTCTATTAGTATTAACAAGATCTGCCAGTGTGGATCCCCATACATTTTATTGAGAGCAGACCTTTAAATAGGACTGTGAAAGTTTTCATTTATTTTTAATTGTGTAATTAAGCCTATCCAAAAATCCAATGTAAGATTTACTTATTTTATAAACTGTTTCTGGGTGAAATGTTATCACCTTCCTAAAGAAATAAAAAATGAGCCAATATTTCTTATGAGAAGCTAGGTACTTTCCAATAATAACTGTAAATGCATACTTCAGTGTAAAAAGAAATAAAACAATATAAAATAAAATGTTGTTATAATTATAGCAAACTCTTGCTCTTAAGCCAGTGAGCCAAATATTAAAGATTGTAGCATCTTTAGTTTGCACCATTTCATGCAGCAGTATTTTTTCTGCTTAAAGTAAAACCCTTCYTGTCAACAAATACATGTGTTATTACCCCAGTGAGTAAAATATTATACCTCAAATACCCTCTCATATACCCTCTCATCTGCTCATTTATACCCTTTCATCTGTGTTCTGTAGTGTGATGTCATTATCACATTTCCTGATTGTTCTGATTGTTCTTTGGCCCCTGTGATACACAGGATGTGGTTTGTCAACCCAGAGAAATGGCTGATGTGACACTGATGGCTTGTTGAGGAGACACCTTGGTAGACACAAGTAAGAAAATTCATTAATTGGTGTTGTCATGGGTTCTGGAAAACCTGATTTGGTGAATCTTTTTACTTTATGTGGAGTTTCTGGAAGCACCAAGGTAACCTGAAGACCTGCAAATCACCTGGAAAATTTAGGGCCTGTTTTTCAAGACCAGGGCTATTCTTTCCATCTAAGGATTTTTAGAAAAATAAGCAGGAATACTAATAATCTCACAGAGACTCTTTAGTAAAAATCTAGCATCAAGATTAGAAAGRCATACAGTATTACAAATAATGGAAATAATTTACTCTCCTTTTGGTCAGCCGTGTCATCCCTTACCCTCAAATGGAAACTTGTCACACTGTTTTCTCTATAGTTTTGGAAAGGTAACTGAGAGAGATGCTTGTGCTGGCAGGTCAGTTGTATAAGTCTTCGCAAATGGCTCACAGTGAAGGAGTAAACTGAAAATTTAATCCAAATGAGAACAAGAAAACCCATTATGGTCAGCCAAAATGCATGAAATGCTCTATAATTAACAATCGTGGGCTTTTATTCAGAAGAGACAGTCATCTCACTCACTTATTAGTGCCAAGGTAACTTAGCTTAATTTCATGGTTCTTGAACATAAATTGTACTTAGATTGATCAGTATGAAAAAGTTTCTTAGTGTTATGCAAAGCAATTTATGTCATAGAAATTCCTTTGGGTTTAAAAAAGAGATAGAATCACCCTAGCTGAAATATAATCACTAGATAGAGTGATTATAATCACCTTCATGTTCAGATACAGCTCATATGGTTGGGAAGTGGCAGGGACCAGAGGCAGGTGAGCTGCACAAAAGTGAAGCTTTCTTCTCCTGCACCGGCAGAAATCAGTGCCACGTATTCATTGTTGTAATGAGATGTGCAAGGAGGGGAGATGCACAATTTCTCATTAATGTCACTGGAGAAAGATACAGGTAAGTTTTGCTGTGAAGTTGGTTAGATCTGCCATCATTTGTCTGCCTTAAGGAAGGCATTTTATGGCCATAGCCAAGATACCAAAAAAACTTGGATCAGAATTGAGAGAGATAACTACCTAAATTCCACATGTAATGCAGAGGTGGACAATTTTCAAAGGAGATTCCAAGGTAGTTCTACCAATTTCATTGAAAATTAAGCCATTCATATTTTTCTGCCCATACAGGGATGTTTGAGCAGACTGATGTTTGGACAACCAAGCTTCAAAATTACATACAAAATCTCCAGTTGTCTCAAATTCTTTTGAAACGTCTTGGTGAAATACAGCTGGAAATCAGCTAAAGTTTTCAGCAGAATATGTGCTAAGAAATAACTGCCCCCCCAAAGTCAATCAAATCCATCTAAATTCGATTCATAAGTTCAGGTAGTCAATACCTCCTTTTTCAACAATTAAAGAAATTTGTGTGAGGTCTTAGGGTGGGAGTCTCAATTTAGAGATGCTCTTCTTTAGCTACGAAAATAATATCTGAAATCAAGAAAAGATGCAAAGGATCCAAAGTCTATTTTAACTCTTTAATAATGTCAAAGATAGGAATATGACACCTGACAGACCACTAGCCTATTTTTTGTTAAAGATTCTGGAATAATACAAAATATATATCAATATTCCTTTATTTAATAAATGAAACAGAGAATTATATGGCTCATTATATTGATCAGATCAGATTATATGGATCATTAATTTGATCAGTAAAGGTTTTAAAAGACCGGTACATTCCCCTACTTGCTTCAGCTGTGATTTTTTCACATGCTGGTTGAGGATTGAATTGCTTTCCTTCAAGAAGTCCAAAGACTGATTGAACAACGCTCTATGAGAAAATTATGATTTTCAGACATTTTTTGATTCATAATATTAAAAATTACCAAAATAAATTCTGTTCAAATACTGTCACTTTTTTTTGCACTGAGATATCTAAGCTGATTTCTATTTGACCTTAAGACCTTTCTATTTGACCTTAACACCTTAAATGATTAGACAGTTAAGTAGCTAGTATATTGAAAATAAATAATGTCTGGGTTATATGTACTGCAGGACCAAAATAGGAGAGCTGTGAATATTTTGGTATTAAAATGCAGTCTAATCACTGAAGCACTGAATACCAAGTGTTTTCCCAAAGGAATGCAGCTGTATAACTGCTGCTCTATGTGCAGGTACTCATGCAATCTTTAACGCTGGGGATAGTAATCACCAAAGACCTGTCACATTGTCAGCATGTCGGAGAAACTAAGAAGGGGTAAGCAGTTAAACAAAATCTTCACTGCATGCCATCTTGATCTTTTCTGCCTGATTACAGCTGGGGAAGGAGATGCCAGGCTGCCTCAGAAGGGATGCAGAACTGCTATTTTCATACCAGAGTGGGGGCAAAGTGACCTGATAGCTGAGACCTGAGGACTAGCAGCATCCTTTTTTACAGGATTTACAGTTCAGGTGACTCATATGCCTGTGTTTGAGTCACAGAAATTCCAGACAGGAATGTGAGAGCCATGTTCCTTGTCTGTTCCAGAGGAACATGAGGAACGTTATGGAGAGAGACCACAGTCTGATGCTGGATTCCCAACAAAATGGTCTAAGATATTCTCTAGTGATGCATATTATCTCAGAATTAGATGCAGAGAGTTTTATGTCTTGGTCTGAAAAGTATCTCACTGTCACATGTAGCAATGGACCACTAGTTCACGCCATTTTACACAAGTTTGCAGCTTGGTCCTACTTAATTTCATGATCAACGGGCCTCCACATTTTTCTTTTTTATGATTTGATAACATAAAATAAAATCCTCTGCAGTATCCGTTTTAGAATTTTCTTGTAATCTTGAAATTCTTGGAGGACTAATGACTGAACTTGGTAGTTATAGATCATAAACATGTAGTTCAACTCCAGTAGTTCGTAAGATGTCTCAGGACGTGGTTTCTATCCTAATAATATGCCCACTTTTCTTCACAAGCTACACTTCAAATTTTCCTAGGCTTCAAGACAAGGGCAAAAAACTATATCTCATTTTAATTTGCCTTGTGTACCTAAACTAGATCCTAACTAGATATCTGTGAGGAAAATGTGAGAAAAACATAGCGTGGATATTTTTTTATGAACGAGTTGAGCACTTTTCTCTCTTGGATTGGTATCTGCTGGCTGCTACTACAGAGAGCACTTCAATGTAATCTGCACTCACTACCATTTTCCCTTAATGTCTGCTGACAAAATAGCTCTTGAAAAAGAGCTAAAAGAGTTCCTGAGTAATACATCCACACATAAATCCACCACAAAGCATGACTCTGATGCTAGGGCAACACTTCAGTTGGTTCCAAGAGATTCAAGCACAAGTTACCAGTATTTCTGATCTGTTAGGGGAAACGTGACCAATGCCTGTAGTTTCTTTTGAGCAGAGAAGGAATGAAGCATGAAATGCACATCTCTGTAGAGATGACATCAACATCAGTTTTGGAGGGGAAATGAGTTGCAAAGAACAGTGTTTAGTGCAAATGATTCCTGTAACATTACATTGTTCATAAGATGATGCATGTTAAGTTGGTAGACAGACATGTATGATATCTACCCAATTCCAGGCAAAAGCTGATTTGATGAGGAGACAGTTTGATACAGCTGAACATTTACCCACTACATGGAGAATTTACCAGAAAAAGACATTATCCTGTCCTACAGTTTTTCTCATGACTATCAGTGATTACAGCAACAGTTTCCACTCAGTCCATTTACTAAGGTCTGAACCAATATTTCACATCAAATGGCAAGTGCAGTCCAAGCTCATAGACACTATTTTAGGATCCAGCCTCTGTGATTTGGCAGTGGTTTCTGCACAATCAGATGATACTTTTAAAGCCAGTTTTCAAGACTGAAAAAAATCAATTGCACCCGCATTGAGACCAGTCAATGTTTTGAGAAGTTTTGAGAACAAACTACAAAAAAGAAGACAAACAGATCACACCAGATTCAAGGCAATGTTGAAAAAAGCACACAGATAGACATAGTAAAAAAAATAACATCTTTAATAGTAGTTGTGAAATATTTGAAGGTACGGGACTCACTTTAAAAAAAAAGTGTATTTCTCTCCTCTTTGTAAACAAACAAATCTTTGCTGCTGCTGCTTTGCTTGAAGTAGCAAAGTTATGACTTTTGTTATGACTTATAAGACTCTTCCCATAGTCTCCAGACAGCACAGAAATAAAGCTTACATAACATTAAAATGGACAGGGATGGTTGGAAGGATCAGAAGGAATCTCATGTAAAAAATATTTTGCAAGTATCAGACTTGTCTCTACAAGTTTACTGACTTGTCTCTACAAACAAGTTGAAAGGACAAAACAAATCTCACAATATCAACTATTATAATAGTATTAATGATTAGAATGGGTTGCATTTAAAATAGTCCATTAATAACTTTTATGATGAATTATTAAAAAACAACTGTACAAACTGAGCAACCTGAACTGGGCAAATATATCTGAGGTACTTATAATACTTCACCTATTAAAGCTAAGCAATCCAATCAGTCTATATGCTCGTATATGAGCCTGCTGGCCTGCTTAAGACTACAAATAAGTTTAGTCTTAGTTCCACATGTTTCTGCTTTTTGTCTTTCTTCAGATGTCTTTTGCTGTTTTAGTTAGACATCGTTGGTACGCATTAAAGTCTTTGATTGGGTATGAAAATCTGTTAAAGGTTTTGTCCCCAAAGTCTCCCTTTAAAACAATGTTAGGTAATTTATGTTAAGTTTGCATCCCAGACTGTTTCATTTTTAAGAGTTAGCTTCCAAAAAGTCAATAGCTTTACAATAACCTCAATACAATGTCAAACCTATGAAAAGACATCTACGACAAATTGTGCTGAGCAATACATGGTCATTCGACTGAGAATTAGACTGAGTTTGAAGCGTATAGATACTACGCCCTGCCAAAATGCCTGAGAAATGACTGGGTCTAAGGAGAGTTTTCATAAATTTTCAAGCAATGGGAAACATTTAGATTTTCTGATGTCTTCATTTTTCCCCTTTCTGATTCAAATAAAAAAGTCATATCTTGTTTTAAAAGGTTTCCTTTGCCAGTGCTATTACATACTGGGCAAACCTGCTGGAAATCTGCCAAGGAGCAATGTCACAAAGTGTCATCGGTGAAAATTTCAATAGCAGAGAAATGTCCTGTGTTTTAGGAATGTGGGAAAATGACAGACTTTCACCCCAAATAACATATAGCGAGTCACTCAGAAGCAATGGCTTGAAAAGGAAGTGAGAGAGTACAAGTAATCCAAGAACTTCATTCAGATTTAAGACATTTCCAACCTACATTACAAGATCCTCCAAAATCACACTCTACATTTTATTTTACTATTTAATTGCTTTCTGTAGCTACTTACATGAATTAGTTGTGATGACGATAAGCAGTTCAAGTATCTGTTAACCAAGCATTTGCTCTCTTTGCGTGTCCACTGCTAACAGATACATGATCCAARCTGTAACACGCAGTCTCACAGATCTTTAATAGACTACAGTATGCTAACAATTACTTATCACAAGGGAAACTGTATAGTCAACCTGAATGCAAATAACCAACAAAATACAGGCAAAAGATGCCCTAATAAGCACCTTTTGTGACAAGGTTACAAATGATTACTGAGTATTGCATGTAGAAATCAACTCAGCCTGTTATTACTGATGTAGATCAAACAACATCTTGAAAAAATACTCAAAAAAAAAAAAAAAGAGAGGGAAAAGGTCTTTTGACTTTTGATTTGATATTTTTTGCATAGGTTCACCCATGTTAGGAATAATTTATAACACCTGTAACATCACTTCAAAAAGTAAATAAAAAATTAAGGAACTCCATTTTAAACAACTATAAATGTAAAACATTTTAAATTTTTATTTCTCCTCTTCAGTCTCAAGTACAAAGTTGGTATGAAGAGTCCATAGAGCACACCCACTTGTTTCATGAAGATACACAAAGGGTAAAAAGTTCCAATATGCAGAGAGAGCAAAACTAAAAGTTAGCTACAGGTTGAGTGAGTTGTTCTCATTCCTCATTCCAATCGATCCTTTGGCAAGTCACAGTGGTGTTAGCTTTAACTAGCATCCATTCAGAGATCTAGTGTTGCTAAACTCCAAGAGAACAGGTCTTTTTCCCGCTCAGTTTCTACTTACCAGTAAATGACATTCAAAGTTCTGAAGCTGCCTATCTATTGAATCTCTGCTATAAAGCAACTGGTTTTGCTATATACCAGTATATGAGGTAAATTCAGGGCTCTCACTGGTTGAACTTCATTGAATTGATGTCAAAGCATGTCATCAGCGTGTCTAATATAGTATAGTCAGAACAAGGTACTCAGTTATTCAAGCCATTTCCCTAAGACTTAGCGGTCAGATAAAGTGCTTTTCCAAGTGCCTAAAGACCATAGTGCAATGCCTGACATTAAAATAGTAACAGATATTGAACGCACTATTACATACATGCCTTTTCAGACTTCTAGCATTTCAGCACCTACGCTGCAGCAGCGGTTTTTATGGGTAACAAACAGGGAACTGTTCCACAGCCTTGAGCCAATTTATCAACTCGCTGGACCTCTTAGATTTTGTCTTGTTCTGTCTCTATACTCTGCTGTCTAAAGCTACACCATGATTTGTACTAAATTCACATTTTGATTTAATAACTTGCTTCACAAGATTAAGTTTTTGCATCAATTTATTTATTTATTTACAGGACATAAAATTGATATAACCTTAACATCTATTAAGGGAAAGTATTATTCTGCTTCATCTCTGTGGTCTATATGTAGTTGGTAGGACTGAAGCATAACATTAAAAATAAGAATGACTTCACTAAGGTGTTATATACAAAGAAGTTTTAGATCATTCATTTGCTTTACTCATTTTGCATTTATGCATCAAAACATGCAAAATATACTCCATTTCTTATGAAGTTTTAATGAATTCTTCAAACTTTCTATTCAAATATATACATGGAGATKTCATTCATTCACAATGAATCAGCATTTTCTTTTAGATGTAGAGGGACATAGAAAGCAGTATTCAAGTATACCTTTAACCAACAGTTTCTTTGGGCATAGAAAATTTAAGTCTGAAACTTCATTTCTGAGTTGGTTTGAAATTGACTCATTTTTGTTCTTTCTCAAATATCTTTAATACATTTATAAGTATCTACTTTGGTAATACAGATTGAAGATTACAAGGATATTTTTGCTAGTTTTTTAGAAAAAATATAGAAAACCATCTTAGACAAGACACTCTTAGACAATAATGTTGATGAAGTTGGCTATTTTTCCATAAAATATCAGTTTTAAATAAAGCATATATTTTTCTGAAGTTTTTGCTCATATCTTAGAATTATTTAGCATGAGTAGCAGAAGGCAAACTACCCAATTGCTAAGCAAATATTTGGTTTTTTTTTTAAATGTAAGGCCACCACAGAGATTTTTTGCATTCCAACTGCTTTCTCACTTTCACTATATCTATAAACTTGAATGCTATATTTTGTAAAGTATACCTCCATCTCATAAAATGTAGTCCATAAGTTAATTAAAAGCAAAAGAGAAGAAAGGGATATTTTTCTATTGTTTGGCAACAGAAGAGCACATAGCATGCTGGGTAAGTAGTGGAGCCCAAGGAGAGCACATTAATATTAACTAGAKAGTGCAGCAGAGGATAGGTTAATTAAAAAGTAAAGAAGTAAGAATAAGTCTTCCCAACTCACAGCTCTTGTCAGCTTTCATAAGCTAAGCAGAGCCATGCCTGGTAAAGGAATGGAAGACAGATCTCCAAAGAAAACCTATATGCTTCTGCAAATGCTGTTAGTATTTAAGATCTCAATCCAGCTATGCCCTTAATGGTACTATGTGGGAACGTGATAAATAATGTCAAAGCAATTCTCTAGAACAAAAWTAATTCATTTATAAGACATGTTCACCTGAAAATGCACATTTCAATCACACTTRCAAGAGGAAGGGTGGAATTTTAGAAAGCAGTGAATCAGAAAAAAACATTTAGATTATCAATAAGACATATGTTCTTGGTGTGACGTAGTGTCTAATGCAGTCCTTGGATGCACAGACATTTAGAGCCATCTACCCAGCAACTTATCGTTCAGAACTGGAAGTGGCATAGCTGTCTTTGGGCTCCAGTCAAGCTAATCAGTCTTTCTGAGAAGTGGCACAGCTCTCAGTTGTGCTGTTTWAAAACCCACAAGAAAGCAAGTCTTAAAAAAATCATTGTACACAGTGTTAGAGAAAGCCTTGCTGAAATACCACTCATCTTCTATGATCTCCATTTAACTTAATGAAAATGAAGGTGAATGATTCAGTTGGGTGGATCAACATGGACTACTGTCACTATTCCTGGACAAAGGTCTGAGTCAGTAAGATTTCTCATTACCAGTCTATTTTGACTCTAGCAGACCCAGACAGCAGAAGTTAGTTTGAAATCAAAATGGGGATAAGCTCCACCTAAATGTAGGTATATACAATATAGATATCTGCAGATAAGTCAGATTTATAAGTCTCCAGTCCAACTAATGAAGATCTTATGAATGCTGTCAATGAGACTGGAGTCTGTTCCCTAAMTGTGGATATCTAATGTCATTAGAGATGCCATAAAGGGTGCAACAAATCTACATAATGCTGGTATATATTATCCAGCACTAATGGGAGATCAGTGCCTCTATAGAGCAGCAGCAGAAAGCCCAAAGTACTGGACATCTATATTTTGGCAACTGAAGGCAACTAGAGGTGTTTCTTTCCTCYTAGAATAGATACCTACACTGAAAACCTGAAAGGCTCTCTGGACTCACTGACTGTGTTGGTTAGATTTCTCCTTTCTATGTAGGAAGGACAGACAACTATGACACACAGAGATACCAAATCTGCAGACACCCAAACTTGACTGTCTGAATCTGGAACTTCATGTGTTCCAGGATTAAGCTATTCAAGACTGTGTGCTGGGTATTCCAGCCTACACGTGGTTGAGGCACACTGCTACTAGTCCTTCCCAAAAGGGATATCTCATTTCCAAAAAGCTTTTTTTTTTTAATGTAAATTCTGTTTTCTTCAAACTTTCCAAAGTATGAATTTTCAAGGGATGATCTCAGGAAGCGAGAATTTTAGTACGTAAGTAGATCAGGAAGTCACAAGTGTGTGAATGGTAGTACAATAGTCCWCTTACCTTGCACCTTCCCATAGACATTTGTGCATTGACTCAAACTTCTCAAGCAAATCTGTAAAATCCCAGTTCCAGAGGCAACTAATCTGAGTGAWTCCACATCTAATGGATTTCAATAGTCTGAATCTATTTCATGCACTGGGACACTGTGCAGAGATCTAAGATAACGYAGATGGAAGCTAGCACCAGCAGAGTGTGCAAATATGCAAATATGCAAACTTGGATCTGGAACTAATGTAGTGCATTTATGTGGAACAACTGGCAGGGCTTAGTTAAGGAAAAGCTTGGGAGCTGTACAGATTGCTTGCTGTACAGCTTGAAGAGATTTCACTTGTGGTTCCAGGTATCTGTTTGCAGTTAGCTGGCAACAAAGTTGGTGAGGAACCCAAAAGTGGACTCTCCACATCCCTGCCCCGTGAAGTGATACGACCTTCAATTAAAATAAGAGACAGACAAGAGCAGAAACTGGTCACCCAACACAGAAAGATGTAAATGTCACTGTCATCAAAAATTTTACTGTAAAAGAAAACAGATTATCTGGTATTTGGTCTTCCCTAGGGCAATGTGCTGATAAAAAACAGAGCATAGAATTTCAATTCTATCTAAAATAATTTTTGTTTTCCATATATTTGAGTTCATTTAATCAGATAAGAAAGGAAAACATAATTTTAAATTTAAAATATGTTGAGCTTGTGATTAAAAGTAGAGGGTATAAAATCCTAAGATCCCCTACAGAGATTGTACMCTACCTAGATGTTTTAAGGTCATTTGAAAGCTTCTTTTTTTTTTCTTTTTTTTTTTTCTTTTTCCTCCATTTTCCTATTTGGAAGATGGGAATAACAAACACATTTCCATCATTTAGCTAAAAACTGAAGTATAATATATTCTAAAAAAATGAAACTAAAAACTGAAGTATATATATTCTGCTACCTGCAGATACTTCAGATAGTAGATAGACAAAGCTTTAAAAAACAATTTTAGGAATCCCAGTTACTTTTTCCACCAGAAATGGAGATTAGGTATCAGGAGAAATGGCACATTAACCAATCCATATCTAATAGCAACACAGTTAATGTCAATACATGATACTCCATGAACAGACAAAATTATTACGTGTTTTGTCTTTTAATTTCCTTTTGTCTCATAAACTTTAACAAMACTGATGGCCTACAACATATGGTTAAAATGTTGTACTTTCATTTTTCACAGAGAAATTAATTATTTGTAGCCCTTAGGCAAGTTTTGATAGCTTACAAGGCTGCTGCAGACATTAAATGGGTACCTGGCAAGCTCTGAGAAATCTGGCTTTCACTGAGTCTGTCTTAGGCTAATAGCCAGGAAATCTCTTGGCCCAGGCATGAGGCAGAGATAACATGAAAGCTTCCCAAAACAAGCCCTCAGAAATGGCAGGCAGAGGCTTACACGCCTTGGCAGACTTTGCAGCAGAATGTGGAGGAAGGAGATAAATTTACTTTTGGGGGCCTTTTGGATACTCTGAAAAAGAGTGATAAAAAAATTGTAACCAGATCATTATCATGTTACCAGAATGTCCACTTCAATTATAAATCTTGCAGGGATAATAAATATGTACATGTAGCCTTGGGCCCATTTATTGTAGCTTTTCCATGTGCTCAAACTTCCTGAGTCTRTAGTATGAATTTCAGATAGACAGCAAATTTGAGGGCCAGAAGAACAGCCTCTTACAGCTGCCAAGTAAGACTGCGTGCCTGGGTAGACTTTGGCTTGGCAGAGTAGATGAAGGGGAGCATCAGGGTGCTCCTCATATTTGTACAATTGTTTTTCTTTCTCTGGCTCCAACCTTCTGGCCCACAAAGCAAGACACATCACAGTTCTTCCATTCCACAGCTGCCCTCAGTGCTCAGTAGCACCAGAGTGCTGAGGAACATGTTGAGGAACCAGTTCTTTTTGGCCTTACAGTAGCTTTGCACAAGCTCTTGCCTGTGCTAAAAGAACCTCCACCTCTGAAACTGCATTTAGCTACATCATTACTGACATGATAGCTCTGATCTCATGTTTCATCTAACTCTTCACACCCTTAACATCTCATCTTAACCTGCTTTGAGGCTCACGGTTGGAAATTATTCTAAAGAGAGTGAACTTCTTCTCTGCTTATGGAGAATGGTTTTTGTTTGTTTCTTTGTTTATTGCTAAAGGCATTCTCATCTAGATGTTATCCTAGTTGAGTAACACAGAACTTCTCATGTCTCTACTGCTTTGGGCTACCTTCTCCAGAACATGCTAGCCATAACTCACTACATGGCAAGGGCTCCACTAGCCTCCTTCCCACGCAGTACTACTGASATGCTACAGTCTAACCTTCATTAGCTTACATTTCAGAGAACCCGAAGCTGTGTTTGGACTGTGTTGCACTGTGCTGAAGCAGTAGATTTGTAGTATAAATCAGGACTCTGCGCTAGAGGGACTAGCATGATTGGTAGTTATTTTAAGGGACATGTTCTGCTAGAAAAACATGGAATAACTGCATAAAGTAGAGCATTAGTAGCACCTCTATATCTTGACAAAGAGAATAACAGGGGATACAATGCAAAAACTATTTAATTGATGCAACACAGCTTGTTATGTTGTGTATGTAACAACTTGTAGCAGTAAAAACAAAATCATCACAAGCATGTATCACAGAAGTTAAAAGATAGATTATTAGAGCTATAACCTCTATCAATCAGTTGCTGGAAGCATATTCATTGGCTCAAATGAAGTTCTGTCTGTCCTTTCCTCTAGCATAAGCTGATTCTGTATTTCTGTCCTGGAAGAGACTGGATTCTGAATCTGAGAATCATAGAATGGTTGAGGTTGGAAGAGACCTGTAGAGATCATATAGTCCAACCCCCTTGTTCAAGCAAGGACACCTAGAATATGTGATGTGGGGTCCCATGCAGGAGAGTTTTGAAGATCTCCAAAGAAGGAGACTCCACAACCTCCCTGGGCAGCCCTTTCCAGGGCTCTGTCACCTTCACAGTGAAGAAGTTCTTCTTCACATGAGGAACACCAAACTTCCTCTCCTTTTTTAAAAAAAAATTATTACCCCTTGTCCTGTCACTGACCACCACCAAGAAGAGTTTGGCCCCAACCTCTTTACATTCTCCCCTCAGTTATTTGTACATATTGATAAGACCTCTTCTCAACCTTCTCTTCTCCAGGCTAAGAAGGCCCAGCTCCYTTAGTCTTTCCTTATAAGAGAGATGCTCCAGTCCTTTAATCGTCTTTGTCACTCTATCCTGAATCCTTTCTAGAATTTCCATGTCCCTCTAATACTGCGGAGCCCAGAACTACACTCAATACTCCAGGTATGGCCTCTCCAGAGCTGAGTAKACTATACCTCTCATTTGGTTACAAAAAGTGACATTATTGTGGATTCTCTCCTTGCAAATTATTTATGCTGTCACTCTAATCACACTGTTTTCAGTGTGAACTCAACCCTATCCCTAGGTGAGGAACCTGGGCATAGATCAAGTAACCTGGCTAGAGCAACACTGGCTATTGCCACTTGCCAATCTTTTATCTTCTTTTCTGTAGACTGACACAGGAGAACCTCTGCCTGTCACACTCACACCAGACCTGCTAGATTGCTGGGTATATGATTTGTTGAAGATTGTTCTTCAACACATCTTCGACTTGAGCATCTAACAGCTTTTACTCCATTAATCAAAGTGGCAGCATCTGCATCCCTTCTTCCATATCAATTTGGTTGTATTTTTCTTTCTTCATCCACTGCTTTGCATCAGCTGCCTCTCCTGCCAGCCTCCTTTCTCATGCTGGCAGTTRCCGCAGCAGACAATGATGCAGAGTTCTGTTGTGTGACATTGTCTCCAGAAACAAAACCTGAGTGTTTCATTCTGAATTGATGAAGCAAAAGCCATGACTGCCCCTGCAGTTACCTGAGCACTGCTGCTCTGCTCTTAAATTTCTTTGGACTTCAGAATCATCAATGCAAATCACATACTGCAGAGGCCGAATCAGCTAAAAGAGCTGGCAACTGGCCAGCATGCTGCTGTCTTGGGAGAAGCATGGAAGGAAGAAAATCCAATACAGGTGGGACAGATCCGTGCACACTTGCCACCCCATAGATATAGAAATAKATTGACAGCAGCAGCAAACATTAAGATTGTAAAAATATATATATTTCAAAGACATTGCTGGAAAGAGAAGGGAGCTTAGGCATCTTTTACTGTATGCTTAGCTCAGGCTAAGAGAGAGAAGATGAAATCTATGATCCGGCAATAAAACTGCACAGCAATAGCTTCTCAATAATAACTTCCAGTGAGTTTCTCATTAAAATTGCAGTACTGCATTGCACATATACCCAGAGCACTGCCTAATAGTGTAGCCAACTGCACTGGTCTTCCCATAACTCTCTTTATCCAGTTTGAGTGTGATGAGTAAAACATGCTTTCTTTTTACTAACACTCTGATTGCAGAAAAGACACAAGTCGCATGTTTAAGCCTATCTCTGTGAGAACTGCTCATATGAACAATGAACTTTCCAATATCAGGCAACTGTGCTTCCTAAGTAGGAACTGTCTGGCTGGAATTTAAATGGCACACAAGAACTCCAAAGGTACTGAACACGTAGCTACAGGGATAGCATTAGCATAGGCAGGACAGGTAGTCCCTGGAGTGCAGCTCTGGAAAATGTGCAGCAGGATTTTCCATTGCTCCTGGAGCCTGTCCCACAATGAGCTGTAGTATTTGCCCCAGCAAATAGGATGAAGTAGTAGCAAGGGGGAAGTGCAATGGAGAAGCAAAGAGTAAATAGAGAAAGTGGAATCTGGTGTTACAGTAATTGAAAATAAATTAGGAAGATGTAAATGTTGATTCCTGGGATCATCATCAGCAGYTGCCTTGAAAAGAATGATAGGAGAGGTTGATTTAAGGACAAGCTTATTTCCCCAGACCCTTTGTTTTAAACTCCAACTATCTCCTTTGTGATCTGTTTCAGGCAGGGAGAAGTGAGGCATATTCTGTGCATTTTACAAATAAATAATGGATGACAGCAAAAGAAGAGACCACTACAGTATAAGATGGATATTTAGAAGTTAAGTGTTTTCACTGTGTTTTAGCCTGCATAAGTCATTGGGTAACCAAGTTTCCTCACATACAATGAAAGCAATAATATGTAGCTACTAAACACAAAGGCAGATACGTTTTATGAAATAGCCCTTTGTTACATACACTTTACCCTGTGCTATTCCTTCCAAGGTCACTCAGGCTGTCAGAACAGGGGAGATTGAAAGTGTCTGATCAGACTACACTGAGTATTGCCTTGAAGTCATGTCTTACCTTTCTTTCTGCTCCCTGAATATGTCTCTTGTGTTGTGAGACATTATGGAAAATGATGACTGAGAAAATGAGTTTCTACTTTAAATGATATCTGCTGTCTTAAATTGGCAGAACATCATGTGATGGACTCACCTTGACTTGACCTTTCATTATTGCATATTCACTGCTTAATCAGATGAAAAAATGCACTACTACCTCTTGAAAATGTACCATGAACACTGGCTAATTATCATATATTTGCATACATTCAAGCAGCTGTCACATTGTGCCAGTATTTATCTGATAGCATAGTAGCTGATTCTTCTTTAATGAAAAGGTCTTAGAAACTTTTGAATTACTAAAAAGCATCTTCTAATATTAATTGGCAATGATATGCTCCAAAATTAAAATCTACAGTCTAGAATAAGCTGTATATTTCAGATGATGACAAAGGTACTCTATTAAAGCCAGGTGGTACACTGGATATTTGTTTGATACCTGTTTTGGATGATAGCTGTCTGTATTCAAAAAGCAGGACCAGGCAATCAAGTTTTACCACCTCTTTTGCTTATTTTGTCTCGAACTATAATTGGAAGAAAGTAATCACTGAATGATGAAAGTTGCTTTCCCTTGAAAGGGGTTTTCCACTGAGGTTTCTGACATCATGAGCCTTGAAAGAAAGCTCCATCCTATGGGTTCAGTCCTTCCCATGGCCTCACATTAGTAACTCTTCCTCAATGCTCTGCAGCACAAGTGAGGAATCAACCTACCTTACAGAAAAGCTTTCTGAGAGAASAGGAGATGAATTTTTAAGAGCTGCCAAAAACATGCTTATGAGTGGATAGTGTTGCTGAAAGTGCAATTCKTCTAATTTGTTTATCTCAACCCTCATTCTTGACCCAGAAGAAATATGTTTACTGTTACAGATTACTAGCACAGATAACTAGATAGCTGATAGTAAGGTCATATCCGGAATGAATGCACTGGTTTAACATAGAATTAGTATTAACAGAAATGATCTCAGTTCAGTGAGATCACACAGTCAATTCCTACCAGCCACATTGCTCTTGCATATGAAAAACACTTTTAAGAGAACTATGTTCTTGTCCACAGTTGCAACTAAAACATCAGTATGTACATTTTCAAAGGCTCCTTACTTATGAATATTTTGTATCGCGTCTGTACATTTATGTATAAATTTAACAGCAAAAGCCATAGAATTTTATTGAACTCTGTAGTATTTTAATAAAAAGATATATTTTATATTAATTAAGAACAGAGAGATTTCCAGTCAGAATCCTGTTTGCATTATAATAAGGGAACATCAAAACAGGACAAAATCAAAGTAAAATCTTTACTTAATTTTTAGCTGTTTTAGCTGAAAGCAAAATTGTTAAATCTTCATGTGGCAAAATACAGAAGTCAGAAATTCAGGTACAGAAATTAAGGTCTAGAACATAATGATGGAACACGTCACACGCTCTTATAGTTGTAAAGTTGTGTAAGGCATTTGTAGATGGCAAAGGCAGAAAAGATCACTAAAACTTGAATACGGCCATTAAAAAAAACATATATGAGTTTCCATATTAACCTCTGCTTGTACCAGAAGCTAGGACAATCTACAGCGATTTTAAAATTCCCACTGATAGAAAAGCTACAGCTCTTGCTAAACTGTACCAATGATTAACAACTGTTGTTGTTAATAGTGTGTACTCTACTCCTTGACTAGGCTTCTTTTGCATCACTGCTTATAATTKTATTTTTGATATACTCCTATATATCCAAAGAAGTTTTATTTGGTATTTTGGTCAGATAACTGTATTGAAGCCAATATACAGCAGATTATCCACCATAGTCTCAGTATGCGTTTTCCAAAGTCCCTTTTAATCAGAATAGATTTCCCCATRCCGCAAGCAACTTTTATTATTCCTGCTTCCTACATAGGCAACTTTAGAGATGATTTTACTGAMGTCCAAATTAATTGTTGATTATGATTATAAATTGCTAAAGTACTGATTATGATTGGTTTATTTCTGTAGCCTATTCTTAACATTACTCACCATTCTTACCCTCTRTGTCTTTTGGGAACATTTTCATGCAGCTATTTTAGATGCTCTTCCAGGTTAGTGGTAAACAGTGTAACATATGTAAAGCCGAGAATCAATTCTAAGAAATAAACACAGTGGTAGGCCCCCAGATAGAGTGGCATAGTTAAGACATGGTTGTTTTGAACCATATTATTTCTATCTTAATTCTGATTTCTTATTAAACATAATTCTCACTCTCAATTTAAATACCTCATGGAAGTCTATTTTTTCAAAACTATTTCTTCCTTTTAAAACAGAAATAGACATTAATGAACAATAGCAAATTTATTTAACAAAATGATATATCACTCCATTATGAGCATTTATTAATTGTATCTTAACTCAGCATCTGCCTGAGTAGTAGCTGGATTTAATACTTTATACCCACTGCATCCTTATGTTTTGCTGCAGAACTGTATTAAATCTTGGTTTCTATCATAGAAATGCGTGCAAAATTCTACTTAGGAGAACATCTTCTGTCTCTTTAGTCTATTCATTTTTTTTTTCTGTTTCCCGGTACTGTTGACGTTGAAGAATTCTTGCACATAGTGTGCTAAATCTTTTTTTCAGCTCCATCACCACYTTAATAAAAGGAAATCAGAGACTTGAAAAAAATTATTGCAGTCTTTATAGATAAACTTTCTAATTTTCTGTTACTTTGTTTATGACAAGGGAATTCTGTGCTCGGTCGGGCAATCATATTTCTAAAGCTTCAACGAGCAAAACTAAAGCAGTGTAATTTTGGTATTAGTTGGTACTGTCTTTCAAATTTAGACTCAAAAGTATGCATGTCTGTCTAGTGGTATTTTTACTGCAAGAAAGGTTCAGATCATTGTTTTGACATTGTACAACAACTGTCACTTATACTCTTTTTTGGTGGTTATACACACTCACTAGATGATGGATGACCTGAATTTCTGCTGTTCATTTTATAACTTTGAATTCATACACATTCAGATGTAAAACACTCCATATGATCTAAATATGGCAAAAGAAGCATCACATAAAGAAAAACTAATGCTAAGACTTCTCTACATGAAGAGTTGCAACTAGCTTTTTGGACGTCTGTTATGATCTTCTCCATGAGATGCTTTAACCTCTGAAAGTTAGTCCACATTATTGTTCTTTTTTTTTCTTTTTTCTTTTAAAACATACTTTTTTTAAAGTAGAGAAAGAAAAAATCTTAACTCTACCTTACTATTGCAAATGTTCTAGTATGAAAACTAAAACTGAAGATAAAAATATTAAATGCCTATAGCAATATCATTTGTATGAGTGTGAATAAAAAGATTTCTTTATTTTCCCTGGGACTTACTTGCCTCTTCTTGTTGCCCTGGTTTGTAATGAGTTTACTGACAGTAACAGTTTAATTCAGAATGAAAGGAAATACTAGATGTCAGATAAGTCATTGAAGAACATCTGCTTAATCTAAGGACATTAACCATTTTTAGTCCTTTATGTATAGGAACAGCTTCTTCCAGGGTGCAGCATGTTTGCAAAAGGCAAGTTGYTCATGTCTGAGGCACACTTCAGGGTGCCCAAGACTTGTGGTGTGCTTGACATCTTGTGCTACATGCCAAGCCAGAGCGCTTTTTAATGGTGATGTTTAAAACCTCTGTGACATGCCTCCACTTCCCTTAACCCTTCAGTAACATCACTATAGTATATTAATTTTGCATCACAGAACAGGATATGCAGAAGTCTGTCATTTCTGTTGTCAGGCCACAGTCTATTAAGTGTATGTTTTCTCCACATATCTGCCTGAAGAACATTGCCTGTTACAAACACAGATAATTTTTTTTTCAATTTACTTAGAAGAAGGCAGAAGATTTTAGAGATCCTGTCAACCCCCCCCCCTACTAAACCAAGAGAGGAATGTACTGGCTTAAAGAACCTAATACAAGGAAGGCAAGTGCCAATGGGTTGGATAGCAGCACTGGGAGAATAATTATYAGTGTGCTGTCAAAATGGAAAATATATCAAGTAACATTCCACAGGGGTCTGTAATAGGTCCAGTACTACTCGATATTTTCATTAATGACTTGGCTGATRAAACACAGAGTGCATTTATTAAATTTTAAAATGTCATCCAGTTTAGATGGGCTGCAAGTGTGTAGTGAGGCAAGGTTATATTGCAAATGGCTTGGACATATTGGAGAAATAGTTTGGAAACTCAAGGTGCAGTGCAGTAATGACAAACACAAAGCTGTATACTTCAAGAAGATGAAGTAAGAGCAGAAATACTGGATGCAAATTTTTTAAACCAAATTATAGAAGTTCAGTAGTATAGTTCAGGGTGTAACAGTGAATCACAGCCTGGAGAGAAATTTTATTGCTTTAATTCTTGCAAAAGAAGTCCAACATCATAGTTGGAACTGAAACAGCAGTGTCACACAAAGTAGATTTCAAATTTGTCCAGACCTGTTATGGCAGTCATTGGAGTCCTGTGCATAATTGGAGGCACACACTTCAAATATAGGCTCCTTGGAGGTGCAGGTACAATCACAGTTCTTCAAAACGTAACCAGTGCAGAAAAATAGTGAGTGAACTATGATCATTAATCTAGAGAAGTCTAGATATAGGGTAACAGTCTTTAAATATCAAAAAACTACAATAGAGAGGAAGGGAATAAACTACTCTATATACCTGCTGTTAGTAGGGCAAGAGGTAGTAGGTTTAAAGGAGGAAAAAGGAAATTTAAAACAACAAAAAAAAAGACATAAAAAAGATTTGAATGGTGAAAATAGCTTAATACAAAAGATTTCTTACAAATACTATTGGGTCACCATTACTTAAGGTTTATTAAAATACACCCACCAGACAYGTATGAGGGAAATGGTAGGTTACGTGTCCCTGCCTCAAATGCAGAGAATGTCCTCACTGGCCTGCCAAGAGTCTTGGCCCTGTATGCTTGAGACTGCCCCTCATCCGCTTGTCACCCAGCAAAGGCTGCACCATGTCTGCAGGGCTGTGAGAGCAGAAATAAACGTCATTCCTGCAGCAGCAAGTGCTGGGCGCTCACTCTGCTGCAGCAGTGCTGCTCTGTGCCTGCTGCATGCTGCTGGAGTTTATGCAGTAAAGCGCCAAATTTGCAGCATATGGCAAAGCTGGCATATTGCCAGAAGACTTTTTCTTTTTAATTTCTCAAGCATTCTGATGGTGTTCTGCCTGACCATGGGGCCATTAGTGTGCCAAAAGGCTCCTGTGGGTACTGGTTCCATTAAGATACCTACTCGGAGCATGTATGGTTGCAGCATGTGTAGACCTCTACTCGGCACAGTGAGGCCACTCTGATCAGTGCACCTTCTTTCTTTGCACCTCCTTTCTTTTTCATCCTGGTTTGAAACTGCAAGAAGAAAGGTCTTTAGAATTGGAATATATTAAAAGAAGTGATCGCTATTCAGAAAGCTAAAATCTGTTCACTTTGTGCTGCATGATTTGGAAATTCTCTATGCAGCATCAGTTGTTCTTCATACATCAAAGGATGCAGCTAAAAAGTTGTGCCTGCATTTACATTGGTAGGTAATCAACTTAAAGTATTTAAGTCCCTTTTTAAAAGTACCATTGGTTTTTGAAATATTTAAAAAATAATAAAAATGCACAAGGCATACATATTTCACTTTTTAGAGACTTCATATTTTAGATAGGTCTTACAACTTTCCATTCAAAATTAGCTACTTCTCATGCTTTTTTAATGTATTCTGAGACCAACAATGCTCTAATGTTTTGGCTAAAGTTTCATCAATTTATTATCTGAACTCTTGGCATTTTTGCTTCAATGATAAGTATGGTTCTTTTCAAATTAACATGTTTCTCACCAGATTAGAATAAAAGAAGTGCTGGCTCCAATGAAACCTAAATATATCATAGAAATAATATGGTCCTTTTAATTAAATAGTAAGTCCAAGCACCAGAAATGTTGTATTCTTCACAAAACTATAAATATTTAATCATTCATTATCGCTGCCAAGTGCAACTTTTCTTCTAGCTCTCTCTTTACAGTGTGACATGACTAACTACTCTTGCCATTATGTTCTCATTTAATAATGTCATCATGAAGCAGTATCTTGTCTTCTTCATAATGAGATCAATGCATGGAAAAAACAGAGTGATCAAATAGCATATTTACCATAAGAGACATGCTCGCACAAGAATAATCCTGCTATAATGGATCAACAGCATCTAACACTGAACAAGAAAGCTCCAGGAGCTATGAAAAACAAGATAGTATTCTCATAAGAAAAGAAAGTATTTCGCACAAGGTCAGGAAATCCCAGCCTGGGATCAGTACTGTAGCATATGTAAATTAACATAACTCAGCTGAAGTGAATGGAGCTACACTAGTTTAATYAAACTGACAGTATAGTACATGATACAGAAGATGACCAGCAAAAGAAAGAAGAACATGTCAAGTGGAAAAAAAAATGTTCATACTCATTGGGAACTAACTTCTCTGGAAGCCYTCTTAATACAAGGACTGAAAACCAGAGCTGATATTGCTTTATTTTTTTCCTACAGAAGTCAAAAAAGGGGTGAATGATACTTAAAATAATTGAGTTCAGCAAGCAAAGCAAACTTTAACTACAAACTTAATATGAACCAGGAGCTGGAGAAAAAAAAATGATGAATAATATTGGCTGAACTAATTCATATCAACCTCTGATATAAATTTGCAGATATTCCTATTCGTTTGTATCTGCTGCATGGTCTCCAGTTTAGGGCAGTACATAAGTGGTGACAAAATGATCATAAATGTCAGTTCCAAAAATTTTATGTCCAATGTGTTCCTAGGGCTTCTTCACATTGTTTATATGTCAGTCTAATTGGATCATCTGCCTTTGAATCTTCTCCAAAATGTTGGAGAGCATTATAAAACAAAATATTTACTGAGGTCTCCAGGTGGTTGAGAGGAGACAGAAGAAAACCTCACACTCCACAGTCTGGCAGTAGATAAAAATTTGCTTTTTGTCTCCCAGTAGATATTGGCAATAGGCATCATAACAGTGACACGGGGGAGCAATGACACTTGCAATCCCTCTGCAGAATTATGTCTAAGCTGTGAAAGAGACAAATAGGCCTAGACATGAGCTGTATGGGGAATCAATGAGCTTTTGCTGAACCCTTTTACATGGTTCATGCAGTCAAGCAATCCTTTTTTTCAGGTCTAGAACAAAGGAAACAATATGCTTAAGGTGATTGTTTTTTCCTGGTCCGGAAACTCCAAAACTCGAGGTTACAGTTAGGTGGGAGTTTACAAATTTTTTGTGTGTGTAAAACGTATTTGTGCACAAATATCTGCACAATGTCTAGTATCTTTTCATTATGTGTGAATTACTGATATTGTTGATAAAGATTAGAATACTGTTAATGACAGCAGCAATAACAACATCCACATACAAGAATTTAGTTTCCTGTCAATGGAGGAAACAACTTGAGAAGGATGTCATTTTGCACAAAATGTAGTAAAAAAAAAATGAACATGGAAGCAAAGCTTGGTAAGGAATTAGACCATAAAGGATGGCTGGTTGAGATGTTAGGGCAGCTGGTCATCATTTACATTCCACTAAGCTTTCCCATGATTTACTCTGAATACGTGGTGAGATCAMAACTACCAAAAAACTCCAGTCCAGATTCACAAATCTTTGTGCCTGAAAAGAAAATTGAAGGACAAAATTATTATCAAAAGGTCATTTGAATGTTTAAATGTTTTAAGATATCACAGAAGTGAGTAACATCTTCTATTCAGGACAATTTTCCAAATCATTGTCTAGAGAAAACATTTTCTCCATCATTGACTTTGCAAAGATATTTGATATGGGCAGATGAAACTGGAGATGAGGTTTCCATTACATATAGTTGGATTTTCATGCAAGGTCTGTTTTAGTGAAAATATTTGTAAAAGTTGAAGGCACAACACTAGAGAGCTTTCTGATTATAAAAACATAGAATGAGGGCATATATAATGGTGCTTGCTTCTCATGGCATTTTTGCAACAGATAGGAAAAAATCCTACAGCAGATTAAATAAGAAATGATATGAAATTACAATATTCACTGAACTTTATTAATAACTTGTATTAATACATAGATTCTTTATCCTTGATTCCAAAATAGATTCAACTCAACAATTGCCTATTTATCATTAATATTTTAAATAAATCCCAAACATTCATTTCTATGAATTCTTCTGTATCTTTTCTCCATTTTCTTCCAAGACAGACTCTCATTTTTTTCTATACATACTTAAATAATTGCTTTGTTTAGACAGTTCCTTCATGTCTAACCACATGTACAAAACCTGTTGGTTTCCTTCTTTTAATTATTTCAATACTTGCACACCAATTTTCTCTAATCACTGGATTTTCACTGAGCATATAGTTCCAATATATATTTTGTTTTTWAAAAAAAATATTTTTCCAATATTTTATTTGGAGAAAGCAATAGAACTGTTAGTGTAAAGCTTCTTGAGAGTGAAACATACATATACAACAAAATGGGGCTGTTGTCTGCACAATTTCCTCCAGAGTTTTGATTATAAACTGATCTTTTTTTTTTTTTTCGTTTTTCTTTGGTGTGTCTAATTTACTTCAGATAGCTTGTTCATTTGGATTAAGCTTTATTCTTTTTCTCTCATATTTAGTTTTTTCCATTCTACCAAAATCTTCAGACTTTCCTATCTTTTCTTTTGGCTAATGATTTTATCTTAGAGATACTAACTGATGAACTTTTCCACTGATATGTTTTTCCTGTTATATGCCACCTACTACCCACACTCCTCAGGCAACAAAGTAGTGAAAACTGTATTGCCTGCAAACCCCAATGTTCTGAAGAACCTGTTTCCTGCCTTAGATCTCCTCTAAAATCTCCTAGGACTTTGCTCATCATCTCTATTGAAATGCAAGGTTAGGATGATTGTCAATATTGAAAGAAAACTGAAATTCAAAGAGTTGGTAAAAGTGTGAAATAATTCTAATGAAGGTAACTGAAAATTTACTGAGAAAGAAGAAGAAAAGGGTCAAGGAGCAAGAGAAAATCCCAAGAGATGACTTGTTGACTGAAGATTACAAAAGGAGAGAAGCCCAGCAGATGTTTGGAAGCTGAGCTCTAACGGAGTTTTGCAAACCATGAAAGAATTTTCTCTCCTTAATAATCATAAAGTCAAGATTTACTTTTTTGTGACACATCTAAAAGACATATTTCTGCTTCAGTGCTGTTTTATGGTTTATTATCAGTGCCAGCTGAAAAGGAAAATGCTATTCTGTTAATTACCAAAATGGTATATTGCAGCACGATGACCTGAGTGCTGTACAAACACATAATGAGAGGTGCTAGAAGACCATAGCTCTAAGACTTTTACTTAAATCTTAAAAAGTTATAAATAAAGTGGTATTTTACCCGCACATATGAAAAGCGAGATCTGAATTTTGAAGAAAGCAAGAACTATTTCGGAGTTGAAAAAAAAATCAAATATGTTCATGTTTGTCATAGCTCCATTTGCTGTTCCTAAGATCTTCAGGCTTTATGCCTGAGATAAATACGAGAGCTACAACAGAGTTAAAGTGGACAATTAAGTCACATTCAATTGCCATAGTCATTACGTATTTGGAGTAGCCACTCAACCTATTAGGATTCATGGGATTTCATTAATCCCAATTTTTGTAATGGATGAAGTGAGGCTTTATTATGGTTATTGCAAATGACATTATTCCTTGTACTTTCAAATTACATATAAAGTATTTTAGCTAGACTGAAGCTTTTTACTTTGAGCATATTAATAAAGAACAACAGTTGGACTGATCTTCCAGCTATTTTATTCATATCCACACACCTAATTCATAATCACATATATACCTACCTACCTGTGCATCTATAATCTCTTTCTGAACACTCCTGCTAGACAAGCACACACAAGAGGTATGTGCTCATATATTTTTTAAAGATATTGCACTCAGTCATACAAGCACATAGAAGTCCAGGTTCATTTTTCCAAGAAGAAGGCAGAAAAGCTCAGCCACTCTCAGTCTGGCATTCTTGGAATTCATTCCCRACCTCCACAACTGCTAAGGAGAACATTCCTGGTGCAATATTGTGGTACTTGGGATAAAATAATTCGTGAGGAAGAACATGACAGCTTTCCTGGCTGTTTACCAATGGCAAGACTCCCACGCTAAAATAAACTGCATGTAGACCTGTTCTGGTATTTACACCACAGTAGTTGCTGCATARAGTCCTACCCTACAAGGGTGCAAATGCCTTGTTGGTAAATCCACTAAGGGACATTTCCATTTTTATTTCTTTATATGGGTCTAACCAACCCACCAGCTGAAAAAATAATACCACATTCTATGCATAAGCACGTCAGCAACATATTTTCTGACATTTTCACAATATTTCTGATATTTCTGTTATTTTCACAATTATTATTTAATATATATACATATAAAAATATAAATATATTTCTGATATTTTCACAATTCAGTAACATATTTTCATTTCTGATTTAAGTACTTCTTCCATTTGGTAATTACAATTAACTAAGTGCTTCTAACCCCCGATGTAATATGATGACATTAATATTACTTCTATTCAACAATTAGATTCTTCTATTTTTCTATTTTTTTTCCACTTTAACTGAATTGAAATATGAAAAGCCCTTCCTTCAGTAAACACYATAATATTAGTTTTTTCTAATATGCTGCAATACATAAATAAATGTTGTATTGAAAAACAACTGTATTAATTCCTACATTGAATTATTTCCTACATTGAATTATTAAAACATCATATTAATTATTTACTGGTGCACTCTGTAATAAAACAAATGAAGTAGAAYTGTCAACATGAAAGAAGGGGAAAAAAGTTAGTATTTCCAACAAAGGACTTCCTACTCATTCCATACCAAAAAATTAATCAATGCCTATCCACTGCAGCTTGCCATAAAATGTTTTTAACAGAGAAATCTACCTATTGGGACATCCAGATGATTACTGCCCTTCCACATTCAAAGTTTTGGGGGATAAAATGCATATTAGATTCAAAGGAATTCCTTGAACATTTCTATTTTGCTAGCAAAGTGACTGAATATCTTGAGGGATGAAATAGCACACAGGTAGAATGAGCTGCAGAGACAAAGGTTTTAGCAGAAGTGTTTGTGTAGTGGACCTTTTAGAAGACATGATACACTGATTTTTCTCCCTCAATAATATTGTTATTTAAAACATAGGTGAAGCAACTGAAGAAATTCCAAAACCAGAACAACTTGTATTATACTTCGCATCTCCCTACACTACTATGGAATTCATTATACTGCTGCCATTAATAGGAGATCAAATAGAAAAATCATGACAAGGACCACAATCATCCTGATGCATGATGATAATGAGAGTAACAGGTTAAGAAACACTACCCTTCTCCCATTTGTATGATGACAAACTCACAAATCAGGCCAGATGATTATAAATCACACAAAATTAACCCATTATGGCCATAGGGCTGGCAAAGAGGAGAAAGTAGGTTATGGGACTGCAACCTACTGACCCAGGTCCCATTTTGGTGGTGCTCACAGGGCAGTCAAGCAGGCTGCTGCCATTTGTTTATAGTTTGTGGAATATTTTAGATATCAAATCTTTGAGGAAATTGAAGGAAGGAAGAGCAGAATTACCATCCTGAAGAGAAAAGTCCATTTGATTGCTTTGTTGCCCTGGTTTCCTGCAGAAATGAGCCATAATTTGTGTTTGTTCCTCTGCCCTAGTCTGGGCCATGGACTTTTGGCAACTCCAGCTAAGGATAAAAATCAATAGTAACTTCAAAGGTCTATTAACTTTTTACTGATTTTACAAAAAATAGATGGAACAAGCTGTGACATGCCACTAGAGCAACATCTAGGATTTTTTCGTATATTGGGGTTASTTGCCCTGGACTCCAGAGATCATCATTTGTTAAGCGCGAGAATTTATTAAAGAGGTTATAACAAAGCTAGCAAAGCTAGAAATATAACAGAACAGGATATATATAAACCTATCACATAATCGGTGATATAAACTGACTAAAGTTAAGCAAAGAATGCACCACACAATGGGTGCTCTTGCCCTTTCCTTGAGGGACACCCTTTTGGTATAGTTTTCCCTAGTTTCTTCTCATCATCCTGTTGACATGAGAGGCGACACCACTGCAGGCCAACTGATGGTGGTCTAGGTCCACACTAGAGTTATATGGCTTTGTTTTATACTCAGAACAAAGCCAGCCCACAGGCATACCAAGGCCACACAACTCTGGTCCATGCCAGTGTGCACATCAGAAGGTGACCTGGTGCTCAACCCACAGTTCTGGACCTGGGTAACAACATGCCTGTTAGCAGGTCTTTCTGTGACTCCACAGCCCACAGATGTCTACTGTGTGGAGCTGCTGCGTCACTTCTCCTTTGCCTGGACTTGTCAGTCACGGGGCTGTTAAGCACAATATACAAAAATGCATGACTTTTCTTTTGGTGGGCATAATAATGAATCTATTTTATAATTAAGCATTTACAAGTTTATTTATAAAGCTAAAATTTTACTTTATCTTGAATATTTTAAGGATGTTTTCAGAATATTTCAAGTGAAAGTTTATTTCAAAATGGTTGAAACCATACCTGTCRTATAGTTTATATCAGCATTTTGCTCTAAAGCTTTGTATGTAAGTCCTCTACTTTGCATTGGAAAAAAAAATATATATATATAGATCTTCACAGTTATTGTAGGCAGTGGAGTCACTGAGTACAGTTTATATTCAGCATTACTTATATTGCAGTTTGTCAACAGAAATATATATCCAAGTAGGGCAAACTGAGCAAATCTATAAGAGAAAAAATGTATGCCATTATACCTATGAAGTATTTGGAAACTGATCAGTTCTACCATTGACTTCCCAATTGCAATTATTTAAAGAAATTGGATATATTAAAAGCACTCAGTGCAGTCAACAGTTATATAACCTTTTAGATATACATACTATATAACCTAGAGGTTATCCCTAAAGAGAGTTCTACATTTGTTACAGAATGATGTTTAAAATGTATACAATAAAAAATTATTGCTGCTCTCTGAAGAATACTAATATATCAATTACTTGGGACATGCTCATTTTTCTCTTTCATCTGAAAGAGTATTTATATTCTACTAGGATTTTTAATAAAAGATTATATCACTTTTTTTCAGCTTAGTTTCTGATTTTAAAAGGTTTCCTATGTTCTTTGTGTGTGACTGATTAGATGTTACATTTATTCTTCRGGGTTTTCTATAGCTCCGGTGTAGTTCTTAGGAAGGGTTCCCAGTGCAAACTAATCTATTAATATAAAARTAGATAAGACTCAAACTAAACCGCACTCTCTATTACATAAGCAGAATACGGTAGAATGCAGAAAATGGATTCTTTGGTTTCAATACTCTTTTTAATGGAATTACAGGCACATGAATGTCAATCATGGGATGTATCTGTAATATTGAGCTGGTCCTGATTTTCCAAAAAGCTTTGCAAGGAACCATTATATTTTCTACACAGCTTTCCTGGGGATGAGATATTTGATTTCACCCTAGAATTTTTTTTATCATCTACACAAAAAGAGTCCAATCTCAGAACAATTTTGTGGTTTAACAGTAATCTCAGCAGTGGGGAAAAGGAGGGAAGGAATCTGAAACCTGAGACATCCCAAACAGCTACAATGAACACCAAGATGGAATCTTTCTTCCCGCTGGTAATGTTGGACACTTTTAGGCTGTTTTATTTTATTTTGTCTATGAAGTATTTTCAAATACATTGACCTCATCCATATAGATAAAATTAAGAGAATTGTTTTTTCAGCCTCCCTTGCCCCTCTGTTCTACTCCAAACTAACAATTTTGGAAGGCAAAATTATAGTTTGGGTAGTATTAGTAGTACTGGGAATCTTGTAAGAAATGTAACCCACAAACATCTTTTTCATGTCTTGTGCTGTTGTGACTGCTTAATGCTGTAGCACTACTAACTAGCTGAAAGGTTTTCTGAAGATTCCTATTTCTTATGCTTTGGGCTACAGAAACACATCCAAAGATGAATATTCTGTCTGAAAACCTACTGTTTCTTATGTATGTAAAATGACAGGAACAAAAAATAAAATCTTCAGAAGCTGAACTTCAGAATATTTTTACAGTTTCAGATTTGTGCGGTAATGGACAAGGGATTTCTTAAATGGGGAAGAAATGTTTAAATTCGGTACATCAGTACTGAACATTTTAGTGAGACAGCTACACGCTTATATTTTAGAACAGGAAAGGTCAGTTCCCTTCGGAGCTCAGATCTCACAATCCATTTCATCATCCGAGCTACAATAACTTTTCTTTCAAATTTAGGGACATGCTCTAAAACTTTGGACCACAAATATATCACAAGCTGCTAGAATGAGCAGAAAAAAGCAGATAATTTTAGGCAACTTCTGTGGCTTAGTGGGTTCTAACAGCCTCTGGATTCTTTTTTTAAGATCCTAGTGCTTATCTTCCCTGAGGCTTATCATTTCATCCTGTCTCGTTTTTCTTATTTTTCCTCTTATCAGCTGTTGAGTGGATTTCTAATGTGACCATACATAAATCACTTAAAATTCCAACATTTCTATAAAAGTTCTGGTGACTAAGACCCTGGAAACAGGCTTTACTGGCAACAAAGACAGCAAACTAGAGCAAAAGAGCTCACACTCTGCATGGCTGGCAAAAAAGACTGGAGTCCAGAGAGGAGAGAAACTTGAACTGCACTTATCTTGCACACTGGTTCTTTCTAGTAAATGGCAAATTTCTCTCTCTTTTCTCTCTTCTTCTTTTTTCCCTTTCTCTTCTTTCTTTTTTCACCTCTTTTTCTCTTTCTTTTCCATGTSTCTCTAATCTATTTTTTAGTTTTGCTAAAAAAAAAAAAGATTAGCATTACTTTTAGTATTTTGATCTATAGGGCATAGGGCATAACTCTGAAAGATTAAATAAAGAAGGTGTTTGTGGGCAACCCTATACAATTTTAATATTCATGATTAAATTTTTTCTCTCTTGCARCTTATCACATTTGATTTTTTAATTTTTTAACCTTTAGTAAATATAGGGAATACACATTGATACACTGGAAAGGCACAGAACAACAGTAAAAACATCTACCTCACTAAGGTACTGCAATAAAAGGGTTTTCCACAGCACTCCAGTTTCTTCTCACTCCTGGAACACAAAAGGGTAATTGGCCATTTAACCACTTATTCTTGGGAATTTTCATGTCTTGTTCTTTTGCCATGTGACATGTTCAGTAAATGATTACTAAAAAGATTGCTGTGTTTTTTTTTGCTGTGGAGAAATAGGCCATTATTAAGAGTCAAATCAATAAGGATGATTGCAATGTGAAACTAACAATTTTCTTGACATAAATACTGGAAATGAAAAATCATGGCAAAGAAGCAAAATGAAGCTTGATTATTAGACATTCTCCCACCATTCCCACAGAATTTAGCTGATTAATTTATGTAACCCACTTACTACATTCCTGATTTTTCTCTTAATTCTCCTTTCCTAAAACTTGCTAAACTAGCTGAAAAGGTTTTTATAACTCCAGCAAAATCTGAACTAGGCTTTTACTTATCCATGCAAATATTAAAGAATATCTTTGCATTATCATTTCATCTAGATTTATGAAAACCATAGCTTCCTGAGAAAACCAGTAGGCTTTTATCTTCCTGGAAAAGGGATATCATTTGATAAAGAAACAGTATAGTAGTAGCCCTGAAAAAGAATACATATCAAATCACACAAGTCATAGTCAGTACCAGAAGCACAATCAACAGCTACTGGTTCTGCTAGAAACTCTTTAATCAGTTAGGGTCTGTGTCAAACTAGGACGAGCAAAATTATGGTCATCATTACAGAGTGCCTAATACTGCCCCAACAGGTCCTGTTGTAGGTCCTTTACGCAGGTTCTGACCAGCAACTGATTAAAACAGATAATAAAAACTGTCCTTACAGGAAGATCTTATAGTTTAAGTTAGTGAAGTGACTGACAAACAGAGGTAGGCAAGCAGTTAATGGTAGTGACAGGGCTAGAATTAGAACTGAAACTCTCCTAACATCCAGCCAACGGATTTAAAATCTGCTGGATGTTGCATGTGACTTTAATGACATTTTTATTGTAAAGGAGATATTTATGCATGAAAAATATCTCACATTGTAGTCTGCCTGAAGTCACATACACTTTTTCTTCATGGAAAGTCTGTTTCTTTTCTGCCTCTTCCAAAGGAAATTAAGAGGCAGAAAACAAAAGGAATTTTGATATAGAGCTTGAAATTATTATCTGCTGTTCCGTGCTGTTCTGTGCAGAAAAATAAAGATAACTAACTTGGCTTGATTGTATCATACTCCTTTATAACAATATAAAAGAACTGACTTAATAGAGGGGAACAGGARAGACAAAGATTCAGAAACAGAAATATAATAGTTTCATCTAACTTTCCTTTAATGATCTATCTTGACAGGTACTTGCTTTCTATGCCACAACTTTGATCTGCTTTTTTCCTAACCTTTCCTTGTCCCAAAGGCCACATTAGATGGAACTTTATCCCATACATGTAATAAGTAAAACATACTAYTCAATTTCAGAATTCCACTTTCAAAATCTAATTATATCCTATTGATCATTTCTTYAGGGATTATTTGTTAGGATATGAACTCTTTGTCAGAGGCAACCTACAGGTCAAGCAATTAAGCATTACAAGAGCTTTCACTTTCAAGAAATCACAACTCCCCCATCACGAGGCTATGAGCGTAAACTTGAATGATTACGACATGTTGGAATTGAGAATAGCAATAAAAGTACAGACTGAAGGAGAACCACATCTCTGAGATGCTGGCTCAGCCACTCCAATAGAAGAGGCAGCACCAAATGCTGGTGCCAGCAGTTTCTCACACACATAGTACAAGTGTGAGTGGGTGTATGTTTGCTTGTTTGAGAATTTATTCTCAAAGTTACCAGAATTCATGTAGGAAGGTGTACCTGGAAGGCATAAGAATGACTTTTTACTACAGTGCCTTGTGAAATGAAGTAAGAAGAACAAATTATTCTTCTGAATTTAGATGTGACTCTCTAATATGATTCCAAGAGCATCTGTTAATATTATTTCCTTTCCCGTCCTTTTTTTTTTAACTCTTTGGATTTTGACATTTTTAGACAATGAGCTAAACTCATTAACAAAAAAAAAAAAAAGCAATAAAAATAAGAATAGGAGAAGAAAACTGCAATATTTCAGATATTAGAAGCTGCACCATTTTCTGAGGGTCATCCGAAGGGTCTCAGACGACTGTTAAAAATGCATATGGAAGGAGGAGAATGAGCCCAGTGCAGTTCTATATAACTCCAGGTGAGGGCATTGGCTGTTATGTACAAAGTAAAATGAATAAGTGTTAAGGCATAAATGCACTGTTCTAAGTGAAAATATCTTCTTTGCTTACTCAGTGACAATGAAGCTTCCACTTCTTGAACTATTTGTGATTAATTTAAAGAGGAATCTTATTTGTCTAGTGTACAGTTTCAGCTCCCTAAACAGTCAACGGTGAGAAATGGGTACATTGAATAACTATTTGGGACAAGAACTTTAGGAAAGGCTGAATTGCGACCTAGAAACATTTATTTTWCTTGATCCTTCCCATCTGAAAATATCTTAAGAAAAGGTTTTTGTATATGACATTTTTTTGACACTATTAATTTCAGTGAACAAATACCAAGTAGAAGTAAAATGAGGGTTAGGGGAATTCTGAGCATCAGCCTAGAAGTGGGTTAGCAATGCTGGTAGGATGGTGTGACAGCTTTACAGACAATTGACTTTTCTAACCCTGATCAAAGTACCCATGTGTTAAGGACTGATGGAATAAATCAACACAACTACGTGCAAAGTCTTTGTTGTAGGATGAAAATTCCTGTACAAATCTTCATAACCTTCTGCACACTTTAAACTTTATACCTCCGCAATAAATTATCAGCTACTGCCGATAATGATTTCCAGCTAATATAATGGAGATGAGGAACAGCATTACCAACCTTGAGTTAGTTTATAYCAGAACTAAGATCTAACATGTGAGGCTTCTTAGCAAATTAATGCCAGAAGGATTACTGCAGTCTGTCTTTTTCACTGAATTCTGCTAATACTCCGCAATCTTTAAACTCTAGTTGTTCACACATTCACAAAAACACTTTCCTTTGATGAACTGACCTCTTGTATTGTTTTTTAAGAACATACRGTAAAGGAATTTGAACCTTTTTCTTCCTTACTCTTCCAACAGGACTGTATATACTACCCAACAGCCTGCTTGAGCCTCCAGTGAATTTAATAGAAAGACTCTGATTGATTTTAATGAAGGCTGACTCAATCCTGTTGTTCTATGAAATTAGACTAACTATAAATCAATCTCATGGTTTTTTAAATAAATGCCATAATATTACTAGGAATAAGTATGTATTAGGTCATAATTTATTTTTCCTTTATCTATGATTGGGCATTTTTTCTCATTACCACCAAATATGAGGAAAAGGTGAAGAGTAAAATGTAATCTGTATTGCCATATTTAGGGGATAGAGTTGGTGAGATTTGGTGTTTCATAGGGCACTATGGTTGGCTACTGTTTCTGTCCTCGAGAACTAGAGCAATGTTCAAAGGTGACACCAGTCATCAGTCATACCTCAGTCTCACCTAGAGGTGAGTGGTGTCATGCACTTTGGTGCCGTGCACCCAATTCCAAAGCTTTCTTAGAGCAAAACCAAATATACATTGCTGAAATAAAGAGTAATGCTGAAAATAACCTCTCAGCTWAACACTTAGCTGAGATAAACTGACCTAGTTCCACTGAAGTCAATTGACATCACATCAGTCCATACCAGCTGAAGACATGGCCTACTGTCTGTATACCTACTCTATTGACTAAGATTCAGCTTGTGCCCACTGTTACACGTGCAATCACTACTTGCTTTACAACTCCACCTCACCCTCTGTCTTCCATTTAATACCACCACAAGAATTCACAAAAAGCTGGCCAACTTCACTACAGATATTATTTTACCATATATTTATTATCTTAGATACTATTAGTCTTTCAGCAATTTATTCATCAAAGAATATGGAAGGGATTTCAAACACACACACAGGTGTGATCATTAATCACACATTGATTAATGGCATGATTGCTTCTGTACCACAGGCTTATAGCACTGGACAACATGAAGCATGAGGGAAGTCTTTCTTCACTCAACTCCCCTATACAGGTAGGATAGAAGCAACAGGGGTGGCAGTATCCTACCTCTATCTCATATTTATTTGATAGATTGAAAAATGTGAAGAATTTTGAGGCGTGAGATTAATTCTCAGAGTAGCTTTCTTTTTTATCTCTTTACTATTCATTACTGTGTCCAACCAGGTGCTGAGCTTTGTTCACCTCTCAGAGTTAACATTTTCTTCCTTATTTTCTGAATTTCTCCAACTCAGACWTTATACTAAAAAACGAAAAAGCAGAGAATCTCAGATACTACTATGAGTAGTTGCTCTGGGTCATTGCTTTACAGTCTTAAGGATTTTTTAATAGCTTATGTTTAAAGACAGAATTTCAAGGCTGAACTTTACATGTGACTATTACTTGGGTAAGCAGCTCGCCTACATTAGTGCCCCTAATTTGTAGTTTGAATGACTGTAGAACCATTTCATTTGCAGCCATATCTTCCAGTGTCTAGTGAAGATGGGAGAAAGCTGAGAGCAGTTTCAGAGGGTATGAGTTTGAGCTTACTGAGTCAGTAAGAGAGCCGTCTTGGCTGACCATCACCCTGCATACTTTCCTAGGATAATAATCCTGCTTGCTGATAAGAGTCATTGTTTGAGATGCAAATATAATGAAAAACACAACTTCTGGTGAGAAGTATCACATCTTTTGGCTTCAGTCACTTTGCAGATAATTCTAGTTCTTGTTAGTAGTATCCTCATGTTTTAATAATGCTCTTTTGCTATAATGATCTGTTCCTGTAAAGATGYTCAGGTGTGTGTGATTCATTATAACCATAAAAACAGTGTTTTTATCTTAACACTGCAGTAGACATGGATGACAAACATATTGATATTGTGTGAGTAAGAACCCAGTAGCACTACCAAGCCRCATGAGAAAGATAGGGACATATGATTAAGTGCCTCATCATCAGGCTGATATTTGTATGCAACAGCTCAAATCTTATAGAAGTCCTTTGACCACCTATAGTCAGTGCCTTTCCTCAAGTTGCATGGAGAAAGGACAAGTCTCAGAATTCATCTTTCAGAGCATTAAGCATCCAGGCTAACTTGTGCAAMTCCCCATCTATCTGAATTAGTCCTGAAAAAAAATCTTGTTTTTTAAATTTTATTTTATTTCTGTTATTCCCTGGAAAGCCTTGCAGAATTAAGGAAACAATGTTTATATGCATTATATACACATAATAGAAGCAGGCTGGGAATATTTACTATGCAATTTGAACTTTTGGGTAGAGTGGGCAAGCACTTCCCTACACTCTACCTACACTTCCCCTTGATAGGGTTCCAACTTCATTGCTGTACTTTGTATTTTTGTTTACAATCCATTAGCCCCAAAAGAAATTATGCCTCACAAGAAATGATGGGGTTAACGTGAATTGTGAGATACTGAGGTTAGACATAGTAAGAATGTTTAAATCCAAAATAARCAAAGCACTCCTCTTTAACTAGGTTGTGAAAGCTCCATTGCTGGATATCACTGAGGATAGATTCAGTTAATGGGAGAGAGTTAATCCCACTTGGATGCAAACATACAAAGGACCAGTTGGTCTATTTCTCTCCATTAGTTGTAAAGGAAACCTATGTTACTGTCTAGATGCTTGTGAAGGTTAATATTTGCAGRTGTCTAGAGGAGAAAAAATGAGTTCAGCAAAGACTGAACACTTTAATAGCTTCTGTCTATGTAAAAATACATTTGTGTTTGGGGGTTTTCTATGCTATAACAGTGTGTTTCCAATTCAYAGTAGGTATTGACTGTAGCATCAAATTCACATGAATGACAGGGCTTGAATGCTTCTTACGGTAGATCTGCATGAAGCTTACAGTAGTTTGCTTAACTATTTGTTGCAGCCCAAGGATTCTGATTCTCCCTCCTTAGAAAAAGCTCTAAATCACCGTGAACTATTACACATTATTACTTATTTAAAAATTTTTACCTTAAATGTATCCTCATGACTAAGAGTTAGGAAAAGATCTGCATGRCAGCATGTTGCTTCTGACAAGACTCTTTTGGAAATTTACATCAAATAATATGATGATAAGTCCACTGTTAGAAAAATAATCAATTTGGTTATTAATAATAAATATGTTTGGGTAGCAATTAATTCATGATTACATATTATTAAAAGCATTTTATAAATTTAGAACCAAGAAACAAATGAAGTGTTTATGATTAATGAGTTCCTCTTCTGAAGCCCAAATCAATAGAAAAAGWTTTAAATTTCTATGTCTAATGCAAAGCACAACATGCTGGTCAGCTGTATCTACTGCTTTCTTAACCCGGGGGCTGTTGCCCACAGTCTGAGATTGATCCATCTGGAAAGTGCCTGTCTTTCTGCTAAAAGTAGCACTGAATCCTTATCCTTCCTGTTTTTCAAGAACTCAGAGGCAATGCAACAGAAGAACCAGAAGCAGAAAGATCAAGGGGAATATATTTAATTTGAATCTGTTCTCCTAAGTTCACATACTTTCTTTTCTTTTATATAGTGTTAAATGTTCAATGTGGCTGTACGTTCAAAATTTGCTGTTTGTGGTCCAGATCCTTCTTCAGAGACAGAAATCATATTAACTTTTATAGAAAAAGTACCATGACCTATGTGATCTCTTACTGGTGTCTCCTCCTCCCTCTAGAAAAGGGAAGACTAGAAGGCTAGGAAAAAAAACAAAAAAAACAAACAAACAAACAAAAAAAAAACCCCACACCACTACTTTATTCTTATCCTTCAGGAACAAGGGGAACATCTTGTTCCTTTCATCTTTGAGAAAATATCACATATTTAAATTTTACACATTTAAAGAGTGTTACCAGATCTCTTTCATCTTTTTTTTCTGTGTCTCTATCATTTCTTCATTAGGTTCATCAGCTCYATCCTGTTCAGCATTTCCTTGTGGCTCGACACTTCCTGGACCTATGATACACCCTCAGCAGTTATATGCTCTTTCTAATTCACAAACTGTTATCTGATAAACTATGAGTGTTGCAAAAAGTAAAGGAAGATGTAGGAGACAAGAGTTACGGATAAAGAAGAATTAACAATTTATTTAAATTAATTTAAATTATTACCCAAAATATCTTTGTACTAAAAAAAGGCAAAGAATTCTCATGAATGAAGAGCAGAATAAGAAACAAAACAAATAGAAAGATTTTTAAAAGTTCGTAACAAATTCACTGTGAGTTTCCACTGAGTCTAATATTGTTTACAGTACTTCTCAGAACACTAGAAGAGTGTGAGAGAAACGAYTTAAAAAAAAGCTCATGAAAGAGGTCATTTGTGATAATCAAGTCTCTGATCAGGTTTCCCTCATGTAGAACATAACAGCGTGAACAGTAGTGTGAACAATACTTATTCTTTTAATCTCTTTTGGGGTCAGTTTTTCATGATCACTGGCCATATTTTCGCCCTCTAAAGCTCTCCATAAYATCCCTTATCAGTTACAGTCTTTAACAGACATTAGTAGGAACATCATTTGTGAATTTAGCCAATCCATTTTGGCCTCTATGGAGTCAATATGTTCCACAGTTCAGTGATGTACCACTCTCTAAAAAAGGCTTTCCTTTTATCATTTTAAACCTATTACACGTTATTTTCTTGGCTGCCCCACCAGTGTTGGATTGTGAGAAACAGTGAATAATCAATCCCTATTCACTTCAGGAATTTATAGACTTTTATCCAAACTGCCTAAATCATCTCTTTTCCAATCTAATTGTTCTAGTCTATTAATCCTCTTCTTTTATAGAAGTGGTTTTAAACATTTGATCAACCTTTCTGTTCTACTAAATCCCTTCTGAGATAGAGTGACCAGAAGCTCATGAAGAGTTTGTGGCCTGAAATGATTTTTGTTGACAAAGTTTTGCTTGGCTGCTACTTGGTTAGGGATGTTCTGCAGAAAACGCAATTTTCTTATGTGATCCTTTATTTTTCCAAGAAGTGAAAGTAAATGATAAATGCTACTTTGCTTTTTTTTTATATTTGCAGAGCTTTAAAGACAAAAACTAAAATAACAGTTCATGAAATTTTAATTGTGAAATCTCTCATTTAATGCCTTACAGCTCAAACATTACTCTAGCAATTGCAAACATGCAATAAGTATAAATAATCTTTAATCTATGTGCTTGCCTTTTTTCCTCTGTACAAGATACATATTTCAGCATTAAAATTCTAATCACAAAATTATCCTGTGCAAGCCTGTGTTGTGCTTATTAATCTGAATGAGATAAAGCTGACATATATCAAAACTTCACAAAGCTAACAAAAGGCTACTTACAGAAGTTACAGTCTACTGAGTACGTTGGCACCTTCTAAATCATGCCCTGAAATCAGCTGCAGGATCCCAGTGTCTAGTCAACCAGAGCTCCATCATGTCATTTCTACATGGATTTTTCCCTTGATCTCTACAACAATGTTCTGCTGTTAATTCAATCATGTGGCTAATTTCATTTCACATGATAAATATTGCTTTTCCTATATCTACCAGTCAGATCTAGGGTAATCCCTCAAGAAACTGAGTTCAACTAATACCATAAATGCAGCTTATTCAACTCTAGGCCATTCAGCTAAACTCGTAAATGGTATTACCTTTAAAAGCCACTGCTCTATTTGATTACCATCCTGCCTTGGTGGGTATGTATCATCATTATCATCATGCAACTTYACTCTCTATTCTTTGTGAGACTTCTATAACCTTTATTAAATGTCCTCTCATTTTTATGAGTGCATATCAATTGTTCTGCTTCACTATCTTTATTGTATGTCACATATAATAGCACTGGGCCTTTTGTTTCAGTATTTTGATGAACTGCCTGTAAAATTCTTAAGTTTTCTTCCCTTTTTTGTTCAGAAAATTTTGATTAAATTCCAAAAATATCATAAATGTTAAAATCAGTCCTGAGGCTATGACTTTGCATTTCTGTCTGTGTTGATTTTCTTAGCAGCAAAACTAAATCCTGAAATAATTCGACAGATATTTCTTTAATACAATACTTATTTTGGATATAATGTCACCTTTTCTGATGTTCTCAATAAKGCTTTCTCTCCTAAAATCCATAGATAGACCTGTTTTTCCCTAAGAAACTTTCAAAAATAAGGTAAATTTTTATCTTCAAATAATTCAACTCAAAGACCACATTTAGTATAACTTAAACAAAACTATTTTTTATTTGTAAGAATGTAAAAAGCTCAAAGCACACATTATATGATGTGCTGATGAACAAAATTCTAAAGTGATAAGCAATGAAAACTCATCTTCATCTTCTTTGGGAAAGACAGTGAATACTATTTTATTTATTGATTAGTTAGGTCACCATCCTGGGTGAGAGGTTTTGTGTCAGCATTTTAGGATAAGTTTATGTGAGGGTGAGCTGTAAATGTATTATAAATACTTCTAGCTTCTAATGTGATGATCTCAATAAGAGTCTTTTTTTTTTTTTGTAAAGGAGAAACAGAGTCTCTGCACCTGCTTGAGTACAATTTCTATTAAACTCTTCAGCATTAATGGAGAAAAACGTATTTTGTCTTAATGGATCCTAGAAGTGCTATTTGATGACAAATGTACAAGTAGTTTTATCTTTTGGGGCATAGCAGCTGAATTTGACTTGGCATGTAAAGAACCAAGACCTGCTGTATCCAGGGTGTTTTAAATGACATCTGGCAATAACATGGGGGCATCAAGAGAACAAAATTTGGAGTTGTCAACCCAAGCAGAAAATTCTAAGATTTCTTTATCATACCAAGTAGATGGAGATGTCTTATTTACTATTAAAAACTGTCTGCCCTTCCTTCCTTCCTTCCTTCCTTCCTTCCTTCCTTCCTTCCTTCCTTCCTTCCTTCCTTCCTTCCTTCCTTCCTTCCTTCCTTCCTTCCTTCCT